>NC_050573.1:263428536-263769065 GCF_011100635.1 Trichosurus vulpecula | reverse complement strand
AAATTAAAATACAAGGCTTGTTTGATATTTTCAATTTGCCAGACAAGAATATGATTTAACTGGGTATGGAAAATAATTAATATCCAAAATAAGTTCTATTGTATAATGCAAATAGGGAGGTTATTTTCTGGCTGACTGACCAGTGATTGTTAAACTTTGATCTATACTATTTCTATGGAAATTTATCCACTAAAATAAAATACTTGTTTTCCTATTCTTGTTTTAAACATATTTCTGTTTCTCATTGCCTCAGCTTAGCACTCTCAAGCTAATTTAGTAAATCCCATTAAAATTCTCCTCTGGCATGAATTATTTGTAAATGTACTGATTATTCAGTAACTGATCTAATAAAATCATGGCATACACTTCCATTGTTCCTCCTTCCATGCATTCTTCTATCTAATGCTCAGACACAACATTAATAGGTGATCTTGCTCTGGTAGCTTCTCATGATCTAATTTTCATAGTGTGTTGGTGATTGGAACCAAATCCTGAGGTGATAGGTTGATCATTGTCATTGTTCTGAAGGTTTGCAATGTGTAAAATAGTAGTTTAAGATTTTTCAGGGGTTACCAAAGTTAGGAAAAAAATTCAGGATGGTTCAATCTTCTGGTGAAAGCTCTTTAGGGAAGATTTTTGGGCACCGTTTAAATTATTTTCTTCATATTTAGTTATGTTTTTCTTTTTAAAAATAATTTTATTTTTAATATGTGTAATAAAACAAGCATTTTCATAAAAGTATAATAATAAAAGATGGTTAAACATGAAACTGCAAATCTATTATGTACAACTTGCTATTCCTTTTGAATATGTAATAAAATTATTTAAATTTCTTTCTTTTCCTTTTTTCCCCTCCCCCCACCACATTTAGTCTCTCTCTCTCTCTCTCTCTCTCTCTCTCTCTCTCTCTCTCTCTCTCTCTCTCTCCTTTTCTTTTTTGTCTCATTTTTCCTCTTTCCTCATTCTTTCCTTCCGCTTCTCTTTCTTCTTTCATTCTTTCATAGAATCATAGAATTCGAGAACTGGAAAGGAGGCTAGGAGATGCCTAATCTAAACATACTAGAAAAGAATCACTATTTTAACATACCCAGTATGTGATTATCTACCCTCTGATTGAAGACCAACAAGGACAGGGAAACTACCACTTCTCTGAGTAGTGCATTATGCTTTTGGACAGCTCTGTTAGAAAGTTATTCCTGACATCTATGTGATGGGCCTTCAGATAATTATTGAGAGCTATTTTTCTAAGTCTTCTAGTCTCTGGGCTAATTCAGTTGTTCTCCAGTTCATTCAGTTTTTCCTCATATACTTGTTTCTTTTTAGTCTGGATCTATGATTTCATTATTTTGGGAAGGTCCTAAGGCCCCTGGAATTCCACCAATGAAGCATGGCAACTCTTCTCTAAATCATGGTCTTAGAGAATTACCTGAAGCACTGAGAGATTAAGTGACTTGCTGATGGCTGCAAATAGGATAGGATGTCTCAAAAGCAGGACAGACATCTAGGTCTATCCTACTTCTGAGGTCAACTTTTCTTTATGCTACAATGATTCTCATTGCTTCTCTCAATGCTGTGCTACAATCGTTCTCATCTATACTTCATAACAGAAATAAGTTGAATACAGGATCCATTTCTGTATGTTAGGCAGAAAAAATTAGTAAAAATAAAAAATGTTTGAAAATATACTTACTGGAGGTGCCAGAAATTTATAAAGAGAAGAGCCTCTCAGTGCTAAAAACTTTGGTGTGTACTTCCGATCTTGAAGGGAATCTTGTTCTCTTTCTTCAGTCCAGCCCATGTAGACTATCTGACAGGAAAATTAATAATGTTGACTAATGTCATATGAATTTATCTACATTAAAGTCTTTGTCATACAAATATGGTAAAGAATTTCCAATTTTTATTTTTTACTAATCATTCTCAATTAAAAAGATACAAATAGCCACATGCACTTGAGGAGAGTGGCCTTCATAAAAACAAAAATGTAGACCAATATTTTCAAACATTTTACACCCATGATCAGACTGGTTTGAGAATTCCTATAAGGACAATAAAATAAATAAAAAGAAGTCTTGTTCCGTATGCTCTCCTTCCTTGAGGTTTTCTGTATAACCTTTCTATATTTTCGTTTGGAAGCTCATAGCCTCCTTTATCTCAGTCTGGACATGAAATACTCAGGTATATAATGATTTTCCTTATCCAAGATGGGAAACTGCTACACAATTTACTGCTCTTAAATTTATGTATAAATAAAGATTAGGTCTGAGAATAATTTCATTGGTACAGTGAACTCCCAGGTGAGGAAATTCCTTCTGCCTTTGGCATCTTCTCTTCAACTTATAGTCTTAGAGTTTGCCAAGAGAAGTGAAAAGTTAAGTTACTTAACCAGAGTCAAAGAACTGCTATGGATCAGAGGTGAAACTTAAACCCAGGTTGGTCTGACTTCAAGGTCAGTTTCCTATACACTGTAACATGTTGCTTGTTAAACTAATATTGATATATTTCTGGCAATGAAATAACTGAAAACAAGCCACTCTCTCTTTTTTTCTCTCCATGTGACAACCATGAATTATTTGTATAAAACTCTTTTTACACTTGAAAGTAATGTGATAATGTTAGTTATGATTTGTAGTATGTAAACTCTTTGAGAGCAGGAATTGTATTTGTATTTTTGCGCTTTTCTGTAACCCCATTGCTTAGCATAATGCCTGATGCACACTAAGCACTTAATAAATGTTTATTGACTTATTATTATTACTAATATTATTAACAATGGCACCCAGAAGCCAGTCCATTCTAACTACCCAATATATCAATTAGCAAGTACTTATTGAAGTGACTAGTTCTATGTTGCATAAGAGGTAGGTAAAACAGAGCAGTCTACAAATCACATGGAAGGATGCTTATAGAGACCATTGATGCATGGGTCAAATGGATGATGCCACCATACTGATGAAAGAAATGAAAATTGGGTATTTTGTGATGCCTCCATGTTCAAGGGGATTCTTAGCTAAAATGTGCTTTCCTTCAAGTAGTTTGTAATTCAAAGAGACAGAAATGCAAATTTATACTCCAACCAAGTTACAGCCTCACTATACTAAGCTGGAGAATTCCTGGGCTGATTTTGAAGGGAGGCAGACAATTGTGGGAAAGATGAAACATGACGAAGAGGGGCAGAGTCAAGATGGCACAGTAAGAGCAGTTTTGCCTTAACTCCTTCACATCCTCCCCTGCAACAATTGACCAAAATCTGATGTGGAAAGCCAAGAAACAGTCACAGTGAGGCATTTTTCTTCAACACAAGGCAGCTCAAGAAAACAGAAAAACACACCTATAGATCCCAAGTTGGGGGCTGTCCAGGATCGTAAAAACAGGTGAGTGACACCTGGAAGCTTTTTCATCCATTTCCCAGTTATGGGTCATATTGGCATAGTATTGAGGGAGCAGGAGCACTATCTGTGTAAGGATCAAGGAACAAATTATAGGAAAAAAATATAGTTCTGTGATTCTGAGGCCAAGAAAAGAGTGTGGATTCACTTTAGCCTCACACATAAGCCTACAGTGCAATAAACCAGGGCAGGAGGAGAAAACCAAGGTGGAGACAACATTTCAGTCATTCTGAACCTACAAAACCTTTCAGCAGGGTAACTGTGACTAAGTTCAGCAGCAATATGTAAAAACTGAACCATACTCAAGTCAACAAACACAAAATAGATCTGGAATTTTCACAACAGGAGGGCAGTAAATAGACCTCTCCCTTTCTCACTTTGGAAGTATGAAAAATCGACAAGTCCTCAGACTGCGAAATGAAAGCAGCAGAAGGATATAAAAAACAGGACATAAGCTCAAGCCAGTCATCCTCCCTACCTCCAAAGATAGCAGAAGCCAATACAAACATAAACTCCAAAGTCAAGAAGTAGACTAGAAACATGAATATACAAAAAAAAAGAACCAGACCACAAAAACTACTATGGTTACAGGGAAGCTCAAGCCACAAACACAGAAGACTGTGATCTGAGATTATCTATAAGCAAAACTTCAAAGGAAAATACAGATTGTACACAAGACCAATAAAATTCCTAGAAAAGTAGAAGATAGAGATAAGAAGGTAGAGACAAAATTGCAAAAATCATTTTTAAAAAACAAATAAGAGTGGTAGCACATAAATTGGGAAAAGAACTAAGAGCTAATGCCAGAAAATTATGAAAAGAGGACAGCATAGTAAAAAAAGGTACAAAAATACCAAAGAAAGAATATCCTTAACAATTAGAATAACCCAAATAGAAACTAATGACTCTGTGAGACATCAAGAAGCAATAAAACAAAGTCAAAAGACTAAAAAAATAGAAAAGAGTGTGAAATATCTCAAAGGAACTGGAAATAGAGCAAGGAAAGATACTTTAAGAATCATTTGACCACCTAAAAATCCTGACCAAATCCTGAACATATTTCAAAGAATTATAAAGGAAAACTTTGCAGATATCTTAGAACCAGAAGATGAAGTTAAAAAATACTGAAAGAAGCTACCAGTCACCTCTTCAAAGAAATCACAAAATGAAAACTCCTAGGAATATTATAAACCAAAATCCAGAACTCCTACATAGATGAGAAGATTTTGCAGGAAAACAGAATGAAATAATTCAGCTACCTTTTAGGCACAGTCAATAGCATACAAGATTGAGTAGATACTACTATAAATAAACAAGAGGTTTGTAATATGCTACTCCAGAAGGCAAAATATATATATAGGATTAAAACTAATAATAACTTGCCCAGCAAAGCTGATTACAATCCTACAGGGGGAAAATAGATATTTAATGAGAGAACTTTTCAATTTCCTGATGAAAAGACCAAAGCTGAATAGAAAATTTAACATTTGAATACAAGACTCAAGAGAAGTATAAAAATGTAAATATAAGTGAGAAATCATTAAGAACTAAACAAGTTTAAAGTATTTATATTCCCTATATGGGAAGGTGACATATGTAATCCCTCTGAATTTTATCATGAGTAGGGTGGTTAGAGGGAGTCTATTTAGACAAAGGGCATAGGTGTGATTCTACTATTTTGGGATAATCTCAATAGAAGAATGGAAGGATGAAAAAGAGGGATGCACTGAAAGAATGATATATGACACTGGAGCTGCTGCATGAAATTGTCTTAATTATTCCACAAAGCTCTAAGATACTATTTGGTTAGGCAAGGTTATCTGGTGATGAGTCCTATCAATGGAAAAAATAGAGCAGTTCGTTACTGAGTGTGGGAAGTAGGATGTGGATATGTTGCAATGAAGTAGTGTTCATTGAACTGAGTGAAATAGAATGGGATGAGAGATGTGAGAAAATAACATAGACCATTTGATTATGTACATGGTAGGAATAAAAAGAGGCTGTGAAAATGAAATGAGTGTATGTAAATATGGGTCCTTGGAGCTAATTCCATGTTGAGCATAGGATGAGTGTGTTATAAAACCATATTTGGACAGACAATTGTGTCCTGCAGACATAAGGGGGGAAATTACCAGCATTAGATGCTTTGCTAAACCTCTAGGAGCAGTATCAACATTCTGAAAACTATGATATAAATATCTGATTGTAATGGTTTTTGGTGTTCCATGTATCTGCATAAGGAAGGCATATAATTCCTCCTAATGTAGTAGGGTTTGTTAAATGTAAGAGAGTGGCAAGGGAGAAGTCAGGGAATATAGTTTGGTGCTAGCATAATTAGCAGCAGGTGGGATATGGATTTGAATTTGTTTGTAATAGTATGAAGACACAAGGAGGAAGTGGGGTGAGTGCTCTAACACATGAGAGGCTTTCCTACATTGTTATTTTTTAGTATATTTCATGTGTGCATTTTGCATTGTTAATTAAATGACAAGCTTCTTGAGGGTATCTACTTCACTTTACCTAGCATCAGCTTCCTCTTGGCATGTTGTTTGGGTGGGAAAACATTAGAGAGGATGAGAAGATCTCTCTCACATATGCTTAATTGAACTGAATGTAGTTTTACATGAAGTTTGGGAAATGATCTAAAAAGAATGATAATAAAACGTGGTTTGAAAGAGCAAAACTTTGTTCAAGAATGGGGGAAAATGGTAGTTCATTCACACATTTTAAAAAAAAATCTAAGTCAAAAATAGACCCTACCCATTATTATGTCCCCTCCCAAAAAAAAGAAAGAAAAGAAAAAATGGTCTCTTTATGCTTGTACAACTATGTCAAATGGCAGTTATCATTTTTCAATATAAGCAAAGGATTCCAATAATCAAAAGGGGCTTGTATAGACAAAAAGTACTTTTTAGAAAATTCTTTCTATCAGAAAAATTTCAACTATTGAATTTTGAAAAAAAATAACATTTAAAATAGAAAAAATTAAAAGAAGAATATTGAATAATGAAATACAGGAAAAAGAGAAGTTGAATTTGACAGGTAAGGTATCAGGATATTTCAGTAATTATCCAGAGGAATTTCAGACCTTGTAATATTTTCACTGACACACGATTATTGTTCCTGGGAAACTGTCTACTCTGTCAAGAAAATTTTTTTTCTGAGTCATAACTCACTTTCACTAGGAAAGAAACCTATATTAACCACTTGCTACTGGTATGCCTGGCCTTTTTCTTGGTCCATAATTTGTAATGTTACTGTAGCTTACCTAATCATTTAAGGTGCCACTGATACATAAAATTACTTTTATAGAAGTAAGACTAAGTTATAGACCAACTATCTGTGTGGAATTAGATCCATCTATTACTTATTATATAACAAAAACAATCCAGTGCAACCTTTAACTGGGGAGAGTTCCTTGTAGTGCACTCTAGCCTTTTCTGATATGTTAAAAGGTAAAGCCATTTCCTTGAAGCATAACCTCTTGTAATCTCTTAGTTTGCCTGTTAAAAGTTCATTTTTCTCCTTTTGTAACTATATACAGTTATACAGTAAGCCTATCAACCAGATAACATCAATCTTTCATCCAAGATCACCAAGTTCACTGAATGTTTGCCAAGGGTTAACTACCTATGAGACCATTGGTAAATTCAGAATTACTGGCTATAAACTATTATGATTATAACTTGGAATCTCAGTGCACTCTACATCTTCACAGACAGGTAAAAACAAAACAAAACAAAACCCCAAACTTTGATGATGAACAAAGGAGATTTTATATATTTCAAGTCAGAAAGTATTTCATGAGAACATATTTTCTTCCAGGCACTGTACTAAGTTCTGGGATTATAAAAGAGGGCAAAAGACAGTTCTTGCTCTCAAGGAACTCATAATCTAATATAGGAGACAATATGCAAACAATTAGATTTAAACAAGATCTATCTTTAAATAAGACGTATGTGGGTGTGTATATACATATATATGAGAAATATACATATATAGTTAAACAAAATATGTATATAAAGAATACATGTACACATGTGTATACAATGCATACACATATTATATATACATGCATATATATTAACATTTTTGGTTTTGTGATTTTGTTTGCTTTTTGGTTGTTGTCCTTTGTTTTCGAAGAGGACGAAAATGACATCACTATGCTAGAGTCAAGTAGTTTGTCCCACTTTGGCTGATCAGACCAATGTGAGCTCAGAATATTCTACTACAGGTCAAACACAAATAGTCCATATGAACATTTGGGGTGGATTCTCTAAATTTGAGTATCTTGTGTATCTTTTAAGCAGCTTCATTTCTGCTTTGCTTATAGAGTACAACACTTTCTATTGGTGAGGCCATGCCATGCTGAGCAGTCCTGTGCCAGTGTCTCCCATGCCAGACAACCAATTCCAAGGTTCTTAAGTGAGACCTTGAGAGTGTCCTTGTATTGTTTCCTCTGACCATCAGGTGAGTGCTTGCCCCATGTGAGGTCTCCATAAAATAGTCTTCTTGGCAAATGTATATTTTGCTTTTGAACAATGTGGCCAGACCATTGGAGTTGTGCTCTCTGAAGTGTAATTTCAATGTTTGGCAGCTTAGTTTGAGAAAGGATTTCAGTGCCTGGTATCTATCTTATCCTGCCAAATGATCTTCAGAACCTTCCTAAGATTTTTATCATGCTACTTTCAGCTATGTTGTCAACATTTTTATACATAATTGAAGATAATCAACAGTTAATTATGACCTTACTATTAAGAGCTAGGAAAAAGCTTCTTATAGAAAGTGGGATTTTAGCTCTATATGAAGGAAGCCAGGGAAGCAAGGAGGTAATAACAAAAAGAGAGATAAATTAAGCTTCATATCATGTTGTTGCGGAAGATTCACTTCATTCCATAAATAAGAAGTTCACCACAAGCCTACAAACATGAAAACTCATCATACACCAAAGAAGACTATTGAGGGCATTTGTACTCTATATCCTCCATGTGGTCTTTCCTGATCTTCCCAGTTTTTAATGCTCTTTCATAGTACTTTGTACATATTTTTCAATTCCTTTTCTGTTTTTGTATTGTTTCCCCCACTGAGGGCAAAAACTATTTAATTTTTGTCTTTATACACACAATGCATAGTACAGTGTCAACATCATAGTAGGTACTTTAAAAATGCTTGCTTAATTGATTAGAATCTTGGAATGTGCCTCACTCCTTTATAAGACCAACATATAAGCTATGTGTTAGACTCCATTTTTACTTTTAGTGGCATCCTGGTAATGTTCCATAGCCATTCTTTTCAGGGGACATTTGCAGATAAATATAGAATTGGCAGAAAAGACAGATCAGCTTTTCAGCCTCTGAAATTAGTCCCTTGAATCTAGGACACCAAATCTAATCATTCCTTTATCTTTCTTTAGCAATTCAATAATATGTATTGATTCATTTTAAAATTATTTGCACATTCGGTGAAGTAATTCACATCATTTCATGTTTTCATATTTTTGGGTTTTCCAAATAGTCTGTAAGCTCTTCAAGGGTAGAAACTATACCTCTTCCATTTTTCCTACCCTCCCATTTAAAAAAAAAAAACTATAGTACAGGGACTCAGTGTGTACTTTTATAATATCACAGAGAATGTAAATATGCCTAATAAGTGTGCTCCCTCAATTCAGAAAAAGAACAAATGGATTTTGTTAGGAACCAGACACCCTCCTCCCCATACAGTAAATATGCATACATGAATATCTTGGAAAACTAACATGTTAATACACTATCTATAAGAAGAAATCATAGCTCAAATTAGCCCTGCCCTTAGGATAATATTGAATTAGAGTTCAAAGAGACTAAAAAATCATCTGCACCAATGTTATCATTTTATACAACCAAAGAACTGAGGCCCAGAGAGGTTTACTGATAAGTGTAATATCATACAGATTAAAACTGAAAGAGCCATGATTCCCAACCAGATTCTTTGACATCTCTCTCCATTGCATCAAACTGCCTTAGTTAAATAAATTATTGTGTGTGCATGTCTGTGTGTCTCTGTGTGTGTTTTTGTATGCATGTATATATGTATGTGTATACACAAACATACTGAAAATAGATTTAGAAGAACAGATAATACTTTAAAAAATATATTCCCCAGGCTTTTCATCCTTATAAGTAGTATTTCATTTGTGCTTTTATTTTCTATGTATCTATCTATTTCACATGGCTTTGTATGCTGTCTATACCTATAATTATATTATATATTGCTGCAGGGCAGGAACTTTTTCTTCTGGTTTCAAATCTTTGCTACTGTGCAAAGCACAGTGGAGTCTCAATAAACATTGATTAGCTTTGTGTTGCTATGCCACCAGGTATGAGAAAGAGTGGGAGGTTAGAAAGGAAAAGAGCATTTATCCCACTAGTGTCAGTCTTGACGATTGTTGAAATTCCTAACATTTTAAGAATTGTCATTCTAAATCAAACCTATGATCCATCTAGGCCAGTATTCAGGCCTTGGCATTGGAATCAAGGTATTTTATATGAAAGCATTGTTCTTCACAGCCTCAGTGTTAAATACAGACTCACAAAATATCCCTGGCTTCCCTTGATAAACCATTATAAATTCATCATTCATGAATTTACTCAAAAGAGTCATAATTTTAGCTTATGCCATTTCTTGGAATAATAAATTCCCTAAATTTAACTACTATGGGCAGCAATATTTTGTTTTATTTATCCTAATTTACCTCTTTCAAAATGAGTGGATTATTCCTCTCCCACCCCGTTCCACAACTCTGATATACCAGGATTTTATGAACAATTGTATGTTGTTCTTGGGTAAGCCCTTCATGATTTTGAAGATACTTTCCCTTCTTTCTCTGTCTTTGCTGACTGAGGACTCTGAACAATTTAAAAATATGTTCTAGAAATCTCACATCCCCCCCATCATTTAGTTGACTACACCTGTAGTGTACTATCATGAAATATATGCCCTGTGTCTATCTCTTTCCTGACAGCACGTGTACAAAAATAAGGAAAGAATTTTCTGTAGTTTTGCTTTGATGATCCTTATCATTTGCAAAGGTGATGGGCCCATCTCAGCATACTAAGGAATAACTCTACTGGCAGGTCTCCCCAAAATGGAAATAGAATAGGTTGAGGCACTGTCAAAAGGGCCAGAATAACAGCAGAATGGTTAAAGGGGAATGCCAGGCAGGGATTGCAAAAACATCTTTGATTTACCTCAGCAATTCAATAATTTTATATTAAATAATTCTACTCCAAAAACCCCAACATAAGCATTATACAACTGAAATATAAATGACTAGATTAACTACTGTTGTGCATTGACTACACTACTGATACCCCCAACACTTGCATGTTTAAGCATTGACTATATATTAATTTGGTCAGCTAGTTTGCACAATAGATATAGCTTTGGGCTTGGAATCAGGAAGATTCATCTTCATAAGCTGACCTCCAGCTTTACTAGCTGTGTGACCGTAAGCAAGTCACTTAGTCCTATTTGCCCCAGTTTCCTCATCTATAAAGTGACCTGGAGAAGGAAATAGCAAACCACTCCAGTATCTTTACCAAGAAAACCCCAAATAGGGTGACAAAAAACCAGACATGACTGAAAAACAACTTTCTTATTCCAGGCCCAAGACTCTATCCAGTGTACCACCTAGTTGCCTCTGCAATATAAGGAATTTTAACATCCCAAGAAGCCACTAGAATAAGTTGGTCAAAAGCTTATATTTTAAATTCTTTTCTATTACCAAATTTGGTATCCTCTAAGTATCTGAAGCCTTGTGCTTACAGATAATGAATAAAACTGAAGAAACATTTTGAGCATAAGCAGAATTAACATTAAAAAAGTGACCCAAACTAGAGCTCCCACTATTTCATAGCAATATGGTAACAAACAAAAGGAAGGAATGCTGAAGAAACCGATTGAGCCACTTCAATGAGACAGGAAGGAAAAGGCAAGGAGAGCACATCTTCTGATACTCAGACTGATTTCAGATGCAGCTTTCAGAACTGAAAGGGATCTTACTTATTCTCTGAAGCAAAAAAAAAATCAAATATTGAACAAGCACTAAATAGCAGGTGAAAATGAATGTCTTCTTTTTGGAAGCCACTGTGGAGCAACAGAAATATTTAAAAATATTGACAGTAGTGAGATGCCAGAGAAATGTATCTAAGTAAAACATGGAAACCAAAAAAGAAGTGGAACCTTCACAATGTCCATGAGAGGAGGAAAAAATAAAGTAAAAAATTATCAGTCTCTAACTCTTTGGTTTTTTGGAAGCCGAAACTTAATGCTTAGGTGTTGTCAGGGAAAGAAGAAAGGGCAGTCTTCAAACTGTTGTGAATTTGGAATAATCACATTTCCAATAATATCATATGTTGTCGGAATGTGTTTTCATTCTGACCATGCCTTCCATATTCTGCTGTGTTGTTTGTCCTCCATGTTCAAAGAGGACCAGAGTCATCACTGTGTTAAGGTCAAGGTAAAGTGTGTTCAACTGTGGTTAATCAACCTAATATGAGCTTGGAAGGCTCTACCACAGGTTGGGCACAAATAGTCCATTTGAATATTTTCCCAGTCTTTAAGGCTAACAAGGGTCATCCTGGACTTATCCCTCATTATCTCTTACCTTCCATATCCAATCTCTTGACAAAGCCTGTCTTTCCAATATCTCTTGAACATATCCTCTTCTCTCTCTCGACACTACTATCACTCTGGTGCAGGCTTTCATCACCTCCTATATGGATGCAGCAGCCTAATGGTAAGTTTGCCTGCCTTATCTCTCCCTACTCCAATCCATATTCCATTCAGTTGCCAAAATAATTTCTCTAAAGCACAGGTCCAACCATATCACTCCCTAGTCAATAAACTCCAGTGGCTCCATATTGTCTCCAGGATAAAATACAAAATCCCCTGGTTATTGTTAAAAGTCCTTCATAACCTAGCTCCCTCCCCTTCCAGTCTTCTCACACCTTAATTGCATGCCACAAACTCTTTGATCCAAAAGGAAGTTCCACAAATAAGGAATTCTGTCTCTTTCCAGGTATTTTCTCTGGCTCACCTCCATGCCAAGAATTTCTTCCCTCCTCTACTCTGCCTACTGAATTCCCTAGCTTTCTTTAAGTCCTAACTAAAATCCTACCTTCTAGAAGAAGCCATTTCCCAATACCTCCTAATTTCCTTGCCTTCCCTTTTAAAAATATTTCCTATTTATCCTATTTATATCTGGTCTGTACTTATTAGTTTGTTCATTATTACCTCATTAGATTGTGAGCTCCTTGAGGGATGAAACACTTTTTTGCCTCTTTTTGTATGTCTGGCACTTACAGTATACAATATATAGAGCTTAATAAATATTTTTTAAATGACTGAGTGCTTTCTTGGAATCAAGAAGATGTATTATGATTCGATACAAGTGACATATGTGACAATATGTGACATTGCAAAAGTTCTCTCTTGGTTTCAGGTAAAATAGGGTTGAGAGCATCATCTGTAGCACTTATTTCACAGGGTTTTGAGGAGTACCATATAGGATAATGCATAAAAAGTGCTTCATGAACATAAAAATTAATGCTGCAAGTCTGTTGTATTAGGAATAGTATGCCATTGTTTGGCAAGTCTCATTGGCAAAGAGTTGACCACCATGCAACCAATTACATTTTTGGCCTCAGAAACTCATTAAATTGCCTACTAAAAGATGAGAAATTTGCAGTCAGTACTAGTAGATGGAACATTTGCTCATTTGGAATCATTAGACCTCGATATTTTGAAATAAGTATAACACTATGATCTCCTTGAGGTTGGAGAATGAATTTTTTTAATCCTTTCATCTCCACTAATTAGGATGATGCCTTTTACATATTAGATACTTAATAGATGTTAATTTAATTACATTGTATTAAAACATGAATTAGAATAAAGTTTTGGTTTAAAAGCTATAAGTAAACTTGATTTATTTAGACTGAAGTGAAACTTTTTTTAATTTTGGCTAGTCATAGCTAATAAATAATAACAAAAGATTTTACAGCAAAAAGTTAAAATTAGCAGTAACAAGAGACATTCAGTCTCCTCATTAATGATTTTAACAATTTAATTTAGAATGTTATTTATGAAATAATGAAACTGTATAATACTGAGAAGTTTGGAAAGATTGTATGAAATGATGCAGAGTGTAGAAAAGGCAAACAAGAGAACAACATATACAGTGACTATAATATGTAAATGATAACAGTGAAAGACAGTTAACAATGAATTGCAACATACAATTTTGATACTAGAGAATGGGTAAGAAAACATGCTTCTTTTGCCTCAATAGAAAGGGGACTGACTATGAATGTGGTATGTGGTATAGATGCTATCAGGCATTATTGCTATGTTGATTGACTTGCTTAAGTTTGTTTGTTTTGTTATAAGTAAGGATTATAAGTAAAGGGTTTGAGAAAGGGATTTATTCAAGGGCAAATGTCAAAGGCATCAAAAAAAAGACAACAATGGAACCTTTTTTTAAAAGAACATTTTTTAAAGATTTTTTTAAAGAATTAGGCATTATATTTCAAAGAAAATAACTCAAATAGAGCTTTGGGGAATTAATAAAAATTGCTCTGATGGTTATTCAAATTATCTTTTCAAAATATTTTAATAATAAATATGGAAACTAATAAACAGAAGAGTTAAGTTTTATAGCAGGTTGCATAGCAGATGGGAGACAAAGTGAGAAATATATGTCTTGATTCCCTTTATTCACTTTTGAAGGTTATGGTGTTGCAAGATTGTGTTTACTTCCCTAGTTTTTGTTAGGATTCTAAATTGCCTTTCTACTTCTAGCCTTGTTGGAAAGGGCAGTTGCTTTCAAAATGGCTTACTCAAATTGGCAGATTTTTTTTTTTTTACATTTAATAGTATATTATTTTTTTCCAATTACAAGTAAAGATACTTTTCAACATTCATTTTTTATAAGACTTTGAGCTTCAAATTTGAGTCCTTCCCCCCTCCCAAAACAGGAAATGATCTGCTATAGGTTATACATGTACAATCATGTTAAACATATCTCCATGTTAGTCATGTTGTGAAAGGAGAATCAGAACAAAAGGGAAAAACCATGAAAAAGGAAAAACAAACAAAAAAAGTTTTGATGCTTTGATCTACATTCAGGCTCCATAGTTCTCTGGATGTGGATAGCATTTTCCATCGCTAGTCTTTTGGAATTCTCTTGGATCATTGAATTGCTTAGGAGAGCTAAGTCTATCATAGCTGATCATTGCACAATGTTGTTATTACTGTGTACAATGTTCTAGTTGTGCTCATTTCACTAAACATCAGTTCATGTAAGTCTTTACAGGTTTTTCTGAAATCTGTGTGCTCATCATTTCTTATAGCAAAATAGTATTCCATTACATTCATACACCACAACTTGTTCAGCCATTCACTGATTGATGGGCATCCCCTCAATTTCTAATTTTTTGCCACCACAAAAAGTGCAAAAAAATAGGTCCTTTCCCCTTTTTTAATGATCTCTTTGGGATACAGACCTAGTAGTGCTGGATTAAAGGGTATTTAGAGTTTTATAACTCCTTTGGCATAGTTCCAAATTGCTCTCCAGAATGGTTGGATCAGTTCAGAATTCCACCAACAATGCATTAGTGTTCCAATTTTCCCACATCTTCTCCAAAATTTATCATTTTCTTTTTCTGTCATATTAACCAATCTGATAGGTGTGAGGTGGTACTTCACATCTGCTTTAATTTGCATTTCTGTAATCAATATAGTGATTTAGAGATTTCTTTCATTTGACTATAGATAGCTTTAATGTCTTCATCTGAAAACTGAAAACTGTTCTTATCCTTTGACCATTTATCAGTTGGGGAATGATTTGTATTCTTATAAATTTGATTCAGTTCTCTATAGATTTGAGAAATTAGACCTTTATCAGAGACACTGGCTGTAAGATTGTTTTCCAGCTTTCTGCTTGCCTTCTAATCTTGGTTACATTGGTTTTGTTTTGTCCAAAATCTTTTTAATTTAATGTAATCAAAATTATCCATTTTGCATTTTATAATATTCTTTATCCCCTGTTTGGTCATAAATTCTTACCTTCTTCATAGATTTGACAGGTAAACTATTCCTTGATCTCCTAATTTGCTTACGTTATCACCATTTATATCTAAATCATGTACCCATTTAGGAATAAGATGTTGACCTATGCTTAATTTCTGCCATACTATTTTCCAGTTTTCCCAGCATTTTTTTCTCAGAGAGTTCTTATCCTAGAGGTTGGAGTCTTTAGGTTTATCAAACAGCAGATTATTATAGTCACTACTGTGTCTTAAGTAGCTAACTTGTTCTGTTGATCCAGCACTCAATTTTTAGCCAGTACCAAATAGTTGTGATGATTACTGCTTTACAATATAGTTTTATATCTGGTATGGCCAGGCCACCTACTTTTGCAGTTGGTTTTTTCATTAATTCCCTTGACATACTTGTTATTTCAGATGAATTTTATTTTTTTTTCTAGCTCTATAAAATAATTTTTGGTAGTTTGATTGTTATGGCACTGAATTAGAAAATTCATTTAGATACAGTTGTCATTTTATTGTATTAGCTCAGCCTATCCATGAGCAATTGATATTTTTCCAGTTATTTAGATCTGACTTTATTTATGTGAAAAGTGTTTTGTAATTGTGTTCGTATAATTCCTGGGTTTGTCTTCTCAGGTAAGCTCCCAAATATTTTATATTATCTATAATTAATTTAAATTGAATTTCTCTATCTCTTGCTTCTGGGCTTTGTTGGTAATATGCAGAAAAGCTGATAGTTGATGTGGGCTTATTTTAAACAATTGACAGATTATTTCACTTAAAACAAATTAATTTATGGTCCATTCAGTACATATTCATATGTTACTAAATTCAAAGTACTTTCATTTCCTGACTGACCAGAATTCATTTCCTCTTCTCCTTATTACCAGTTTGTTTCAATGATAAATACTCCCATAAAGGAAATAAAACTATTTGAACTCTAATACCTGCAGTGGGAAGAAAACATTTTCTGCCATTTGAGCAATGAGAAGAAATAATCATTTTGCAATTTCCAGCTAATTTAAAGTTGACTTTTGATACTATAGGGAGATTTTTTACAAATGTTAACATGTTCCTTCAGATAAAAAAAGTTATTTATATATTGTATCTCTACAATAAATAGAAATCTGACATATAATGCAAGATTGATTCAGAGAAAAATGCTATTATTAAACTGTATCAAAGCCTAGACAAATTCTGAGTGAAAAGACAAAGCTCAAACTCTGTTTTCAGTAAAAGGTTTGGTCAACTGCTGCACTGGAAGAGAGGGACCTTATTGGTAAGAGCTGGAGAGGGAGCCTGTACTAGAGGCCTCTCTTAAAGTATTAGAATATAAAGTTCTCATTAATAGTTCTTCTATTCTTTTCCCCACCCAGCCCTGGACCACATTAATGCACCAATTTATCAATGTAGGTACTTTTCAAGTAATAACACAATATTACTAATGTGAATTTATTTCACATCCTAAAAGTAGCAGAGATTATTATACTTCCTTAATAAAGTTGAAAAATATGCATTTTATAAAATAAATTCTTGGAGTAACTAAAAAAAAGTTATGGTTGAAAAGGATGGGTAATCTACAGAAACGATGTCCATAACTTTTTGGTGCATACTATAATAAAGATGAAGAGGTAGCCAAATCACCTTTGGCACATAAAAGCACAAAAAACAATACAAGTGAATTTATGAATGTGTTTGCAGATTATACTTTCATTTGTCATAGAAGACATGAGAAACAGTAATGGAGCCAGTATGGTAAGTAGAAAGAATATTGTATATAGAGTCAAAGGATCAGGGTTTACTTAAAAAAAATAATTAATAACAGCCACCATTTAAATAGTGTTTTAAGGTTTGTAAAGTACTTTAAAATATTATCTCATTCTGTCCTCACAACAGCCCAGGTGAGGAAACTGAAGCAGATAGAGGTTAAGTGACTTGCCCAAGATCATTCAGCCAGTTAAGTGTCTGAGGTTGGATGTGAACTGGAAAATTTTCCTGACACCAGGTCCACCATGCCACCTCACTTCTGAAATTTCCTCTGCCTTTTGTGACATTGGTTAAATCACTTAGCCACTCCAGGCCTCAATTCTGTCCAATGCAAAATGAGCAGCTAGGAGCTGCTGGGTGGTCCACTGGAGAAAGTGCTGGGCCTGGACTCAGGAACACTCCTCTTCCTGAGTCCAAATCAGGCCTCAGACATTTACTAGCGATGTGACCCTGAGCACGTCACTTGACCCTGTTTGCCTCACTTTCCTCAAGTATAAAATGAACTGGAGAAAGCACTTCAGTATCTCTAAAACCTCCAAATAGGGTCACAAAGAGTAGGACATCACTGAAAATGGTTAAACAATAATAACCACAAAATGAGGTTTGAACTAGCTAACTTATTAGTTCCTTTTTAGTTCCAAATCTGAATATATCCTAATATATCCTGAATATATCCTAAGACTCAGTAAGAGTATGTTTATCTTGCAGCCCACAAATTTTGCCTTAGTTAGCAGAAACCAATATTATAACCAGTTATCCCTAATCCCAGAGTCAAAGAACTCAGAGTAGAAAGTAATCTAGCACTTAGCACAGTGCCTGGCGCATAGGAGGCACTTAATACGTGTTTACTGATTGATTATTAATTGATCGCCCTGAGAGACCATCTAGTCCAAACCACAATATTTAAAAATATTATCTCATTCTATCCTCACAACAGGCCAGATGAGGAAACTGAGGCAGATAGAGGTTAAGTGACTTGGTTAAGTCTGGAAACCCAGAATAATAATCTGTTCTACAGTTCCACAAGCAGTTCTTTTGGATTTTGCTTGATCTCCAATGAAAGAGAAAGTTCTACCCAGTACATTCTTGAGCATCTTTCTAGTTGTTGGGAATTTTTTTTACTTACATCAAACTTATGTTTTCCATTTTTTTAACTGACAACCATTGCTTGTAATTCTGCCTTCTGGAGCAAATAGCACAAATCTAAAGCTTAATGTTTAGTAACTGACCCTGATAGACCTAAGAAATGGGGAAGATGTAGGAACTTTCAATTAAATCAAATATTTACAACGCAAGAAAACCAAAGAGATCTGCAGACATGGTGGCCACATTTTAAATCAGGGTTCTTACAGTGTATATCTGTCAAAACTTCATTCAAAGTATATTTTCTTTTATATCATCTCAGGATTTAGAGGAGCAAAGGAGTAGATTGAGCTCCAGGGAGGTTGGATTAAGGTCATAGATGAATTAAGCTTCAGAGGAAGGATTAAAATCCAGTTCTTTTGACTCAAAATTAAGTGCTCTTTACATTAAACCATGAGGCTGTCCCAGAAAATATGGGATGTAACGTTACTTTACATATAAAAAAGGGAAAGAAACCATGCTTCCACTTAGGGCTAGTTCTTCCAGACTAGGGGAAAAACAAAACAATAAAAAGGTCAAGGCAGATGGCATCTCACACTTTTTGACATTGTTAGAATTTCTCACTTTCCTCTAAAGTTCTATTCTAATTCGCCATCCTGACATGGAGGCGAAACAAGTTCTCTGAGACATCAGCAATGGAATATAAACTTTGGCAGATACTAACAAGGTGGAAGTGATTTAAGGAATAGATAGCAGTGGAAATCATATTAAAATGTACTTGAAAAATATTTAACTAAAATATACAATAAAACACAGATATTATTAATTTTTAAAACTAAGTTCATACGTGGCCCACAGAGATCCTTATGCATAGATTAGTGACCACTCTTTATATTTGAGTTTAATATCATTGTAATAGACAATAGTAAATGAAAACAAATTATAGAGTTGCAAAACAAAGTCCTCCATGAGATTTGTGGAAGAAGATGTTTATTGACTGGGCAAATGAATCAAGGGAGATTTCATGGAGAAGGTAACATTTGTACTGGGCTTCAAGGATAAGTAGGAATTCTGCAAGCAAATGGGAAAAAACAAGCATTCCACACATAAGGACCAGCTAGAACAAAAGTATAGAAGCATGAAGTCACAAATCATATAGAGAACAGAGACACCTGTTGATTTTTTGCATTTTTTTGAGCCCCAGCAACTCACAAAACTAAGGTAAAGAAGTATTGTGACCTGAGAAATCTTTTAAGGAAGTAAATAGAAGTAGAAATTTAAGATCATAAAATTTTTGTTCAGGTGTATTTTAATATCAAAGCATTATTAATTAGAGACCTTCCTTCTAAGTATTTGCGAAGTGGTCTTGGAACCCCTATCATCTAGTTCAGGGCTGTACAAAATATGGCCCACTCACCACATGCAGCTTGCAGTGTGGATTTATGGGGCCCATCTACAAGCATAGAAATTTATATAAATGCTTTAGTAAACTAGGTCAAGCTACTGCAGAGCTCTCACTAAAATGGTAAATCAAAATATATTGTCTAGTGTTCAATAAAAAAGTAAGGTTGGATAGCCCTGATCTAGTTAGTATGTACCAAGTAGTAGAGATACTAGCTAAGTGCTAGGAAGGACACACGTTTTGATATAACTTTGAAGAGGACTCATCAGGGTCTCATGATTTCAGAATGCAAGAGTACCACAGTCCTTGAAATGGGCATACTCCCAGACGACAAGGAAGAAGGTATTGTTAAAGAGGCAGAAATAGTTTATCTTGGACATAGAATCTTGGTTGTATTAGAAATATGCAGTGTCATAAGAAGTCTATCAGCTTTCAAGTTTAGTCCAGTACATGAGGTTCTTTCTGAAGTACACACTAAAACTACATGCTGATAAAATAGAAAAATTACTTGTACAAGCCGCATCCCCAACAAGGTATAGATCTGCTCTCTCGCTCTTTCTACTTACAATATAATTTGTTATGAATGATGGACAATTTACAAACAAAAGTCCAGGAGCCCAGGCTAGATCTGATTTTAGTAGGCTAACTCGAGTACAGCTAGGTTCCAAATAGTGAGAATAATTTGTCCTCTGAAGTGATTGTATGTATTTGAATTTGCACTATTCGTATTTGTAATTATATAAAATATGGTAATTGGTTGTTGCCCAATGGAAATATGGAGTATGAATTTGAATAATGTGTCCACTTCAGGGGATTCATTATTCACACTTATCAGAACCTAATTGTAGCTGCAACGGTAAAGAAATTTGCTTCCCTCATCAAAGTTATTAGCAACAGCTGCTGTTTTCTTGCTCCTAACATAAACTGCTTTGCATCCAAGATTGTGGCAATAATATTTCCCCTTTAATGCTTATCTTTCTTCCTTCTCTACCCTGGGAGGAAGTATGTGATTTGGACATTTTGACTAGAGGGCAATGATTTCCATTAGTATGGACTCAATAGCCATTCTTCTTCCATTGATGTGCCATGTGCTTTCTAAGATCTTTAAAACATTTGTTCTTGCTATGCTTGGTATATGACTAAAGACTTCTCAGGGAATTCATATCTAGCCTTCTATTCCCAGTCATCCCTTCTTGTTTTACCTTTGAAGGGTTTGTTGTTGTTCAGCTGTTTTTCAGTCCTGTCTGACTCTTCATGACCCCATTTGGGGTTTTCTTGGCAAAGATACTGGAGTGGTTTGCCATTTCCTTCTCCAGCTCATTTTACAGATGAGGAAACCAAGGCAAACAGGGTTAAGTGACAGCTAGTAAGTATCTGAGGCAAGTTTTGAACTCGGGAAGATGAGCGAGTCTTCCTGACTTTAGGCCTGGTACTCTATCTACTATGTCATTTAGTTGCCCCTGACTTGAAGGGGTATTTAGTGCTAGAACTAGTTAATTATTCTCTCTGCCCCATCCATACTTTCAGAGTTCAACCAGGAGGAAATGACTATTGTCTCCTCCACTCTCCTTTCTTTGTGTGAGCTCCTTGCCAAGGCAAGAGGTTTAACTACAAAAGGTCTCCCAATTGGAGGTTTTCTTTACCATTATAAAAATAGTCTCCTGGACTGTTTACATGCTGCATTCTTCACAATAGAGGTGGCTGGTGGGCCTCTATTACTCAGAATAACTTTTCTCTGATTTCTGTCTCTGGGATCCAGATTCAAAGAAGGTACATTGACCAAAGGTCTGATCAAGGAAAGATGGCTGATCCCTGAAACACCTACAGTATAAATAATACCTAAATATCCTCCAAAGTAGCCCCTTGAATTATTCCTTCTACCTGGTGAATAGAACTGATTTCTCACCTAACAACCATCCTTCTTTTCTGCTGTAATTTTGAACTCTAGGATTATCAAATCCAGCCTTTCCTAATGTATGGTCCAGGGATCTCTGGGGGTCCTCAAAACCCTTTCAGGGGGTCTGTGAAGTTGAGGCAACTTTCATAATGATACTGAGAAATTTTTATTTCTAATTCTATAAATATTGATAGGTGTAGCCTATATAAACAAAAAAGTTCTTGTAGGAGGTACTCAGTCATTTATAAATTTAAAGGGGTCCTGAGACCAAAAAAACAGAAAAGCACTTCTTTGCCCCACTTCCCTAGCAAGCTGTGGGTGATATAATTTACAGAGATATTGGAACCAGTCACGGCTTGTACTTGTCCACTTTGCCCTGACCCCTGCCTCTTAAATCATGGGCTGGCTAAAGCAGCTGCATGAAGGGATGGAGTCTGATGCTATCATCAGAGTAATGGACATTGTCATCTGTCTTCCACAGAAACATTTCCTTGGCTTCTCAATTGTGGTCAGAAAACTGTAATTTCAAGCTGAGAGTTCCCCTGTGTTTGATTATGATGTTCAAATAAGAGTCATCTTAATTGTCAAATAGGAACTTCAAGAGATTATGGGACACTCCATGAACCTAAAGAATTCAGTGTCATATCCACATGACTGCAGATCTTTGTAGAAGAATGAGAGACAAATTTGTGGTAGTTTATATGAACTTTCTGTTACCTTACTGGTTGTTTATATTGAATTTAGAATCAACTAAAACCTTCAAGCCTTTTTCACATGAAGACAAGTCACATCTCCCCGTCTCAATACTTTTGTAATTAAATTTTAAAAATGTTTTTTATAATCAACTATAAATATGCTGCCTCTGTGTATTTGTACAACCCTGCCCTCATGCTTGGTGTGCATTTCCTGCTTACCTATGCATCTCAAATATTTATCTTCCTTAATGAGGTGTCATTTTGGAAACCTTCCCATGTTCCTTCAATTGTCAGTGCTCTCTGCTTAAATTATCTGGATTTTTACTTATCTGTATATACATATATATATATATATATATATATATATAGCATCTCCCCAAAAGAATATAAACTCCTTGAACTCCCAATGTATTTATTTTTGTTATTTCATCACTTTTCTTAGTATGGGGACCTCCATAGTACTTAAGACTTTATGGTTGACCTGTATTGACTCAAATCACACACAATTAAATGCTACTACATTCAAATAGAGGTCAATTTAATTGTCAAATAAGAACCTCAAGAAATTATGGTGTATACCATTATCCTAAAGAAACCAGTGTCATATCCACATTACTGTAGAACTTTTATGGAGGGATGAGTCTTACTAGCAGCAGCAGCAGCAGCAGCAGCAGCAGCAGTAGTAGTAGCAGTTCAAATTTATATAGCTCTTTAATATTTGCGAAGCACTTTGCAAATATCTCATTTGATCCTCTTAACAATTCTCTGATATAGGTTCCATTTTTACTCCTATTTTACAAATGAAGGTGTCAAAGGTCAAAGACTTACCCAGGGTCACAGAGCTAGTAAGGGTTTGAGTGAGGATTGAAATTCAAGTCCTCTGATTCTGAGGTCAGTTCTCCATCCTTTATACACAAGCGTAAAGGGAGGTTCCTCTATGTCTAATATTCTTTTACCCAGATTAATATATCAAATGGCAAAGAGATTTAGCATTTTCACCTTAAATCAAGAAGGCAGATTTCAGGTCACTAAATATATGTTTTAGAGTAGCAGATTTTGGCTCAATATAAGGAAACATTTCACAGTAGTCAGAGTTGTCTGTAAGTTATATTGGTTGTCTTTGCAAGTAAGGGTGTGTGTGTGTGTGTGTGTGTGTGTGTGTGTGTGCTCATGAAGACCAGATAAACACTTGTGTATTTTTAAGGGAATTCTTATTCAGAAATGGATTGGATTAAAAGCCAATTATGTCCCTATAAACTTTGAGACTCTGTGAGAGAGACAGAATGCCAATCCTTGTATTTTGATGCCATTGCCCACAAGGCAGGGTTAACTCATTTGCTTTGAGAAGAAGCAGATGAGGCTGCTTTGCAGAGGAACTATGCCTACCTCACACTGTGTACAGTACTTCAATGTTGCCTCTATTTATTTAAAGTTATCATTAAATTATCATGTTGCCTAAGCAACAACAGAGAAAGGCTTGACAAATTGCAAATTCTAGAGACACCAGACTGCATGTAAGAATTTTGTGCTAGAAATGTACATAGAAGTGGAAAGATGGGAAAATTCTGATTTTTAATGAGATAGCGTTAAAAATGTAGGTAATAGAAATATCCTTTTAATGTACCTCAACAATTAATTCAGTTCAATCAATAAATACTTATTAAACACTATGTGTCAGACATTGTGGTAATACTGGGGATATAAATATAAGCAAAAACACTAAGTCCCTGCCATCACAAAGCTTACATTCGAATGGGAGGAGGTTCCACATGTAAGGGGAGCTGAAAAGCAGGAAGAGTGGTAAGGAGTTACCTCTATGGGGTATAGCAGCTGAGTCCATAAAAGAAGGGATATCTATTATGGGTCCCTCCCCTAAAATGGAGGTTCCTAAAAGAATCCATCAGTGGGAGAGAGAGTCCACGATAGCAGTCATAAGGCTAATATGACTCATCCTTCCATAAAAGTTCCCCAGTAATGTGGATATGACACTGGGTTTTTTCAGGATAATGGCATATCCCATAATCTCTCAAGGTTCTTATTTGACAATTAAACTGACCTCTATTTGAATGTAGTAGCATTTCTTCTTCTACTACCACTACTACAAATAATGAACTAAAGATGGCAGGTTTGAGACCTTTCCCTAAAAAGAACTCAACAAGAACCCATCAGTGGGTCCACCCCTTTCTATAACAATAACTGAACATTCATGTATACATATGCGTATATATGTACATATGTATGGGTGTGTATACTGCTATAAAGACTTTTTATATGCTATTTCCTTTATTCCATTAAATAATCCTGTGAAATAGGTATTACAAATATTTTTCATATTGGGAATTTGGGTGTCAGAGATGTTAAAGCATATCTATGGTTAAATATCTAGGAATTGTCAGAGGCAGACTATGAACTCAGGTTTTTCTTGCTGATAATTTCATTAATATTTTCTCTATATGATAATGCCTCTTTATAGATATAATTTCTTTGGTTTGGGGGGCAGCTACATGGTACAGTAGACAGAGCTGTGGGCTTGGAATCAGGAAGAGTGATCTTCCTGAGTTAAAATCTGGCCTAAGACACTTACTAGCTGTGTGACTCTGGGCAAGTTACTTAACCCTGTGTGCCTCAGTTGTTCATATGTAAAATAAGCTGGAGAAGACAATGGCAAACCACTCCTGTATCTCTGCCAAGAAAACCCCAAATGGCATCACAAAGAGTCAGACATGACTGCAAAAATGACTGAAGAAGGACAACGACAAAATTTGGTTTTTAGCTTCTATTAGTGGAAAGAACCATATACATGATTCAGTCTGAGCCCTGAAGAAGGGGAAATTGAGGCCTAGAGTGGTTAAGTGAATTGTGCAAGTCACACAGCTAAGTTAGTGGTAGAGATGATCCTCAGATTCAGGTCACATAAATGAGTCCAGTGGTCTTTGTTCTAGCTCTTAAGGCAAAGTTTACATTGGTATTTCAACATCACAATTTAATTGCAATTGTGTTAATTTCAAAAGAAGATGTTTACTATTACCCTTCCCCGCTGTTGCTCCTCCTGTTACTGGCCATGCTACCTGAATAAAGCCACTTGCTCCATTTACTGTTCTTGGCACCAAACCCTGGGAGAAGAGACCAAATCTGATGCTAGGGCCTGAGGCTGACCTGACACCAACCTTCTACAGCTGTGGACTCTTAAGGGTTGTTTAGAAAAAGAGCTTTAAATGAAAGTCTGGTGGTCTCACCTAATCACACAAGTGATACTGGCATTGTCCTAAACCGTAGCAACATCAGCTATGAGGACAAAGGTCCCTTTCAGATTCTGAGGAGTGAACACAGGTACAAAAAGCTTCTAAACTGGGGGTAAGAGAGGAGAGGAAGATGTCCTTTACTGGGATAGAGTACATGGAGAGCCTATTGTGGTACAATTATCTCCTAGGGAGCATGTAGATCTGTTCAATGCTAATTTTATTCTCCCAAAATAACAACCTGATTTTTTTTTTATTTGGGAAGGTAGAGGATAGAAATGAGAATGTAGTAATTGATATAAGGCACTGATTAGATGGTAGAAGAGAGGATCATAACATACTTATACATTGTTAGATCTGGGAGGGGAAGGATCAGGGGAGTTTTGTAGATTGCTTTTTTCTTTAAGGTTTTTAATGAAGAAAAAAAGTATTTTATCTCCTACCCCATATTTCTCACTAAAACAAAAGAAAACAAATATTCATAGCCAAGCAATACAAATTCTCACATTGACCATGTCCAAACACACACACACACACACACACACACACACACACACAATTCTGTATCCTGACACTCATAGATTATTAGAATTGTAAGGGAGAGTCAAAATAGATTCATAGATTGTTAGAGCTAAAAGGGTCTTAAGAGATTTTATATTTAAAATATCAAAATGGGAATATTTTGGCAACATGCCAACCCACTGAACTCAATCAAATGGAAAGACCTTCACTGAAAAAAAAGACAATATCTTTGGATAAACTAGGTTCACCAATTATTAAAAGAGGCTCAGCTTCAATTTTGTGATGATAAAGAGAAATTCTGTGTAGAGGTGCTTAAGGTCAAGTGGTATAGCTTAGATGGCCAAAGCTATTTGAGAGTGATTATTCCAGCATACTGTTTTTCTTAAGGGCATAGGCTGTTTCATTTTTTTTTTCTCTCTAGTCTCAGTACATAATGCTGGCCCTGAAAAACAACAAGGGCTTCATACATATTTGCTGAATTGCATTAAACTGAAATAGAAAATTATCTTTTGTCATTTCTCTTAGTTATCTATTATATCATTGATTTTGTTCAAAAAGCCTATGAAGTCACAAGGGGAAATGGTGGATTTCAATAATCTTCATTGAATCCCAACAGTGCAATTTTATGAATTATGAAAAAACTTGAATGATTAAGATCTCAAATTAAAATGAATTAGGTTAAATTCAATCCAGATAAATTCTTTGCTTTTATTTAAGAAAATGTTCCCCTTTCCAATTGAAAATTACTTTGAGGTTCCTCCTAAAACCATTGATTTTCTTCCAGTCTCAGGAATGGCTACAGCTAGGCATAAATGCATTCATAAGATCTCATATAGATAATAATGTCTAAGTGGCACTGTGAGTAGTATGTTGGGCCTGGAGCAACCTCAGACACTCATTAGATGTGTGATCCTGGACAAGTCACTTAATTGCTGTCTGTTTCAGTTTTCTCAACTGGAAAATGAGAAAAATAATACCATCTACCTCACAGGGTTGTTGAAAGGATGAAATGAAATAATATTGGTAAAGGTCTTAGCACAGTGCATGACACATAGTAGGCACTTAATAAATGTGTGTTTCTCTCTGCCCACTTCAATTCACCACTTCTTATCTTTGGCCTATGAGTTTGTATCATTGCATCTTTGAAAACAACATAGGAGCTTCAGTAAGTGAGGAGTTAAGGAGCTTTTCTGAAAAGTGGTACAACTTTTAACCCAGGATTTCATGGGTACATACCCCAAGGGGGATATTGACACAAGGCTTCTGTATATAAAAATTTTATACCAGCATTTCTTTGTGGTGGTAAAGGACTGAAAACAAGGTAGATGATGATCAGCAAGAGAATGCTTCAAAAAAGTGTGGTAAATGAATGTAATGTAATATTCCTGTATTGTAAGAAGATGTTAAATACAGAGAAGCATGGAAAGACTGATTCAACATGAAGTAAGTTAAGCCAGGGAAACAATATATACAATGACTACAACAATGTAATGGAAAAAAGAATTATAGGTCATCACAAAAATGAATAGCGCAAAATTATAAAGAATAGGCTTATTCCCTAATAAGATATTCCTCTCCAGCTTCTGCAGGGATTGGGGCCAATGGGTATAGAAGATTGCATATAGAACAAGCCAAGATGGCAGAGTAAAGGCAGGAACTTGCCTGAGTTCTACCCCAAATCTCTCCAAATACCTTTAAATAATGACTCTAAACAAATTGTAGAGTGGCAGAACCTACAAAAAGACAGAGTGAAATTATTTTCTACCCCAAGACAACATAGAAGGTTGGAAGGAAAGAAAGGTGTGTTGTAGCAGGGTGAGAGAGGAGCATGGTCCAGAGAAGGCTGTGCCAGCTGAGACTCAGCCCCAGCAAACCAGGAACAGGCCTTGGGACAACTGAGTCAGTGGCAACAGTGGCAATTTCCAGATGTCTCAGCCCACAGATGGTAACTGGATTGGAAAATGGGTCAGAAGGAGATTTACAGGGTCCTTTTGCTAGCACCAGGGGTTAGACTCAGTTGCATTGCCTATACTTGGATCTGGGCTGCAGTGCTGGGTCTCAGTCAGCAGAGTTTGTGGCTGCAGAGGAGCAGGGACTCTGGTCACAAATCCAGGGCAGAAAAGAGTGCTTGTGGTCATTCACAAACCAGTGCCCGGTAGAGGAGAGTACTGAACACACCTCTTCCTAGATCAAACCAATTTAGAAGAGCCAAAAAAATATTATGTCCCCCAAAATTACCTCTGAAAACAGCTGCACAAAAACCCTGACACTTGGAACAGTGTCCCCTCCACTCGGGAAGCAGAGATTCACTTTAGCAGAGAGTTAAAAGTCAAGATATTGGTAGAAAATGAGAAAGCAATGTGACACTATGATGACAAGGAAGATCAAAATACAGATGGATATTGCTGATGATAGAATTTATGTTACTTAGAGTGCCTTGCTAGTATCCACAAAATATTAAAAAGGTGGAAGGGAGAAAAGTTTGGAACTCAAAATCTTCAAAGAAAATTAATGTTGAAAACTATACGTGTAATTTGGAAAAAAAATAGTAAGTGAAACAAAAGAAAGAAATGATGAGCAAGATGCTCCCAGAAAAAAAAAAGGCATGGAAAGACTTACATGAACTGATACATGATACAAAGTGAAATGAGCAGAAACAGAACACTGTACACAGTAACAGCAATATTGTATAGTGATCTATTATGAATAACTTCGCTATTCTCAGGAATACAATGATCCAAGATAATTCAGTAGGACTTATCATGAAAAGTGCTGTCTATCTCCAGAGAAAGAACTGGTAGAGCCTGAATGCAGATCAAAGGTACTTTTTCTTTACTTTCCTAATTTTTCTGGATTTTTTTTGTCTGTGTTTTCTTTCGCAGAAGAACTTACATGGAAATGTGTTTTACATGACTACACATATATTAGCTATGTCAAATTGCTTTCCTTCTCAATGAGGGGAGGGAGGAGAGAATCAGGAATTGAAAATTTAAAAAAAAAGAATGTTAATATTGCTTTTATACGTAATTGGGAAAAAATTAAATATTAAAAAAGATTTTAAAAAGAAAATTGCATATAACTTCAGAAGTTTTGGATGTTGATTGGTTTACTGATTTTTCTTATTCTTTTTGTTGTTTTTCTTTTTCATTCTAAAGGATAGTTCTATGGGGAGAGAAGAGGATGGATAAAGGGGAAAATCAAGGTGATGTGAAAACAAAAGATAGTAAAAATATTAAACTTGAAAAAAAAGTCAGACCTCCTACATTCATGGACTTAGTGGCTTTCTTTCAAGCCTATTACTAAAGCACCTTCCTACCTATTGTTCTAGTGGAGCCCTGCTCTGGGACCACTTAAATTTCCAATGAAAAGACCTATTCCATCTTCTGCTTCCACAGGCCTTCTTCAGGAAGAGTAATGACATCTCTGCCTCTTGACTAGAGTCCATACTTCTTCTGCCTACCTGCTCTGACACAGATTTCCTAACCTCTTACAGGACATAGTATCACCACCTGTTTTTGAACATATACTCATTTCCCTAGTTACCTCCTTCATGATCTAATGTCAGTTGAATTTCATAAATCTGAGAGTATAGAGAGCAGTTACGAAGACTTTCAGAGACAGTTGCACACAGGGCTCTATTCAGGTGCATTTAAGGTTTTTTTTTTTATTTTCTCTATGAACTGTTGAACAATTTAGCCCAAGTATTTTGATTATTTATCTTCTGTATGTGATATGAGTCACTTAACAAAGAATAGTAGGCCTAGGGACAAGAAAAGCTGAGTTCAAATTTGACCTCCAATACTGACTAGCTGTATGACCCTGGACAAATCACTTAATATCTGCCTCAGTTTTCTCTATTGTAAAATGGGTGAATAAGAGTACCTACCTTGCAGTTGTAATAAGGTTCAAATGAAATGATATTTGTAAAGTGCTTAACACAGGGCCTGATACACAGTAGGAGCCATATAAATGCTTATTCCTTTCCCTGTTGTTTCTGCTACTACTACTACTGATAACTAGAGTAATTGTGAGATCAAGAATGGCATAGTGAATAGTTAGACAGCTTCAGGGTCAGAATGACTTGAGTTCAAGTCCCATTTTTAACATAAAGATGCTGTGTAATATTGAGCAGATCGCTCAGTATCTAAATGTCACAATCAACTCTCCAAACTATAGATGGCAAAACTGTTGCTAATCATATTAGTAAAAAGAATCTCTACATCAAGGAGTTCCCTACACTGACAAAATCACAAGTATGTATAGACAAATGGATACTGCTGATGATAAAATTTATGTTGCTTAGAGTGCCTTACTAGTATCCACAAAATATTAAAAAGAACCATGTCCCCCATGTATTGTGTATATATCTACTATGGATATTTGACAAAAAGATGCAGCACAAAATTATTGGCTGATTCCCCAGCTCGTAAAACCTAAGTATCATTGAAATCTTTGCCTCCCAAACAGTGTTGCTATTTCAAGGAAACTACTCCCTTCTTCAAGTCTTCCTTAATGCCTAATCACTTAGCATGCTTAGCATGCATTTGGAGGAGCATTAATGTAGTTCTCCCTGTAAAACCAGAATTGCAGTATGTAGTAGACTTGGGTATTGATTTAAATGTCTACTTCCTCAAAAATGGTAGAAGGCAAGCTAAGGCAATGAAGAAAGGCTTTGCAGTGTCTGCATTATGTAATATAGATTCAATCACTTTTTATAAACCCTATATGGGGTAGATGGGTCTCTTATGCCCAAACCTCCTTACTGTGCTTTTCTGTACCATTAATCACGTACATTTCCTTTCTTAGCTGAAGGGAATTTGATTGCTACTTTTACATAATTAAACCAACATTTGAGGGAGAAAATAAAAGAGCATTATGCATCTATTGTCTTACCCATACATTACTTAAACCTGATTTGTTTTCACTTGTACGAATTTTCCTTGCTTACCCGTATCTAATTTGTCTTCACAACATGTTACAAGTTATTTGTAACGCTCATTTGTCTATAGGATTCAGTGGCTTTCATTAATTTAATAAGACTGACAGGCTGTTAAAGTCTAGTCACAGAGAAGAGGTACTATGGTGTTAAATAAAACACACAGAGTATCAGGTAATTAAAATGCCCTCCCCCATACATTAAATCTTATGCTCACTGAAAAGCTTGAGAAAGAACTCATCCATTTTCTCCATTCAGGATCCCAAACTAAATACACACTCTCAGTTTATCTTTTCTGCTGAATACAGATATTTTCTACCTATTACTTTTCCCTTACATTTTAAGATTAAGAATAAGAGGCATATGAGGTCAGCTGACATCACTGTTTCTCCTCCTTTGCCCTTCTGAATGGAATTCCAAATGTGAGTTCTCATTTCATTTCTCTTTTCTGTAAATAAAGTAATTGTAGGCACAAATTAAGATTTGGAATTTTTCTCCCTTATTACCCATTTTTGTATGTGTTTACCTCCTCCTTCAGGCCCCCAGTAAACCCCTTTCCTAAAAAACAAACAAAAAACAAAATTAAAAATAAAACAAACTTAATAGCTTCTACCCTTAACCTCCATTTTTTTTACTTATGGTGATTTAGTCCCATTTACTTTTGTAAGAAGTGAAAAATATTGATATAGCAAATTGACTATTCATTTCTGTTTGTAGTTATCCTGACAAATCTGTAATCAGTAGCATCTATTCAAGTAAGTTTGTTGAGTAATCACACTAAGGTGGTGAAGTTGTTTTGTTTGTTCCCTAAGAGGGAAATATAGATGTCCTATTTCTCTTGGGCTGGAGGTGTGCCTATGAAATCATCATAGTCAATGGATAGAGACCTAGGATGGGTCCATTACACATGTAAATACAGAACTAAAGAGCAATTTATTCTACGACAAGAATCCATAAGATGAGAAGCTTGATGTTTTAGGTGTAGAGAAGCCTGTAGGCCCAGGCCATTGGTATGAAGTGCTATTCATGATTTTTGAGGAATTGTGATAAATAAGTAAACTGTTAATGGGCTAGATTAAGGAAAATGTCTTGATTTTTTTTTAGAAGAAGCAAAGCAAATTTATTTTACAAACCTTGCAAGATTTGGGCATGCCTCCACTGGGAAAACTAGTGGAGGAGGCAGAGTAAAAAGAAAATGCTGCCCTAATTATATTCTTTTTTTTTCTTTAATATATTTAGTTTTCAGCACTGATTTTCACAAGAGTTTGAATTACAAATTTTCTCCCCATTTCTACCCTCCCCCTGCCACTCCAAAATGATGTATATTCTGGTTGCCCTGTTCCCCAGTCAGCCCTCCCTTCTGTCACCCCACTCCCCTCCCATCCCCTTTTCCCTTCCTTTCTTGTAGGGCAAGATTAATTTCTACACCCCATTGCCTGTGTATCTTATTTTCTAGTTGCAGGCAAAAACATTTTTTTTTTGTTTTTGAACATCTGTTTTTAAAACTTTAAGTTCCAAAATCTCTCCCTTCTTCCCTTCCCACCCACCCTCCCTAAGAAGTCAAGCAATTCCACATAGACCACATTTGTATAATTATGTGTAACCCTTCCACAATACTCATGTTGTGAAAGACTCGCTATATTTTCCTCCTTCCTAACCTATCCCCCTTTATTGAATTTTCTCCCTTGACCCTGTCCCATTTCGAAAGTGTTTGTTTTTGATTACCTCCACCCCATCTGCCCTCCCTTCTATCATCCCCCCTTTTGTTGATCTTTTTCCTCCTTTTTTCCTGTGGGGTAAGATACCCAATTGAGTATGTATGGTATTCCCTCCTCAGGTCAAATCTGATGAGAGCAAGATTCACTCATTCCTCCTCACCTGCCTTCTCTTCTCTTCCTACAGAACTGTTTTTTCTTGCCACTTTTATGTGAGATAATTTACCCCATTCTATCTCTCCCTATCTCCCTCTCTCAATATATTCCTCTCTCATCCCTTAATTTTATTTTATTTCTTTTAGATATCTTCCCTTCATCTTCAACTCACCCTGTGCCCTCTCTCTCTCTCTCTCTGTCTCTCTCTCTGTCTCTCTCTCTCTCTATATATATATATTTATATATATACACATACACACATATATATAAAATAATATACATGTATTATATATAATATATATACATATATATATACATATATATACATACACACTCGCATATACATATACATGTAAACATATATATTCCCTTCAGTTACCCTAACACTGAGGTCTCATGAATCATACACATCATTTTTCCATTTAGGAATGTAAACAAAACAGTTCAACTTTGGTAAGTCCCTTGCAATTTCTTTTTCTTGTTCTTTTTCTTGATTACCTTTTCATGCTTCTCTTCATTCTTGTGCTTGAAAGTCAAATTTTCTATTCAGCTCTGGTCTTTTTACTGAGAAAGCTTGAAAGTCCTCTAATTTATTGACAATCTGTATTTTGCCTTGGAGCATGATATTCAGTTTTGCTGGTTAGGTGATTCTTGGTTTTAATCCTAGCTCCACTGACCTCCGGAATATCATATTCCAAGCCTTTCGATCTCTAATGTAGAAGCTGCCAGATCTCGGGTTATTCTGATTATGTTTCCACAATACTCAAATTGATTCTTTCTGGCTGCTTGCAATATTTTCTCCTTGATCTGGGAGGTGTGGAATTTGGCTACAATATTCCTAGGAGATTTCTTTTTGGGATCTATTTGAGGAGGCAATCAGTGGATTCTTTTAATTTCTATTTTTCCCTGTGGCTCTAGAATATCAGGGCAGTTTTCCTTGATAATTTCTTGAAAGATGATGTCTAGGCTCTTTTTTGACCATGGTTTTTGGGCAGTCCAATAATTTTTAAATTATCTCTCCTGGATCTATTTTCCAGGTCAGTGGGTTTTCCAATGAGATATTTCACATTATCTTCCTTTTTTTTTTCATTTCTTTGGTATATCTTGATTTCTCATAAAGTCACTAGCTTCCACTTGCTCCAATCTAATTTTTAAGGTAGTATTTCCTTCAGTGGTCTTTTGGACCTCCATTTCCATTTGGCTAATTCTGCCTTTCAAGGTATTCTTCTCTTCATTGGAGAAGAGCTTTTTGGAGCTCTTTTGCCATTTGAGTTAGTCTATTTTTAAGGTGTTGTTTTCTTCAGTATATTTTTCAGTATTTTTTTTGGGTCTCCTTTAGCAAGTCATTGACTTGTTTTTCATGGTTTTCTCACATCCTTCTCATTTCTCTTCCCAATTTTTCCTCTACTTCTCTAACTTGCTTTTCCAAATCATTTTTGAGCTCTTCCATGGCCTGATACCAGTTCATGTTTTTCTTGGAGGCTTTTGTTGTAGGCTCTTTGACTTTGTTGACTTCTTCTGGCTGTATGTTTTGGTCTTCTTTGTCTCCAAAGAAAGATTCCAAAGTCTGAGACTGAATCTGGGTGCGTTTTCACTGCCTGGCCATATTCCCAGCCAACTTACTTGACCCTTGAGTTTTTCAGTGGGGTATGACTGCTTGTAGACTAAAGAGTTCTATGTTCCAAACTTGGGGGGATGCGCCAGCTCTGCCACACCAGCACTCCTCCTTCCCCAAGAACCCCCAACCCGGACTGGGCTTAGATCTTCATCAGGCTATGCACTCCTGCTCTGATCTGCCACTTAATTCCTCCCACCAGGTGGGCCTGGGGCAGGAAGAAACTGCAGCTGTAGTTCTGTAGCTGCCCCACCTCCACTGCCCCCAGGGGGGCGTAGCCCAACCGAGAACTCCTTCTATTCCCGCAGCTTTTGCCACTAACCATCTCTGTTGTCTTTGGTGTTTGTGGGTTGAGAAGTCTGGTAAGTCCTGCAGCTCACTGATTCAGGGTGCTAGAGCACACTTCCCCTGGCTTCTGGTCTGGGTGGTCCGCGCTGCCCACACTGGGCTCTGCTCTGCTCTGTTCCCAGCTCCCTGAGGGATAGACCTCACCCAGAGACCATCCAGGCTGTCCTGGGCTGGAGCCCTGCTTCCCTCTGCTATTTTGTGGGTTCTGCAGTTCTAGAATTGGTGCAGAGCCATTTTTTATAGGTTTTTGGAGGGACTCAGCAGGGAGCTCACACTAGTCCCTGCTTTCCAGCTGCCATCTTCAATGTCTTGATTTTTAAAATGGGAAAGAAGGTAGATATTTTGAGCTATTGTCCTCTAAACTTGGCATCACTTCTTCAAAAATTCCAGAACTTACTATTAAAGACATTTTTCATGAGTACTTAAAAAAACAGATGAGGGTTGGGTACAAAAAAGGACCATTAGGGACAAGTCATAACAGACTAACCTATTTTATTTAACAGAGTTAGTAGAAAAGTAGATTAGGGGAACCTCACACATTTCAACAAAGTATTTTGTAAGATATCTCATGCCTTTATAAATAACATGGAAAGGTCACAGAATCAAGAGAAAAATAGGGAATTTCAGACTTTCAAGTGTCCCTAGTGCTATTTAATCTAACCTATACCCAAAAGGAATCATTTCTACAGGCTATCTGACATATAGTTACCCAGGCTTTTCTTGAAGACCACCAATGAGGAGAGAATTCACTATCTCCTAAGGAGTAACATTCTCATTGTTGAGACTTTTAATCATTAGGATTTTTTTAACCTCAAATCAAATTGAAATTTACTTCTTTGTAACTTCCACCAATTTGCTATTTGTTAGTTCTGCCCACTAGGGTCAAACAGAACAAGCGTAAGCCTTTTTCCAAGTGATAGCCTTTAAAATATCTGAGTACGATTTTGTGTACCCCCTGAGTTTTCTCCAGGTCAGTTTCTTCAAACACTCCTCATGTGGTATTAGTCTGAAGTAGTTACCCTCCTCTGGATATTAACCAGATTGCTAATGTCTTTCCCAAAATGTGGTGCCTAGATCTGAATATAATACTATGGAAAAGTCTTTAGTATAACTACCATTTTCTTATTCCTGGAATGTATCTCTCTCTTTTTTCTTTGAATTTATTTTATTTTTATGTAATAAAACAAGAATTTCCACAACAGAGAACAATAAAAAGATGCTTACAAATGACACTGAAAATCTACTACATACAACTTGCTATTGCTTTCAAATATGCAACAAAATTATTGCAATTTCATTTTTTTCCATTTTTCCTTACCTCCCCCACCTTAGAGTTGAATACACACACACACACACACACACACACACACACACATGCACACACGCACGCACGCACGTATATATAATCATTCTATATATACTTCTATTTATCAGTTCTTTCTCTGGATGCAGATGGCATCTTTCTTCATATGTCTTTTATAGTTAATTTGGGTATTTAAAATACTATATCTCTCTTAATGAAACTCAAGATCAAATTTGCCTTCTTGGGTGCCAGATGACATTTTTCTACCAAATTGAGTTTTAAGTTCATTAAAGCTCACAAATTCATTATAGCTGAAGTATTGTGTAACCATCCCTCCCCATATTACATTTGTGTGGTCAAATATTTTCAATAAATATATATGTGTGTATATATATATATGCATACCTATACATACATATATGCATATATATATGCATACCTATACATACATATATGCATATATATATATGCATACCTATACATACATATATGCATATATTTGAACTAAAAAGAACCGATGAGTTGATGACAATTTTTAGGTGAATTCCTATCTGATTGCCTCTATTTAGTGACTATGTTTTAAAGGTACATCCTGAACATTCAACATAGGTCTTCACATATTAAAATTTAGTAAATGCTTGCTAAACTGAGAGAGAAAGCACTAGTGGAGTTATATACAGTTCTGTACTCTTTCTTGTTCTACTCAACATTTTAATCAATTATTTGGATGAAATTATAAATGGCATGTTTATTGAATTAACAGATGACATGATATTGAGAGGAGTTGCCATTACATTGCATGACAAAATTAGGATTCAAATATAATCAATTCTGCTTTAACATTTGTTTTGAAAATACAAATTTTTTTTACCATGATTAATATATTAGGGATTTATTTGAGCATAAAACAAATTTTGTGTTTGCTTATGCTTGATTTCATCTTCAAGAAACAGTGAGAGAACACAGAAAAGTGAACCACTTCACAATAATTCATAGGTTGCAACCCTTCTGATGCCCACTTCCATAAGCAAACCAGATCTTTTTCAAGGTGAAGTATCATGTTTATTGTATATCTTCTGGTGTAGTAGGAGCTGTGGCCTGAGGAAGGCTGGTCCACTTTCCCTCCCTCTCCCATCTTCTACCATGGCCAAGATGCACCTAGCCTGGCTCGCCAAGGCTCTGCACTCTCACTGCCAGCAACTCAATTTTGCCAGCCTAGGTTTGGTGGGAATGGGGTACAGGCTAAACAACAGACCAAGTCTGAAGATACCACCACTGTAAATTGTAATATGTTATCTATTTCTTAACTATTTAACATGTTTAAAACCAAACCTTTTGTTAGGTTCTTTTTTTCTTTTTTATAATGTAAACTCCTGAATTTTTTGAGTTATTGTGCCCCAACTCCATTTTCCCCACAAGCCATTTAGTTTTATCCTGTGATTTCACATGGCACAGTGATTTCTAGGAACATACATGTCCCATTATCCCAGAACTGATCATAATTCTTAGTCCTGACAGTCCACTAAAATTAACAATATGCATTTGAAATACATTTAAGTTTTAAAACTGAAGTGCCCACTACTCTACCAGGTACAGGATTAATTAAGCAGAATGTAGCTCAACTACAATTCAATTCTGCAAAAATCTATTAAGCTTCTGCTGTGTACTAGGCTTGTATCAATCAATCCTTTTCTTTTAGTGCAGATCATGATCCATTAGCTATTTTGACTTTCCTATCATACAGCTTACTCATATGATATTTGGTATGTTTGCTGAATTGAAGATGAGAAGACAGAGGGAATGTGATAATAGGTCTCTCATATTTGAGAGGCTAACACAAGGAAGAAGAATGAGACTTATTGTGATTATTTCAGCAAGGGTTAGGACCACTGAGCAGAAATTATAGAGAGGTTAAATTGAGATCAACAAAATGAAAAATTTCTAACCAATAGTTAAAAAATGGAATAGGCTAACTCAGGCTCTTGTATATTGGAGGTCTTCAAACAAGGTCTTTTTGACCACTTGTTTGGGAAGTTAGAAAAATGATTAATGATTTAGGCAAAGATTGGACCAGATGATCTGTGAATTCAAATGTGACTCAATCTAACTTTGTATTTCTAGAGTTAAGATGTTTTGCCATCAAGAACCAAGCCATTTAGTAAAGATTTGCCTAGTGAAATTTGTTTCAAGTGAATCAGTCATAATGGAGACAAAAAAAATGGAAAAAGCATCTAGCTGCCATAGAACACAGTTCTTTAAAGCAGGAAGTAAGTGGCAAGACCTAAAATAAAGACATGGATCTGAGACATATGCAGAAAATAGCCTTGGAATCAGTAGCATTGGTAGGGAATCCCGAGCTCATTAAGTCTGGTATCATTAATCTCATATTTAAAATCTCTACCATTTAGTCATCAATCCTCTGTTTGAATATCTTCAGTGGTGGAGAACTTGTCCTTGATGTAGTTCATTCTACATTGGCGAATTCTAATTGTTAGGAAGCTTTAAAAAATCCCCAAATTTGCCTTTTTGTAACTTTCATCTATTCACATCATTGATCTGCTCTCTAAGAAATTTACTTCATCTGTGACAGCTCTTCAACTTCCAAATATCTGATAACTGTTATCCTTGTACCTTCTACATCTTCTATGAGTGTATGGGTGTTCACCAGGCACTCAAATCCCACCTGTGACTCAAAAAAACTAAAGGATGCAAAGTTGCCACAACCTGGTAAACCATCTTGGCAGACAGGCTAAACTAGGTTAAGGGTAAACCTGTTGGTGAGTTAAGGGGGAATGTTTATCCCAAACACATGAAGTCTTCTTCTGGTGGAATGGGTTAATGAGAACAATTTGTTCCAGAGGCCATGATGGTGGCTGAAGCAGGCATCATGGAAGGTTTAAACCTTGGTCAGACATCGAAGATGCCAAGGTCATCTATTGCATCCCAGGCCATTGCTGGTCTTTCTGACTTTTGTCTTATCACCGGATCTTGATGATTCTGGAAGGGAAAGTGAGGCTGATGACTTTGTGCAACTCTGCCTCACTTATATCCAATTCACCCGTGACTCAAGACATCACCTTGTGAGGACGTTGATTCTCTTTGTAAATGAAGGACAAACAACAACAGCACATCACTATGTTCAAATTTAGACATTACATGTATCTGCAACTAATCTTTTTTTTTTGCATGACCATTAGTCCTCCACCATTCTTGTTGTCTTCAATTGGCATATTGCAATTTGTTTAAATTATTTTTAAGGTATGAAACTCAGAACTGAACACAGTATTATAGGAGAATGTAAATTCCTTAAAGAGCCCTTAAATTTCTATCACTTCTGTGTTGGTACCTCCAGAATTTAGCACAATTCCTTACACATAAGAACATAAATACTAGATATATGATTTTTATTGATGTAGGGAACCCCTCAGTAAGAAAACTCCCTCTGTTGATGCAGGTGGGCAACTTCATTGAAACGGATAGTCTTTAGTTGTCTAAAATACTGAGAAGTTAAATGATTTTCCTAGGCTCATATAACTTATGTATCAGAGGCAAGACTTGAACCCACATCTTTCATCTTGAAGGTTGGCTTTCTAGTCACTATTCTATACTGCTTCTCAGAGCATTTGATAGCTTACTCTATAATAGGGGATTATTACATTCCTTTTTGTTCATTGATGAATGAGGTATTACCAGGTCAGAGTTTAATAGAGCTTCCTTCATGCTAGAAATTATACTTCTATTACATCAGCCCAAAATTTCATCATATCTTTTGTCTACCACATCATAGTTAACTCATATTGAACATCCAATTCACTAAAACTTTAACATATTTTTCACATGAACTGCTTTTGTAGACATATCTTACACTATCTTTGTGTGATTTTTTAACACAAGCATAACACCTTACACTTATTTATAATACATGTAATCCTGTTGATGAACTCATTGCAAAGAAGGTATAGCAAAGGTCATTTTTTCCTGTGCCACAGATAGGAGTCTTCATAAGGGATCCTGGGACTTATTAAAATGGGGGACCCTATGAGGAAACTGCCATATGGTACAGTGGATACTCCACTGGACCTGGAGTCAGCACAGGCTACCCTCTGTGCCTGGAATGTAATACATTCTCATATTTACCTATTTAATTCTTCTTTTCTTTCAAGGTCTTCTCACAGGGGACTGGAGGTGACACCTGTGGGATGACCTTGAAAGAAAAGAAGAATTAAATAGGTAGCTGAGCCAGAACCAGAGGGGAATATAAAATGAATGACCTGCCCCTCTTTCACTCTCTTTCTTTGATGGCTGTCAGTGTAAAGTACTGCTTTGTCCTTCTGGATAAAAGATGGACAGTTAGCTGAAGTCCCCCAACCAGACACTATATTGAAACACTGCCCCTTTTGTGTTTCCTTCTTTTTCTACTGTAGTGAATAAGTATTCAAATTTAGGAGATGCTGAGGTATCATTTTGCATGAGCAACTAGAATTGAGAGTAGAGTCCGCTAAAAGGTACAACAGTAAGTTCAGGAATTGGGAGGTAGCCAAGCAGGATCTGGAGATACATATCCCCAGGCAATGATCTTGTGGGCATTATAAGATCTGAAGAGATTATTAAACTACATTGAATAGCCTAGCCAGCAACAGTCAAACCAATTAAGGAAGCATTATAACAGTTAGGTGACAAGTGGCATCTTACCCTTCCCTGGACTTCAAGCACAAAAGAACAGGAAGAATGAATCAGCAGCAGCAGAGTAGCTCAAGACAGCAGATAGTTAAATCTAAGAGGAACTTTGTGAGGACTCTACAAAAGATGAAAAAAGACTTCTAGGTCCCAGAGTTGGGAGGTACAACTTTGTCACAAAGTTTTTCTATGCACATACTTCACTATAATTAGACTATATGAGCCTATTCTTCACAGGGATCTTGGTTGTACATGGGGAAAAAACAACCCTAGATTAAGGGAAGGTTTCACACCAATTGTTCTACTTATATTTTCTCAGTAAATCCCATTTCTAAAAGTCAATAATTGAGTTAAACTGGTTGAAAGATAATTGGGAGTACCCTGATATCAGCACAGGGGGTGCAGTGGGAGGCCACAGTATGAGAAGCCATAAGTCCTCTGAGTTACCACTATAACCCTGAGGGGTTTAGCACTTGGTTGCAATCTGTAAATGCAAATGCTGCAATGGGCAAGTGAGTCCCAGAGTATGCACTACATATCCATCTCAGTAAATTTCATATACTTATGAGTAGCCGCAGTAGGTTATAATGGAAAAGAACACCACGTTTGTCATCTGAAGACCTGCTTTCTATTCTCAGCTCTGCTACTCACCTGTGTAATGCTGGATAATCACTTCCTTTCTGGGTCTGAGTTCCTTCATCTATAAAATAAGGGGTTTGGACTAAATTATCTCTAATATCCATTCCAGCTCACAGTGTAAAGTAACTTCACTTAGGACAAAATTGTTTTGCACCTTTGTATTCCTAATTTCTAGCACAGGTTCAGAAAAAGGTTTTATTGAATTAGATTGGACCAGAGGCATATATGGTAGATTTTCATATAAACAGGTGACATGGATTCTTTAATTGAATATTAGTTAAAAGAAATACTCATCTTTTGCTCCAACATTATTTGATTTAATTAACAAATATTATTGTTTAATCACATCAATGCATGGATATACTTTTCATACTATTCTTTAAGGACTGATTCATTTATAAGTTTTGACAAATTTTTCCTAACACACTTTTTATCTCTTTGTCATTTTTGAATCAGCTGAATTATTTTGGCTTGTTTGTTCTTACAAAGGTAGAGCTATTAATTCCAAGCAAAATTAAAGCACATTGTTTTGAACACAATTAGCTTTCACTTGGAAAACACAGACCAATTAAACTTCCTTTAATCTGGTTCCAAATGCTGAAATTGGGAAAACAAAACATCACTATGTTAATTATATCATAGTCTTAGCAGTGATTCTATTGTGCACTGCTATATTTCCACCTTAATTTTTATACAAATCAGCAGACAAATTTCAAGGAAAACATATGAATTAAGTATTACTAGATGGAATATTAGAGAAGTTAGAAATTTCATGCACAAAAATCTTTTAACTGGAAATAAGGACAGTTGGCAAATACTTTTTTAAAAGTAGAGAACTCTTTTGTATAAATTAATCATATGTGTATTTGATAAGAAATTTCCTGCTGTAAGTGTATCTAAACTGCATATTAGATCATCACTAATCTCTCTAACCAATTCTTTTGGGTTTAAAGACTATTTTATTCTCCATGATAAAAAATAATTTGTATGAAAAAAGGAAGGGAAACTATGAAACTTTCTGTTTCCTGTTGACATAATGACAGATATCATGACATAAATATCTTTAATCTAACTATATAGTCAATGTGATTCAAACATTTTCCTGATAAAGGGTTCTATGCACAATAATTTCACAGCTGTGGAAGGATAGTAGTCACTGAATGAGGTGAAGTTTTCCATAACAGTCTTAATTGCATGGATTTAATAGCTATTTCAGATTATAAAGTAGTTCCATTCATTGATGATGAATTCCAAGTAGTTTCCTGTCATAAGAGCATCAGGCAGAATTCAGGGTCATTGTAATTCTGAGAGAGGAGTTATTTTTGGATTCTTGCCTTTGCATGCTGAGTGTGATCTCAATGACTTTAGTACAAAAATTAGCAGACTTCACAAATGTCAGGAACTGTATATTCACAGCAAATTGAGCTAAATACTTTAATACTCATAGGAAGGATCACTTTTCTTCTAGAATGTTTTGTATTTCTTCTAGTTTATCCAAATTATTTCACTATTTTTCCAAAAAAACCTGATGAAGAAGACCATGATAATTATGTGATATGTGTAATAGTTATTTTACCACATAGTATTGAGGAGAAAAAAAATAAAAATGTTTTAAGAAAAGCAATTTAATACTCACTCTTTATTTTCTTTTTTCCTCTAAAACAAGATAGCAAATTTGTGGGTTCTATTTTAACAACAAGAAATTTGCACATTTATTAGATTTTCCAAAAAGGCTTTTTTTAAAAAAAAGATCTTCCTGTTATGAGAAATTAATCCAACTTTGCCATATGTCTTTTACTACCATGGACATTCTCAGTTATCCATCATTAGCCTATGGATGGAAATCAAACAGGGATTAGGAAGGAGAAGAGTATACAATATACAACAGTGGATTGGTTGGATGACTTATTTTAAGGAGGAAGTTGACACAGAATCATAGAGTTGTAAATCTAGAGCTAGAAGGACTCTCTGAGGTCATGTCCAATGGTGTCAAACTCAAATAGAAATGGATACTGGTGGCACCGTGGTAGAGCACTGGGCTTAACATCAGGAAGATATGAGTTCAATCTGGACTCAGACATTTACCAGTTAGATGACCATGGACAAGACACTTAATCTCTGTCTGAATCAATTTCTCATCTCTAAAATGTAGATAATTATAACATCTATCTAACTATGTTGTTGTGAGGATCCAATGAGATAATATTTGTAAAGCACTTAGTATTATGTTGATGGTACTGCACTGCTGCTGTTGATCCCTGTTGCTGCATACTGATTTAGAAAACTAGACATTAACAATATGTTGTACTGTATGTTTAATTTATTTTCTTAAACATTTTTCAATTATATTTTAATCTGCTTCGTGCCTGTGCTAAGAGTTTTGGCAGCTAGGAATTTGATGCTTCTGATGAAGTTCAACCTCTTCATTTTAAAAGCGAAGGAACTGAGGCCCAATGATAGTAACTTGTTCAAGATTTCATAGATAGTGATGTTTTAGTGCCATCTAGTAGGGTGCTGCCTTCTCCTCCTCTTCCTTTGCCTTCTCCCACCAGTGCACTGAGTAAGATTCGGCTGCCTGGTCCTCACAGTAGTTACAAATCTCAAATATTTGGAGATCTTACCACATGGTGGATACTGAAAACACAGAAACTGAATTTGAGCAACAAATATGGAGAATGATGAAGTGGAAGAAGAAACTGGTGAAGATACAAACAGCAAAGCTTGTCAGTTGACTATTCAGATGATGCAGATTCTTAAATTCTTGCAGCTTTTCAAGAAAGAATGGATGGTTTAGTACATCTAAAGCAGCTAAGCAACATGTGAATACCCTCAAAAAACTTCAGGTGAAATGTGCCTAGATAGAAGCCAAGTCCTATGAGGAAGTTCATTCTCTTGAAAATATGTTATTATTTCTTGTTGTTGTTATTCAGTCATTTAAGTCATATCTGACACTTCATGACCTCATTTGGGGTTTTCTTGGCAAAGACACTGGAGTGGGTGGCCATTTCCTTCTCTAGCTCATTTGACTGATGAGGAAACTGAGGCGGACCGGGTTAAGTGACTTGCCCAGGGTCATAATCAAGTGTCTGAGATCAGATTTTAACTCAAGAAGATGAGTCCTCCTGACTTCAGACCTAGCACTCTATCCACTGTGCAACTTAGCTGTACCCATGTTGTTATTTACCACCTACTTTTGATAAAAGAAGTGAAATTATTTATAGAATTTATGAACCTACAGAGGAAGAATGTAAAAGGAAACCAGATGGTAATGAGATTTCAGAGGAAATAGTTATAAGTAGTTAAACTATACAGTTAAACTAAACAGTTTTAAGTAGTTATAACTATAAATATTTATAAGCTTGAAGGGACGGGGGGAGAAATAAAGGAAAAAAAAAAGACCCTAAAAGAATTGCTGAATTTTGATTGACTTTTTTTCTTAAATGCTGACTCAGTGATATGGTTCAGGAATGTAATGAACCTATCCTTGAAGCAGTTGAAAGGCATTACAGTGAAGTTCTCAGAGGCTGGCCACCCTATCAGTTTTATGATTGAATTTCACTTTGAACACAATGAATATTTCACAAAAGAGGTGTTGATGAAAAATATATCATAAACAGTCAGAGCCAGATTATGCTGATCTTTTCTCTTTTGATGGATCAGAAATTTTGAGTTTCACGGAGTGTCACAGAGATTGGAAAAAAGGGGAAAAATGTCACTTTGAAAACTATCAAGAAGAAAAAGAAATGCAAGGCATGTTGGACAGTTTGAATTGTGATGAAAACAGTTCCTAATATTTCTGTCTTCAACTTCTTTTCTCCTTCTGAAGTTCTTCAAAGTGGAGACTTGGATGATGACGTGGAAGCTATCATTGCTGGAGACTTCAAAATTGGTCACTTTTTGTGTGAGCATATTGTCCCAAAGTCAGTGTTTTATTTCACAAGAAAAGCTATTAAGGGTAATGATAATGATGAAGGTAAGGAGACTGCTGATGAGGAAGGGGAAGATGAATTTGATAAGGGAAATTATTTAGAATATGACCTAAAGAAAGATCCAAACCAGCTAAGTGCAGGCAGAAGCTATCAGTGTGGGTGTGGCCTTGAGGAATGCTGCACTGTCCCAGCCTAGACATACCTAGGTATGTCTTGGTAGGATCAAGTAAACAATTCTTCATAAAAAGAAAAAAAAAAGAATGTTTAAGAACAAATCTAAGCTACCTAGCATTTTATTCTACCTAGCATTTTAATAGTATAATTTCTGCCAGATACATACAATGCAGTATATCCCCTATCACTTCCATTGCTACGTTGTTTGGTTCTGGAAAAGTCTTTTGTCATGTAATGATTAGACTACAGCTGCAAAAATTCTCAAAGTTGTTCAATGAGAGTAATATTGGTTTAGAAAAAGAAATCCTTCTGAAAGACTAGCCAAAATATCTTTTTCAGTCTGATGGTTGAATCATCTTAAGTCTGTTTGCAATAGCTGTGCCTTCATTACTTAGAGAAAGGCAGTGACTTATATCAACTAGGAGACAATGCATTTTAAAATTTGATTTTTGAAGAGACTAGTATGCAGTTAAGAATTCCTAGTGAGAACTTCAATGTTCACAGTTATCTGCTTGTTTATGGATTTTTGTATTTGAATGTCATGGCAATCTGCAAAGAAACTTTATCGTATTAAAATTATAGTTTACCACTGGGATGTGAATAAAATCTACTATTTTCAGAAGTTACCATCCTTTTATGCTTGTGTAACTCTGTACATTCAAACTGAAAGCATCTTTCCTTTTCTTTTTGATGTTGTTGTATACCTTCAGGCAAAACTGTCACTTATGCCACCCGATGTAAGCCCATTTCAGATACTTTTGTTCCAATTTCAAAACAAATTACCAAGAAGAATTTTAGTTCTCATAGGATAATGTCTTATTTTTGACACATCTGGATATTTACCTTGAAGTTATAAGTAATGGAAATTATTTGGGAGAAGCGACCAGTCCTGTATTTTAAAAAGCTTCCTGTATTTATCAATGTGCTAGTATAGCAGACAAAATTTCAAATCATAATAACTCTTTAAAGATCACTATTGTTAAAGTTAAACTTATTATGGTCTGGGGTTGAAGCTAGGGAGAGGCTTTGATTCCAATTCTCATTTTTAATATGTTAATATGTTATTTAATCTACTCACATATTTAAATGAGTTGTATATTTACTTATCTACCTCATAAGAGCATTAAAATTTATTAAGTTACATTATATAAATATTGTTCTTAATATTAAAAGGTCAGAAATTTTAAAAAAAGGTTGTACAAATAGTAAACATCAGAAGTAGGATTTGAATCAGTAGTAAGCAGCAAAAGTAGAGTTCGAAGCTAGGCCTTTTAACTTTATATCAAATATTTTGTATTTTTTTGTTTTGTTTTTCACTGTACTATATTGTTTTGCAAAATAATAATAATGATTATAATAATAATAGCATAAGCAATGAATGCCTTAAAGTTCCAAATGCCATTACATTGTTACATCACTGGATCCTCACAATAAACCCACAAAGTTGGGAATGTTAGTATTCACATCTACATTTTACAGAAGAATGAACCCAGACTCTCAGATGGTAAGACTTTTGCCCAGGGTCACAAGGCTAACAAATGGTTGAGACAGAATCAGAAAAAAGGTCTTGACTCTAAATACAATCTTTCTCTCCCCCCACCCATATCATACTGCCTCCCCAGCTACCTTAAGCATGCTTAAGTAGCTCCGCCTTCAAGCAGCATCTAGCTAAGGCATTCTTCTGTGTTTCTATGTTGAGATACACCAGAGAATCCATTACTTGACTGTTAGGTAAAACATTTTTAATCAATGATCTGGATGAAAATAGAGCAGGAATGCTTGTCATATTTTTAGATGATATAGAGCCACAACAGATAATATTTTGATGACAGTTGGTATTCAAACAGATTTTGACAGCTAAAATGGTAGCCTCAAGTTACCTGAAATTGAATTGGGATAAAGGCATTTGGATGGAAAAAATAAATAAATCAATTATACAAGTACAAGCTTTGAAAGAAATTGACTGATAGTAACTATTGTGGGAGGCAGTGTGGAAAGAAACAATTTGGGGAATTGTGGGATAATATGTTCAGTATGAAACACTATCGCAGCATGGCCATCCAAAATGGGAAGGAAGGAAGGAAGGAAGGAAGGAAGGAAGGAAGGAAGGAAGGAAGGAAAGAAGGAAGGAAGGAAGCAGGGAAGGAAGGAACCTAAAGATGGAGGAAGGGAAAGAGGAAAAAGAAATGAAAAAAAGTAAATCTGTGGAGCAGACTAGGAAAGCAAGGATCAGAATTTTTTAAATTGCTTGCTATTTAAAAACCCAAGAACATACATTAGTTGTTGAAGAACTCCTTATTCAATAAAAAAAAAATTGGAAGGAAAACTGTAAAAAAGATTGTTAAAAATTGAATAAGAATATCATTATGTGTCATTCACTACAATTAGTTACAAGTATAAACATGATTCAAATATAAAATCTCATGTAATTTTTTTAAATGGAGAAAATGGATGGAAATTACTTTCCCAACTATAACTGGAAAAGAATCCATAACGAAAAAAAAATATAAAACTTACCATTTCAATTAAATGAAACTGAAAAACTTTTGCATAAAGAAAATCAATTCCTCTGGGATAAGAAGTATTATGCAAGTTTGGGGGAAAAAGTTCTTTTTTATCAAAGATCTCCAGTGAAGGTCTGGAACTTAATATTTATAGGAAATTACCACAAATATACATATGATTGATAACATTATCTCTAGATAAATGGTGAATGGTGTTCAACAGTTCTCAAATGCAGAATTATAAACTGTAAACACTATCACTAATAAGATAAATTCAAGATCAAATGATGTTTCTTATACCCAACAAGATGGCAAAGTTAATGCAAAATTATAATTGTCACTTTTAGAGGGGCTGCAGTAAGACAGGTACACTAATACCTTTTTGATGAAGCTGTAAATTGCTCATAGTTTAGAAACTATTATAAAATTATGTCTAAAAAGTGACTACAATCTTTATACTCGGTGACCTAGAGATCCACTTCTACACATACATACCAAGGATGTAAAAAACTGAAAGAACAATGCCACATGCACCAATATGTTCAAAGAAGAAATTTTGGTGAGTAACAAAGTGGTTGCCCATCTATTGAAAAACTGTGGTACAACACTATAATAGAATATTTTGTTACATGAATATGAATATGAGAAATTCAAAGAAATTTGGCAAGACAAATGAAATGATGAAGAGTACAGTAATTGGAGCTAGGAAAATTTTAAACTATGATTACAAAAATGTAAATGAAAAAATTGCTAATCAATCCAGATCCTGAAGAGGAAATAAAATATAAATATATAAATTATAAGAGAGAGACTAAAGGTGTGAAATTTTGAAAATGATGTCATGTATACTTATGTGTGGTTCTTCTGTTAGAAAGATAGATAGATAGATAGACAGATAGATAGATAGATCCAAAACTGTCCCTAAGGTATATGTAATTAAGGGATATTGCAGAGATATTTTCAAAAATCAATGTCATATTTAAAAAGTACTGAATAAAAATTTAAAAGACAAAATTAGATCAAAAGAAAGAAAATACACCTAACAATCATAGCAGTATATAAACAGAATGGTCTAACTCAAAAAAATAGCTCACTCTTTGTTACTGGAATGTTCAGTCAGAGACTGGCCACCTGTCATGAATATGGCAGACACCTTTGGTTAGCATCTGTCTCCCTATTTTATGCTTAGCTTGATGTTAATAATCACAAGGTTGTCAAATTCCCAGTATTGTTAAAATTTTAAAAGATTTTTTTTGCCAAGAAAACCCCACATGGGGTCATGAAGAGTCAGAGCAGGACTGAAGCAACTCAAGAACAAGAACAACAATGCTCTGGAAATTATCTAACTATAAGTTGTGAGGTGCTGGTCTGAACCTCACTTTGATTAGACCATTCTCTAAACCACCAGACAATAAATTCCAAATATCTAGGACCAAACTAGTTTAATGTTTTATAAATTATATCTAGGGCTTGACCAAATTTGCTTTTATCAGGAATGTTTGAAAGCCCTATATTCCATTAAGGTTCATTTCCTCTCCACATGATTATATTCATATTTTCTTGATAGGTTTTTCTTGGCCATAACATTTGTTTTAGAATACTGTATTTTAAGGTCCATTCTTCTTAAGAGTGGCAGCTGCCAAGTCTCATGTGATCTTGTCATTCCTTTGTTCTTGAACTCCTATTCTTTTTGTTTGGTTGATAATTTTTAGTTTGATCAGGAAGTGCTAAACCTTGTCTATGACATTTGCAGGTGCTTTCCTTTAAAGGCTTATTTCAGGAGATGGATGGTAGATTATTTTGATTTCACTTTCCTCTTTCATTCTGATACATCTTGGCAGTTTCTGTTTATGATTTTTTTTTGAAATACAGTTTCTAGGCTTTTGGGGGATGGGGAAGGGTGGTAGACATGATTTTTAATTGACCTAATAATCCTAGATTGTTTTTTTTTAACCTGTTTTCTTGGTCAGTTGTTTTTGATAGTAGTTGTTGGTTTTTTTTTTAAATTGTTGCTTCTGCTGTCCATTTATGGCTTCTAGGGTTGTTCGTAGTAGATCTGTACTCTTCTAGTTACTAAACACCACCATCTTCCCACAATTCTGGCTCATCTCTTTAATACCAACATTTTACCAATGCTATGGTATGACTTTAATTCGTACTGCAGTATCTGAAGAATTGAAAATGAGTTTCATTGATAAGGATCATATACAGCAGTGATGTTCAAGCTATAACACATTATATACCAAAAACTGTGAAAGAACAATAGTTAATTATGCCATCAAAGAAAAGTAGAAAAGAAAAAGAAGATGGGTTAATTGCTACATTTACTGCATTAGTATCCTTGAAAAGTGTCAAGAGAAACCAATGAAGAGTCAAGAGAAACCATGTGCCCCATTTGCAAATTTGTGAGATGCCATAGATAAAAATTTCACACCAAACAGGAGAGTATGGATGCACCAGGATCTGCATCATCTGGGGAAACACCAAGATCTATTTGTATATTTAAGCGTACAGTTAGGTCTCTATTTGTATGAAAAATCAATTATCTAGTGTGGTCACATGTATTTAAATTTGGGATTTTTGCCTTTTTATTTTTATAAAACCCTACATTTTTCCCACATCATGCCAATCCCTCAACCTATTAATTCTCTCTCAGGCTATCACCCCTGCACTAGCCATAGTCTCCTCCTTTCCTTTCCCTTGGTGAACCAGTATAATTCTATACTATCTTATTCCCTTGAGCCTTTTGCACCTTATCATATGGTTGAATGCCAAGTCTTGGATTAATCTCACCATCCACTACCTTCACTCCTACAGTACACAGTTCCAAATTGATGTAGAGAAAATTATACAACTTTCCTGCCTGGATCCACTACAAACTTATATCACATAAACTCAACTAGGTCCTCATTGCTCCCAGGCAAGACTTTTCTACCCCCTAATTAATGTATCCCAGTCACCATAGTGGCTTTCCTAAACCTTTTCATTTCTTCTCCAGCCTTCCATGGTTTCCTCTCACTTTCTCAGCTGACAGCATAGTTACATATTTTACTGAAAAAAACTAAGGTTATTCACTAAGAGCTCTCTCTTTACTCCTCTTCCTTATCTCACACCACATAGATGCATTCTGCCAATATCTCCTCCTTTTTTCCTGTATCACATAATGAGGTGGTGCTTCTCCTTCCCAAGGTCAATTCCTCTACCTGTGTAAGTGATACTATTCCATTCTACTTCCCCAGAAAATCCCTCCCTCCATTATCCTCACTCTTTTCACTTTTGGGGTGTAAGGTATGTTTAGAGAAGACTAGTACTTCTTGTATGAGGGCTTCTGAGTCCTTTTCTTGGCTGCTACCCTTGGTTTCCACATGATTGGAGGAAAAGTTGAGCCAACACAAGTCAATAATAAACTAGAAAAGGAGTGGGTAGCTTTCAGAGATTTGGTGTTACTCGTTTGAGTCAGAACACTTGCAAACATCAATGCTAGTTTGATGAAAATGATGGGGAAATTCAGAAGCTGCTATTTGAAAAATGAGAATGCCACAGAGTTTGCCAGCAGAATAGTGTTATCTGTTCATAAGAAGGCACTCCCCTATACTCTCAACCCTGCCACACTCCCTTATATTCTCAACCTAGGTCAAATTCTTGACCCCTATTCTCACTTCCCGTACCCAATCTCTTGCAAAAAATCTAACTATTTGACTTTTGTAACATCTCCCAAATGCACTCCTTTCTCTCCTCTGATACTACTACCATCCTGGTACAGGCCTTCTCCTCACACTTGGATCATTGCAACAGCATGTTTGGTTGCCTGTCACAAGAATCTGTCCACTCCAGTTCATCCTTCACTCATCCTCCAGAGTATTTTTTTCTAGAGCACAAGTGTGATCATGTTATTCCCCCTACTCAATGAACTCCAGGGGTACGCTATCACTCTAAAGATTAAATACAAAATCCTGTGTCCAGAATTCAAAACAATTCATAGTATACCTCATCCACATTTCCGACCTTCACATACATTATACTCCCTCCACATATTCTTTGTTTGAGTAACACTCCCCTCCTCACCATTCCTCAGCTAAGATACTCCAACTCCTACTCTAGGCATCTTCAGTCTGTCTACCAAGCCTGCAACATTCTTCCTACTTGTCTCTACCTACTAACTTTGACTTTCTTCAGGTCCCAATTTAACTCCCATCTTTTACAGGAAGGCTTTCTTAATCTTCCTTAACTCTATGGCCTTCTCTCTATTGATTATTTCCTAATCATATAAATATAATATATGTGCATATGTTACTATATACTTGTTTGCAAATTGTCTCACTCATAAGATTGTGAGTTCCTTGAGTGCAGAAATTCTATTTTATCATCCTTTATATAATCAATGCTTAGCACAGCAAGCTAAGTAGGCTTGACACATAGTCACTTAATAAATGATTGTTGACTGATGGATGATGAAATTTCCCTGCATTAGCAGAGGCATAGTATGGAGAATTAGGGAATTACCCTTCCACTCTCCTCGGTTCCATTCAGACTACATCTAGAATATTATGTCCGACTTGACGTGTAATTCTAGATTTTAGGAAGGACATTTAAAAGCTGGAAACCATCCAGAATGAGGCAAAGAGGAAGATTAAGGGATGTGACTTCCTATCATCTCAGTAGTGTTTGAAGGATATGAGGACAGAAAAATAACAGCTAGTAATCATGTAATACTTTAAGACTTGCAAAGTGCTTTATAAATATTTTCATATTTTATCCTTACAACAACCCTGGGGGGATAGGTATTATTATGATCTGATGAGAAAATTGAGGCTAGGAGAAATTAAGTGACTTGGCCAGGGTCATATAGCTAGTTGATTTTTTAAGCTGAATTTGAACTCAGGTCTCCTAGGCTCATGTTCCAATATTCTATCCACTGCTACACCTCCATGAAAAAAAAGACAATTGACAAATTATGATTTTCTTCAAGTATTTAAAGGTTTATCATGGGGAAGAGGGATTAAATTAGTTCAACTTGACACTAGTAGGCAAATTAAGATTGAAGGTGGAAATGACAAAAAAGAAAACTTAAGATTCATATGAGGAAAAACTCATTAATTAGAGCCATTTAAAAGTAGATTACGCTGCCTCAGGAGGTCATAGGTTCATCTTCTCTAGAAGTCTTCATGCAAAAAAATAGGATAACTAATTTTCAGGTATGTTGAAGAGGATATCTTTATTTATAAAAGGTTGAACTTTTTTTTTCCAAATTTGAAATTCTGTGATTCTAGATATGGTCTGATAAGGCCAGAATATATCTGAATTATCACTGAATTAGAATGATCACTTCCTACATGCTAGGTACCATCATGAAAGACTAAGAAATTTTTTTCAAAAATAATGAATTGAAAAAAATTAATAAAAATAATTAATTAAACTTAGAATCATAAGATTTGGAACTCAGGGAGAATAAAGATAATCTAGTCTTTCTGTCTTGGTTTATACATGGAAAAATTGATGTCCAGGTAGGTAAAACAGCTTATAATATTAATTTATTTAAACAATATTAAGTCAGCTAAAATATTCAAATCCTGAGTATATTCATCTTATAGTCATCAAATATATTTGTGCTGTTCATTTAATAAAAGTTAGATAATAACATTGATAATAAGCAGCAAGTATTATTCCCCATGGTTATTCTCTAATTACATAATTATTTAGGTCTGTAATTATTTAGGTCTATGGAAAGAAAAATCTATCACCGAGAAATACAGTAAGTTATTATGATAGCATTAACTACTCTCTAGTTAGCCTAAGGAGTTTTGGGAAGTGACAAAGACACTACTAGTTTGATGCACAGAAAATTATTGATCTCTTCATTCACAATGGAGTAAGTGGGCGGGAAATTTTCCATTTAAATCCATTGAGTTTTATTCTTATTATTCCTCAAATGTTTTGTCAAACTTCATGAAAATTATTCAAAAAGCATTCTTTAGATGATTGAAGTTCTTATATTGTACTATCTGAATTGTTTCTGCAATCAATAGACTCTGTAACAATATAACCATATATACTCCAAATAGTTAGAAATATAACTTTCTCCAGATGACTGGTGCTACAATTTTCCATTTGTGTCCAAGAAAGTTTAAATGATTTTTGCCAAGGTTCACTAGGTAGAAAAAAAATAGCAAAGACAGAACCGAATTCAAGTTTCTTGATTCCAGATGCTTGGTTTAATTAAAATATATCCTTAGTCACAAGATTTGGCCTTCTTTAAATCATTTTAGCATAGGAGAAAGTATAAAATTGGTAGTCAAAGGCCTTTAATTCTGATCACAGTTTGTTTAGGATTAATAATAATATTGTGATCTTGGTTTATCCCTTTACATTTCTAGACCATAGTTTCCTCTTCTGTAAACTGAGTAGCTTGAGCTAGGTCAAAGGAGCATGATCTGTACTCCATAACACTCCTCAGTGCTGCACAAATCACATTAAAATGTAATCAATAAATATAAAACAAAATAAATAAAAATACAATAAATATAGATAATATAACATTTTAAAATTAAGATAATATGCACCCTACAGCGATTCTTAGTATGGATTAGTAGCTCTCATTTTTTTTGAGTTTGACACCAGTAGGCTGGATGATCATTCAGGTTACTTTCTATCTATAAATGTGTGATTAGCACTCACATTTTGATCTAGAGTTTCAGTTAATTGCTTTTGATATTTTATGAGAAATGTCTTATAATTCAAAGGATCATAGATTTACAGTTGGAAGGGTTCTCAGGGGGAATTTAACCCAACTTTCTGATTTTATACCCAGGGAAGTTAAAAGACTTGTTTAATGTGGCACAGGTAGGTGATAAATGGCAAAGCTAGGATCTAATACCCAGGTTTTCTGACTCCAAATTGAGACCTAGTTTAACTTCAATAAATGAGGAGCTTCTGGGAGCAGAGACAAGATGGAAAAGTAAAGAGTGCTTATCTGAGTCTTCTCAAAATTCCCCTCCAAGCAACTTCAAAATAATGCCTTAAACTGAATGGCAGAGTAGTAGAGCCAATAAAAAATCAGAGTGAGACATTCTTCTGACCCAAGACAACTTGGTTAGAAAGGGAGATCTGTGACATGAGTATGGAGGCTGGCCCAGAACCCATGTGGATGAAACACCAGTGGTGGGACGAGGTGCTCAAAATGCAAGTAGCAGCAGCAGCTTAGGGTGGTTCCAAGCCAAAGATGGTAAAGTGACCTGGTATCTGGTCAGAAAGAGGCTATGTGGGACCCCCTTAGCTATCATTGGACATAGAACCAGATGCTGTTTGAAAACTCCACCCCCTTCAAGGGCAAGGAGAAGCATTTTAAGTCATGAAGGAGTGAAAGCCCAGAGAGGGAGTATCACTTCTGGTCCCAAGGGATTGAAGACCCATCAGAGTAGTGATGAGGGGGGCCCTTTCTGGGTAAGAAACAGAGTACAGACCAGGACAGTAGTAACCACACATCTCCCCACATCATACTACCTTACAAGCACTGAAATTTCCAAACCCTCATCTTGCTAGAACTTCCATAAAGAACAGGCTTTGTAAGGCAGAATGACCTTTAGAAATGTGGGTTGACCACTCTTACTCAACTTGGTCCCAAAAGACAGAAATACAACCAATGGATAAAAGTGGTGAATGGGGAGATGTCAAGATAGATGTCAGGAAATGCTTCCTAATGACAAGAGCTATCCCAGCATGGAAAAGACCTAGCTCTGAAATCAGCAATTTGAAAAAGCCTGAAGCCTGAGACAGTTCCAAATCAAGAAATGGAGTGGGGAAAAATAAGCAAACAACAACAAAAAGAATATGACCATAAAAATCTACTATGGTGATGGGGAAGATCAAGACACAAACTCAGAATAAGACAATGAAGTTGAAACAGTAAAAAACAAAACATCAAAGAAAAATGTGAATTGGACATAAGCCCAACAAGTATTCTGAGGACAGGTTAAAAAATTCAAAATCAAAGTGGTAGAGAAAATTAGGCAAAGAAATGAAAGCAAAGGAAAAATAATATAAAAAAACAATTAACAGCTTGGTAAAAGAGTCACAAAAACACTGAATAAAATACTTTAAAAGATGGAATTGGCCAAATGGAAAAAGATACAAAAATTCGCTGATGAAAATAGTTCCATCAAAAAACCAGAATTGATCAAATGGGAAAAAAGAGGTACCTCAGTAAAGAAAATAATTCCTTAAAAATTAAAATTGACTAATGACTAATGACTTTGTGAAACATCAAGAAACAATAAAACAAATTAAAAATAATGAAAAAAACATAGTAGAAAATGTAAAAGATCTCATAGGAAAAATAGATAACCTGGAAAATAAATAGGGGAGAAATACCATTTCTCACCCATCAGATTGGCTAATATGACATAAAATGTGGGAGAATTTGAGACACTAATGCACTGTTGAGGGAGTTGTGTAGTGATTCAAACATTCTGGGAAACAATTGGGATTTATGCCCAAAGGGTTATAAAACCATGCATACCCTTTGAAGCTCAGCTCAAGTGCCATCTTCTGCATAGTCTTTCTTGATTCTTCCAGCCATTAGAAACTTCCCCTCTAAGGTTACTTTACACAATATCTACTTTGTATATATCTCATATATGTATACTATATTGGTACATATTATTTCTCCCTAGAATATCAATGGCTTGAGGGCTGGAAAAGTTTTTAATTTTTTTAATGGAACCTAGCATTTAGCACAATGTCATGCACATAGGAAGCATTTGATACATCTTTTTGATTGAAGTCATTATCATTATTATCTTTGAGACTAAGGACTTCACCTTCAATAGCTCTCTCTTTGATGCTATTTTCAATAAAACAATCTTTTTTATATTAGTGTCACCCAGGTGCTGGCAGATACAGATTTAGAATCAGTTTACTTGATGTTGCAATGTGGATATTTTCCCAGGTTTCTGGATGGAAGTGTATTATTAATCAAGGGAAGGCAGAAATTTCCATAAAGTATACCTAGGCCATTTATACCTTGAGAATCATTGGGATTATTCAGGTAAACTCATGACTGGGCCAAAATAGATAACCCAGTGGGTAAAGGCGTGGGAAACAAAGCACTGATACCAGTTAAAATCATATGACTTTTTTGAAATTCTAGTTCTGCTCTTCAACTTGTGTTATCTTTGGTTAAGTCACTTAACCTCTCTTGGCCTTAGTTTCCTCCTCTGTAAATTAAAACATTTAGACTGTGTGATCACAAAGTTCACTTTCAGCTTTACATCCTATGATACAGCAATACCTAAATATGGGTTTAAAACAAACAAAAAAAATCTTACTCCATCTTTAAGAGATTCTTACTTATTATCTTACTTATATCTTATCAGCAAAAAGCATTCAATCTACGCAAAGTGAATTATTGAAGCCAGTTTATAAAGAATGTGACCTAAAGAGATTTTGTTTGTCAGACAGTAGCAGCTTATAGATGTCACTTCACTGTAGTCCTCAGTATCGTATTTTTCTTAAGATTTTCCCACAAAGAGAGAAAAAATAAAGTCACACAAAACTTGAAATTTGCAGAGAGAGAGAGAGAGAGAGAGAGAGAGAGAGAGAGAGAGAGAGAGAGAGAGAGAATGAGAATGAGTAAAATGGCTTTTTTCCTGGTTTTTTAATATATTGCCAGGAAGAGAAAATAAACTGAATGATTTCCTCAAGTGGTAAATGACTCCACATCAAATATTTTGCTTCCTGGTTCCTCCACATATCCCTGAAATGGAAATTCTTATAGACTAACAAATCCAATAACGGATCCAAGAGTAATAAATATATAATGATATTTAAGAAAGCTAAATTATCAAAGTACATAGAGATACCATAACCATGGAAGAAACTAACATGAGAATACTAGGGCCAGTATATCCTGAATGAGACATATCTCTTTGATATTAGCTCTCTCTCTCTCTCTCTCTCTCTCTCTCTCTCTCTCTCTCCCTTTCCCTCTCAGTGGAGCTTGGGCAGAGGCCATATGGCAGTCCAATCTATGGGTTTTAGAGTGAAATGGATGAGAAAATGAGAAAGAGAGAGAGAGAGAGAGAGAGAGAGAGAGAGAGAAAGCAAGAAAGCAAGAGAGAGAGGAGGAGGAAAGAAAGAGAGAGAGAGAAGGATGGAGGGAGGGAGGAAGGAAGGAAAGGAAGGAAGGAAGTAAGGAAGGAAGGATGGAAGGAAGGAAGGAAGGAAGGAAGGAAGGAAGGAAGGAAGGAAGGAAGTGTAACCAGAATGGGCTTTGTTTTCTTTGAATGACTCAGCTTACCTCATTGAGCCTCTGGACACTGTGGCTTGCTCTTCCGGGGCAGGAAGCCCAGAGAGCATGTCAGGAAGCAGAAAACTTCCTGTGTGATGAGTCTTGGGGCTGGCTGAGGGGAGGTGTTAACCTCTACGCTAGGGGGAGGGGCCAAGTCAAGAACCAATCGGCCCTGGTCATTCAGGCGGTGCTTGATGATGTCAAAAACTCTATAAGAGGGGAGAGGACAGCTTGAAGCTCTCTCTTTCCTTTTCTGGTTGGTATGGGAGCAGCGGCAGGGAAGCATGACTCTGGGCCAGCCCTTGCTCTTGGGCCAAGCCCAGATGTTGGTAACTATGAATTGTATTGGGTCTGTCTGTTATTTGTAATTTGTTTGTATTTTGGTTTTGAAGTACTGGTTTTTCCCCGAACTAAAAGAATGTTTTGAACCTCAGGGTGCTGGTTTTTTCCCCTGAAGTAAGTCAGTGAATCTGTATTTGGTCTGTTGATGCTTGTCTGTATGCTCCCCTGAACTAACTGAATGCTAACTGAATGTTGTCTGTATGCTAACCGAATGCTGGATTAAAGTAAGCTGGTCAGCCCCTTCACCATGCTTTCCTTGTTTAAGCAGATAAAAAGAACCTGTGCTTTCCCGGTAGCCCCCTGGGTCCCGGCAGCCCCCTGGGTCCCGGCAGCGGGGGAGGGATCTTACATCCCCCATTGAAGCTGCTAGCTGGGTTGTTAAAACAGGAAGGAAGGATGGAAGGAAGGAAGGAAGGAAGGAAGGAAGGAAGGAAGGAAGGAAGGAAGAAAACACAGGAAGGCAGAAATCTAGCCAGTAAACCCCAAATTCACTGGGCAGCTTCCAGCCATCAAAATTTACCTTCCTCTTTTGAGGAGAAAGAGAGGATCAGCTGAGTTACCCAGCTGGCTGGGCCCCCATTCAGAAACCCCTGGATTGGACTGCAATAGATTCCCTCCCCAAGCTCCATTTAATGGCTATATTTTGGGCCCTCCTAGATCAGAATGAATGTTAGTGGTAACTGTTTCTCTTTTGATTAGCAACCCTCAGGATCTTCCCCTTACAGTGTGATTTTTTTTCCTTTTTTTCTAATTAAAGGGGCTATCCCTTGACTCACTTCTTAAAAAGGCCTATTCACTGAATATGCATTACCTCACTCAAAGTGACAAGCTGAAAAGGCATTAGCCTGAAAGGGCCAGGGTCTCCCATTGCATCCTGGGCCATCTCCATCATCCTGTTGAATATCAGGCCACTGGATCCAGATGGTCCTGGAGGAGAAAGTGAGGCTGGTGACCTTGCACAGCCTCCCTCACTCAAATCAAAGTCAACTGCAAGTCATGTCATCATTTTCCTGATGCCATGGTCCTCTTTGAAAATGAAGGACAAAACACAACAAGAACCACCTTTCTCTCTCTCTCTGTCTCTCTCTACCCTCCTTCTTTTCTTTTTCTTCACCCTTCTTTCCCTCTCATTCTCCCTCCCTCCTTCTTTCATCCTCAACATCCTTCTGTTTCTCTAGTCATGATTGCTTATGTATGTATGTATGTGTGTGTGTGCATGCTTACATCTTATCCATCTGAACTACTACAGGTAGATATGAAATTAGATTCTCTAGCTTATAAAACATCTGTTCACTCTAGCTACCTACAGAAAATACACTCATTTGAAACTCTTTCCTAAAAATTAAACAAAATGTTCAAAACCAATCTAAAGAAACAAGAAACTGTGCCCCCATCTCTAGCTTCTGCAACCCCTCCAGCAACTAAAAAAACTGACAAAAACCTGTAATTTCTTACTTCTACCAATTTGCTAAAATCTAAAAGGTAAAATAATAATAATAATTAAATAATTAGAACACTTTTAAAACTACATCGATTAAAGCCAGGACTCAGGTTATTTTCCCCTCTCTCCCATGGACTTTCCACTAAAGGAAGGAAAATGCTAAATCTAAAAGGAGGAGAAATTTCAGGAAAACTTGACCAAAGTAAGATTTTTTTTTCTTTTCATATTATGCTATTTTAAGTGGAACATGCACTAATATTATCAGGTAGGGGCATAGCAAGACTAAGATGTTTTGAATAGTGGAGAGATTATTATTAATAACCAATGATTTGGGGAGATTCAAATTTCCCCTTTTCTCTATTATCCTCATTTCAACACCTCAGTCTCTGAAGGTTGAGTTAAACTTCTCCTCTATCAGACCCTACCCAGGTGGAAAAGGAATTGTGCTCTACTCAGGTATGGGTGGGGATAACTTCTTTGAATAGATTGCCCAAGTCTTGGAGTAACTTAGAAACAAATGATATAATTAAAGTTCATTTGGACAGATGCAGTCCTCATTGTAATAGTCATTGTCTCATTAACTGTTAACCAAACAGAGTTGATTGCCACCCTTGGGAACACCCCTCTCTTCAAATGGGTATATAAGCCATGGGTGCCAGCACCATAATTGTCTTTGGGCTAAGAGATAAATGGCCAAATGATTATCCTTTCATTAAAATAGTAGCATTAATAAAATGATTAAACTACCTAGAAAGGTCTCTTGAATCTTTTGAAATGTCACAATAATTCGATCTGATTATTTGGAGATAGATATAAATCAATTATGTAATGAGATAAAGAATATGTAGGGAACTATCTTATACTGAAGAATGTTCTTGACATTATTCATTCACAGTACGAAATATGAATAGCTTTCTTAACCAAATGTCACCCCTGAGAATAACAGAAAGGCAGTATTCAACTGGTGAGAGTCTGGAGGTGGAAACTTAATTTGCACTGAATAATAAATGCCGGACAAGAGTCAGCAAATCATTTGCCACTGCACCCATTCTTCTGAGAGACTACAGGAGTTATTTTCCCTTTGTTGTTTACCATGGACTTAAGTAAGGTATAACACATATTCCTCTGTTTCCTCTGTCTTCCCTCTCCTCTTTCTAATATACCCCCTCTATCCTTTAGGGTACTCCCACAAGGTACATATTTATATATGATTGTTGAATCCATTTATGACATTGAAAATGTTTAATATGCTATAGACTTCTTGTATTTTATTTAATCATTATTATATTGTGGGGCTCAAAATAGGATTTAGATGTGGTTAAGGACTGGATCTGTGATGTCAGTGTTTTAGGGAAATTCCAGGTAAAGAAACTGCCTTTACCAAGGCAGTGCTGCACCTTGTTTGGAATGGAGAGTTACATACGGCACTGAGAAGATGAATGACTTGACTGAGGATCACACAGTTGGTATTTCTCAGAGGCTGGGCTTGAGCCCAGATCTTTCCTGCTCCAGGGACAGAGTTTTATCCACATTCCATGCTTCCAGTCAACAACTGTAAGAGTTGTATGTATCAATGTAATACATATTGTTAATATAGTCAAGGTTGAGAGGTCATGTAGCTGTGGGATCATGAGGTAACTGGCCCATAGATTTAGAGTTAGAAGGGAATTCAAAGGACATCTAATCCATGCTCTCATTTGATAGATAAGGAAATTGAGGCCCCCAAGGGTTGTTCTGCAAGGTCAAAACATTTATTAAATGTATTGTATTGGAATTCTACTGAATAAATGTATATGTATATACTTCAAGTTTTTGTATGCCTTATTATTTCCCTACACAAATATACAATCTGTACCTAATGAAGTAATGTCTTTTAAGTATATATACACATATATGAATATGTAAGTACATATTTTTAATGGTGATATATCCTTATATACTTACAAGTATATAGCTACTTAACATACTTAAGTATAATATACAATACTATATAATATGCTTATTATATAGATATATGTAATATATGTGATCAAAGGGGAACTGATAGGATTAGATTAGTAATTAAGTGAAATTTTCAAGAACATAAACTTGTCTTTATATTAAACATGAGCAAGAAAAGATTTCTTGCCTTTCCTGGTTTATATTAATTTGTACAGAACCCCTTACAATCTCTAAAATGGATTTCCTAACAGTGGATAGTATTATACATATTTACATACATACACACACACACATACATATATATATATATATTTTCACACATACATACATTCATATCTATCTTTAATCAAGATAGAGCTAGATATATACACATATATACAGGGTATACAGTTTGTGTGTGTGTGTTTATGTGTGTTTGAATACTTCAGGGTATGTATACAAATAGTTTTTGACCTGATCTCTGAGGTGCTAGCTTCCCAATTTAAGGATTCCTTTTGATTTCATGTATCACTACTCACCTTGTTCCTTCACCAGCATCTGAGTAGGATAATAGAATAAAAGTATCATTCAAGGGAATATCATGGCTATTTCAATGGATACTATAGAGTGAAAGGCTGTACACACAGCAGGGGAAACATGCTGCTTTTCCAGTCAGAGGTTTTAATTTTAAATCTTGGCATTATTATTTATTACATGGATGATCTCTGGCAAGTTATTTATCTTTGGGGGTTTTAATTTCCTCATTCTCTCTTGGAAGAATAATTTTATATATATACATGCATTTATACATATTATACACACATATATGTATGTGTGTATAAATATATAAAGAATTCAATTCCTGTTATTTCTACCTTTGTAACATTTCTCTTGTACATCTTCTCTCCTACAGCATTGCTACAACTCTGGTGTAGGCCTCATCACCTGACACTTGGCCTATTGCAATAGCCTTCTGTTTCGTTTCCTTGCCTCATGTTTCTTCTAATAAACTCCAGTGATTCCCTGTAATGTCTAGGATAAAATTTAAAATCTTTTGTTTATTATTTTATTTATTTTTTAAAACATTTCAAAAGCTCTTTCCTACCTATCTTGTCTTCTTACACTATATTCTTCTTCAGGTACTTTTTGATCCATTGCCATTGGCCTCCTCACTGTTCCTCCAATAAGCCATTCCATCTACTAACTGAGCACTTTTATTGGCTTGGAATACCTGGAATTTTCTTCTCCCTGATGGTCACCTTCTGGGTTCCTTGGCATGCATCAAGTTTCAACTAAAGTCTCACCTTCTACAAGAAGCCTTTCTCAGATTTCTTTAATTTTAGCACCCTCTGTCTGATATAAACCCAATTTTACCTTTACCAATTTATCCTCTTTGTACATAGTTGTTTGCATGTCTTCTTCCACACCTTAGACTGTCAGCTCCCTGAGAACAGGGACTATGTTTACCTTTGTATCCCTAGAACTTTATTCAGTACCTGCATCTTCTGCCATACCTGGTTTCAACTCCATGGAACAAAGTTGTTTTTCCTAAAATAAGCTCATCAGTTCTAAACTCAGCACCATACTGTTGAGTCAAGCCCTGATTGGACTTCCTTTGCCTCCTTTCCCCTCTGGAGGACTGGAGGGTGGTGTACCAAACTCCTCCCAATGCCATCCTTTATAGAAGGCAATAACTGGTTTCGGGTCATGAGGAGAATGAACAATATCATCCAATATTTTCTTCCTAGAGAGATTTAATATTTCCCCTAATTATATGTCAAAACAATTTTTAATATTAATTTTTTTAAACTTTGAGCTCCAAATTCTATCCCTCCCTCCTTCGCCTACCTGTTGAGAAGGCACGCAATTTGATATAGGTTATACATGTGCCATCATGCAAAACATTTCCATGTTAGTTATGTTACACCACAGACAAAAAGAACAAGAAAAATGAAGAAAAAATATGCTTAAATGTACATTCATACTCATCAGTTATTTCTCTGGAAATTGATAACATTTCTTACCATAAGTCCTTCAGAATTGTCTGGGGTCACCATATTGCTGAGAACAGCTTAGTCATTCATAGATGATCATCATGCCATACTGTTGTTACTGTGTACAATGTTATCCTGGTTCTGCTCATATCACTTTGTATTAGTCCATGCAAGTCTTTCCAGGTTTTTCTGAGAGCATCTTGCTTGTCATTTCTTATAGCACAATTGTATTTCATCACAATCATATTCAGCAACTTGTTCAGCCATTCCCCAATTGATGGACATGCCTTAAATTTCCAAAGCTTTGCTACCATTAAAAGTGCTTCCATAAATCAAATATTTTTATACATGTAGGTCTTTTTCCTTTTTTTAATTTTCTTTGGCAAACAGACTTAGTAGTGGTATTGCTTGTTCAAAGGGTATACATGGTTTCATAGCCCTTTGAGTATAGTTTTAAATTGGTCTGCAGAATGGTTGAATCAGTAGACAATTTCAATAATAGTGTATTAGTGTTTCAATTTTCCCACATCCCTTTGAACATTTATTATTTTCCTTTCCTGTCATATTAGTCAATTTGATAGGTATGTGGTGGTAGGTCAGAGTTGTTTTAATTTGCACTGTTTAATAAATAGTAATTTAGGGTATTTTTTCATGTGGTTATGTATAGCTTTGATTACTTTGTCTGAAAACTGCCTGTTCATATGTTTTGGCCATTTCTCAACTGAGGAATGGGTCTCATATTTTTGTAAATTTGACTCAGTTCTCTATATAATTGAAAAATTATGTCTTTTTCAGAGAAACTTGCTGTAAAAGGTTTTTCACAGTTATTACTAACAGTGTATTCTCTCCCCCCCGCCTTCTACCTATGTATATACTCTTTCTAAATGCTCTAATAATCAGAATTATTTTAGGAATTACAAGTATTATTTTCCCATGTAGAAATGTAAACAGTTTAACCTCATTGAAACTCTTATGATTTCTCTTTTCTGTTTACCTTTTTATTCTGCTCATGAGTTTTGCATTTGAAAGTTAGATTTTCCCATCAACTCTGATCTTTTTATCAGGAATGCTTGAAAGTATTCTATTTCATTGAATATCCATTTCCCCCCATAAAGGATTATACTCAGTTCTGCTAGATAGGTAATTTGTGGTTGTTATCCTCATTCTTTTGCCCTCTGTAATATCATGTTCCAAATCCTCTTATCCTTTAGTGTAGAAACAGCTTAATCTTGTGTTGTTCTGACTGTGGCTCCATGATATTTGAATTGATTCTTTCTGGCTGCTTGCAATATTTTCTCCTTGATCAGGGAGCTCTGGAATTTGGCTATAATACTTCTGGGAGTTTTCATTTTGGGATCTCTTTTATGAGGTGATCAGTGGGTTCTTTTGATTTTGATTTTGCTCTCTAATCCTAGAATATCAGGGCAGTTTTCCTTGATAATTTCTTGAAAGATGATGTCCAGGCTCTTTTCCTGATCATGGCTTTCTGGTAGTCCAGTAATTTTTAAATTGTCTCTCCTGCATCGATTTTCCAGATCAGTTGTTTTCCAAGAAGATATTGCACATTTTCTACTACTTTTTATGTTGTTTTATTGTTCTTTGATGTCTCATGGAGTCATAAGTTCCCACTTACCCAATTATAATTTTTAAGGAATTACTTTCTTCAGTGAGTTTTTTTCTTCCTTTTCCATTTGACAAGTTCTACTTTTTAAGGAGTTCTTTTCTTCAGTAAAGTTTTGTGACTCTTATTTTATTTGGCCAATTTTGCTTTTCAAGGCATTCTTATCTTCATTGGATCTTTGTACCTGCTTTACCATTTAGCCTATCTTTTTGTAAGGTGTTATTTTCTTTAACATTTTTTGTGCCTCCTTTACCAAGCTGTTGACTCTTTTTTCCACGATTTTCTTGCATCACTCTCATTTATTTTCCCAATTTTCCTCTACGTCTCTTACTTGATTTTTAACATCCTTTTTGAACTCATTGATGGCCTGAGACAAAATCTTATTTTTTCTTTGAAACTTTGGATGTAACAGTTTTAATTTTGTTCCTTTCTTCCAAGTGTGTATTTTGATCTTCCTTGTCATCGTAGTAACTTTCTATAGTTGGATATTTTTCCTATTCTTTGTTTGTTTTTCCAGCCTATTTCTGGACTTTCAACTCTATGAATCTCTGCTTCTGGGGTGGAAGGCACATTTTCCCAAGCTTCAAGGTTTTTGTTCAGCTGTTTTCAGACTTAGATCTGGGTGCCTGTTAGCTTTCAGTTCTTTCTTTTTTTTTTAATTTTTAGTTTACAACACTTGGTTCTACACAATTTTGAGTTCCAGATTTTCTTCCCTCCCTCCCTAGGATGGCATGGAATCCCATATAACTTCCACATATAACTTCGCATTGAATTAATTTACACACTAGTCAAGTTATGGAGAAGAATTGTGATCAACGAAATGAATCATGAGAAAGAAGGAACAGGACCAAAAAAAACCAATCCAAAAACAAAAATAAAAAAGAGAAAAAGAAAAAAAGGGAGGGGGGAAAGACTAGCCTGAAGTTTGCTTCAATCTGCATTCATACTTCATAGTTCTTTCTCTGGATGTAGATAGCATTCTCCATTGTGAGTCCTTTGGAGTTGTCTTTGTACCTTGTGTTGCTGAGAAGAGTGAGTTTGTCAGGGTTGGTCCTCACAGAATCCATATATCTGTGGTTGCGTACAATGTTCTCCTGCTCTGCTCACTCAGCATTATGTCATGTAGGTTTCTCCAGGTTGTTATGAAGTCCGTATCATCCCCATTTCTTATAGCACAATGGTATTCCATTACTTTCATATACCACAGCTTGTTCAGCCATTCCCCAATTGAGGAGCATCCCTTTGATTTCCAATTCTTAGCTGCCACAAAAAGACCCGCTATAATTATTTTTGTACATATGGGTCCTTTTCCTGCTTGTGTGATATCTTTGGGATACAACCCTAGAAGTGGTATTGCTGGGTCAAAGGATATAAATATTTTTATGGCCCTTTGGGCATAGTTCCAAATTGCTTTCCAAAATGGCTGTATCAGTTCACAACTCCACCAGCAATGTAACAATGTTCAAATTTTCCAACATCCCTCTCCAGCATTTATCATTTTCCTGTTTTGTTATTTTAGGCAATCTGACAGGAGAGATGTGGCATCTAAGAGTTGTTTTGATTTACATTTCACTAATCAATAGTGATTTCAAGCATGTTTTCATATGCCTATAGATGTCTTTAATTTCTTCCTCTGAACAAAAACATTTCAATTTAACATAATCAAAATTATCCATTTTGCATTTTGTAATGCTCTCTATCTCTTGTTGAGTTATGAATTCTTTTCTTTTCCATAAATCTGATAAGTAAACTATTCCTTGCTCTCCCAAATTACTTATAATATCAGCCTTTACTGCTAAATTGTGAACTCATTTTGACTTTACTTTGGCATATGGTGTAAGATATTGGTCTATGCCCAGTTTCTGCCCTACCATTTTCCAATTTTCCCAACAGTTTTTGTGAAATAGTGAATTTTTAGCCCAGAAGCTGGCCTCTTTAGGTTTATCAAAGACTACATTGCTGTAGTTGTTGAGTTCTCCATCTCGTGTTCCTATTCCACTGATCCACAACTCTGTTTCTTAGCCAGTACCAGGTAGTTTTGATGACTGCTGCTCTATAGTACAGTTTAATATCTGGTATGGCTAGGCCACCTTCTCTAGCATTTCGTTTCATTAATACCCTAGATATTCTAGACCTCTTGTTCTTCCAGATGAATTTTGTTATTATTTTATGCAGCTCTGGAAAAATACTTTTATGGTAGTTCAATTGGTATGGCACTGAATAGATAGATTAATTTAGGTAAAATTGTCATTTTTACTATATTAGCTCAGCCTAACCATGAGCAACTGATATTTTTCCATTTATTTAGATCTGACTTTATTCGCATGAAAAGTGTTTCATAATTATGTTCATATAGGCCCTGATTTTGTCTTGGCAGATAGACTCCTAAATATTTTGTAGTGTCTACAGTAACTTTGAATGGAATCTCTCTTTCTATCTCTTGCTGTTGGGCTTTGTTAGTAATGTATAGGAATGCTGAAAATTTATGTGTGTTTATTTTACATCCTGCAACTTTGCTAAAGTTGTTTTTTATTTTGAGTAGATTTTTTACTTGATTCTCTAGGATTCTCTAAGTAAATCATCATATCATCTGCAAAAAGTGATAATTTAGCTTCTTCTTTGCCTATTCTAATTCCTTCAACTTTTTTTCTTCTCATTGCTACAGCTAACATTTCTAGTACCAAATTGAATAGTAGGGGTGATAATGGACATTCTTGTTTCACACCTGAACTTATTGGGAATGCATCTAGCTTATCCCCATTACAAATAATGCTTGTTGATGGTTTTAGGTAGATGCTATTTATAATTTTAAGGAAGGCTCCATTTATTCCTATGCTTTCTAGTGTTTTGAATAGGAATGGGCGTTGTATTTTTTCAAAGGCTTTTTCTGCATCTATTGAGATGATCATATGGTTTCTGCTAGTTTTGTTGTTGGTATGGTCAATTATGCTAATCATTTTCCTAATATTGAACCAGCCTTGCATTTCTGGAATAAATCCTACCTGGTCATAGTGTATTATTCTCATGATAAGTTGCTGCAATCTTTTTGCTAATATTTTATTTAAAATTTTTGCATCAATATTCATTAGGGAAATTGGTCTATAATTTTCTTTCTCTGATTTGGGTATTAGTACCATATTTGTGTCATAAAAAGAATTTGGTAGGACTCCTTCTTCACCTGTTTTCCCAAATAGCCTACAAACTATAGGAATTAATTTTTCTTTAAATGTTTGATAGAATTCACATGGAAAACCATCTGGCCCTGGAGATTTTTTCCTAGGGAGTTCATTGATGGCTTGCTCAATTTCTTTTTCAGTTTAGAAAGGGGGAGGTTGAGGTCTCCCAATATTATAGTTTGGCTATCTATTTCTTTCTGTAACTCCCTTAACCTCTCCTCTAATAATTTTCATGCCATACCACTTGGTGCATATATGTTAAACAATGATATCGCTTCATTGTTTATGGTGCCATTTAGCAGGGTGTAATGTCCTTCCTTATCTCTTTTAATTAAATCTATCTTTACTTTTGTTTTGTCTGAGATTAGGATTGCTACACCTGCTTTTTTTACTTTAGATGAGGTGCAATATATTTTACTCCAGCCTTTTACCTTTACCCTGTGTGTATCCACCTGTTTCAAATGTGTTTCTTGTAAACAGCATATTGTTGGATTATGGTTTTTAATCCATTCTGCTATCTGCTTCCATTTTATGGGAGAGTTCATCCCATTCACATTCACAGTTATGATTTCTATCTGTGTCTTTTTCTCCATCCTATTCCTCCCTGTTTCTGCTTTTATTTCTCCCTTTCCCCTTCCCCTCCTCAACAAAGTTTTGCTTTTGACTGCTGCCTTCCTCAGTTTACTCTCCCTCTTTATTCCCCTCCCTTATCTTACTGTTTCCCACTTGCTACTTCTTCCCTCCCTTCTGACCACACCCCTCCCTTTTTCCCCCTTTCCCCTCCTACTTCCTGTAGGACAAGTTATATTTCTATACTTATGAGGGTATGTTATTCCCTTCTTGAACCAGATCAGATGACAGTAAAGCTGAAATACTGCTCTACTCCCTCCCTTCTTTCCCTCTACTATAATATGTTTTTTGTGCCTCTTCATTTGGTGTAATTTACCCTTTTCTACTACCTCCTTACCCTCTCATAGCCCTCCCTTTACAACTCTTAATTATGTTTTTTATCCTTATATCAGTTATTTCATACAGGCATTCACAATCTATGTGTATCCCTTTCAATTGTCATAATAGCTGTACTATTCTCAAGACTGACATATATATATATACATATATATATATGTATATATGTGTGTGTATATATATAGATATATCATACATAAGATGATATAATCCTATATAAAGATGCAAATAATTTGCCCTTATTGATCAATAAGGTTTGTGGGGGTTTTTCCCCTGTTTACCTTTTTATGTCTCTCTTGAGTTTTGTATTTGGAGATCAAATTTTCCAATGAGTTCTGGCCTTTTCATCAGGAAGGTCTGGAATTCCCTTATTTCATTGAATGTCCATCACCTTGCCTGAAAAATTATGCTTAGTTTTGCTTGGTAGTTCATCCTTGGTTGTAGTCCCAGCTCCTTTGCCCTTTGGAATATCATATTCCAATTTCTCCTGTCTTTTAATGTGGAAGCTGAGGGATCCTGTGTGATCCTGACATAGTTCCACAATATTTGAATTGTTTCTTTTTGGCTGCTTGCAGTATTTTCTCCTTCACTTTGTAGTTCTGAAATTTGGCTATAATATTTCTTGGTGTTTTCAGTTTGGAATCTCTTTCAGGGGGTGATCGGTGAATTCTTTCAATGACTATTTTGCCCTCTGGTTCTAGGACCTCTGGGCAGTTGTCTTTGATAATTTCTTCGAAGATACTGTCAAGGTTCTTTTTTTCATCGTGGATTTCCGGTAGACCAAGAACTCTCAAATTATCTCTCCTGGATATATTTTCCAGGACAGTTGTTTTCTCAATCAGATATTTCACATTTTTTCTATTTTTTTCATTCTTTACATTTTGTTTTACTACTTCTTGATGCCTCATAGATTCATTAGCTTCCACTTGCTCAACTCTAATTTTTAATGAGAGTGTTTTAATTTTTATTTTGAGTTTCCTTTTCCAGTTGGTTGATTTTATCTCTCACGGTGTCATTTTCTCTATTTAGATTCTGAATCTCTGTAGCCATTTCACCAATCTTATTCTTTAGGGACTTGATTTCATCAGTGGATTTTTTTTCCATTTTTTCCATTTTTTCTTTTACCTCTCTAATTTGGTTTTTAAAATCCTCCTTTAACTCTTTCAGTAATGCTTTTTGGGCTGGAGACTAGTTCACATTACCTTTTGAGGTATCAGATGTAGCTATAGTGTCATTGATATCCTCTTCCAAATTGGTATTTTGATCCTGCCTGTCTCCATAAAAAGAATCAATGGTCCTCAGTCTTTTTGTGTTCTTCATGTTGGTTGGTTTGCCTTTTCCTGGCTTTACAATAAATATCTGCTTTTGGTGCTCAGGGCTCTCTGTCCCAGCTTTCTTATTCTGGGGATTGTGAGTCTAGAATTATAGCCTTCAGTTTCCTGAGGTGTGGGGGAGGGGTCTGGCTCCCTGACATCTCACTCCCTATGGGTGCTCTCCAGCACTGCTGCTCTTCAGCAATGGTTTCAGCTGTTTGTTGTTTGAGCTGATGTCTGGCACTTCCCCTGGGGGAGCAAGATTACGTCTGGGCTCCTGGTGTTGTCCCCTGCTGACTCCGCCCCTCTGGAACTAATGAACTTCTACTATTTGACCACTGAAGCCCCGCTTCTATCTCCTCTGTTCCAGCGTTCTTTTTTTTTTTTCCTGAGGAATTCTCTGGGTGAGGGGAGGAGGGATTAGAGCCCTTTACCTGGCCATTATGCCTCCCGGAAGTTCAAGAATCCGGGTTTCATACCTTCGGGCTGCAAGCCTCAGGAGTTAATGTTTCACAGCTGGTGGCATTTTGCTGCCTCTTGTCACTTCCACAGGCTGCCATGTTGGGAGGCCTGGGGATCTCCACCAGTTTCGGGTGCCCAGCTTTCTCCCAGCCTGTCTCCCACATGGGTAGCTTTCAGTTCTTCAAGGTGGTATGAACTAAGGAGTGGAGTTTTTACTACTCTCTGGGCCTGTGAGTGACCCTAAGCACTCTTTTCTGCCTTGAAACTGTGACCAGGATAACTGCTTTCCATGGCAGCAAGCTCTGCCATGCTACTGTTCCTCCTTACCTTGGGACTGCCACCCAAGACCAGGAACAATTATGGGCAAAGCAATGGAGTCCTGCCCTCAGTGCCAGCAAAGGGAGCTCTATGATCTCCTTCTGATCAGTTGTTTGACCCCCTTACCATCTGCGTCTGCTGATTCAATCACTCCTAAGGCTTGCTCTTGATTTTCTAGAGCCTAGTCTGTGTTGGTGCAGTCTATACTGGACTGCATCCCACTTTCACACCAGTGTGATAGATCTTTCCTGCTGACCATCTAAGTTGGTTTGGGCTGGAAAATTGTTTCACCCAGTGCTATTGTGGGTCCTGCATCTTCAGCATTTGTTTTGGGGCATTATTTAAACTTGTTAGGAGAAGAATTTGGGAGAGCTCAGATGAGTCTCTGCCTTGTCTTCACCAGATAGGCTCTATCCCACTCAGAAGATGACATCTTAAAAATGATCTTTTTATTCCAGATCCATTCTATGATCTTTTCTATGATCTTTATTACAAGGTCCAACTCAGAAACCCCTATGAAGCTTTCTCTTATTCTCAAATTTCAAGTAGTTCTTTGCCTTGATTTTTCTTTATACTAGTCTAATTCTTCACGGTTTTATAATTATTTGTATTTATCTTCCTCCTATTAGTTTGTAGTAAACATTCTGACAGGGCTTCTATATAATATCTACATTTGTTCCTCCTACTAAAAAATTACTGATCCCGCCATCTAAAATTTATTAAGTATTTGACAAAGGTCACATTTTATCGAATTTAAACAGATTAATTTTGTTTGGAGACAGAGAATGGTGGGAATAAGAGTAGAGAAGAATAGAGGCTGAAATCTCTAAAACACCACAAAGACCCACTAATGGCACTGTTTTCAATTTGCAGAATGTAGAATTAGGATTGAACAAATTGTGCTTTGGCATCAGCAGTGAGGTAACAAAGATACTTAAATATTATAGACTCTAGTTATTTTTCAGCTTACACCCCAGCAATGAAGCTATTTTGTTGTTTTATTATTATTATATGTTTTATTATTATATAAAATATAAATATCTGGAAATTTATGAATTCCTTTCTCCAGTCTTGGAATCAGCATTTCAAGACTATATTATATATACATACGTATATACATATATATACATATATATATACATATATATATACACATATATAATATTCCAAAGGTGGGAAAAGGCTTGGTGCCTTTAAGAAAAATAGGAAATATTATGTTGAGAAAAAGTCAGCTATAAAAACCTTAGGAAATTGTAAGGTAGATTAATTTTTCATTTTTACATGTGCATTAGTGGTGAATTTCAAATAGGATAAGTAGATAACTAAGGGCCTGATTGCCTAGTGTGAGTAAGATAAACTTTGATCCTGATTGGAAGGTTGTTTCAGCAGCATATTTATATAGCTTCCATGTTTTCCTCAATGTGGTTTTGAAATATGAAGCAAAGATGATACAGAAAAATGGCAGAGAATCCCATGCTGAGCTGTTCTGCCCACAGAAGAAAAGGAAACCTTGGCTAACAACTTGCCCTAAGTTGGTACAATATCTTATTGCGCTAACAGAGAATGACAAGTGGATATAGCACCTAGCCTATTGAGGAATAAGTTCTGACACAATCTAAAAAAAGATTAAGATGGGTTGAAATCAAAATGTAATTTAGGTATATGCAAAAGAGAAAACATTTTCAGAGTTAATATATCGTACAACAGCATTGACTCCCTAAGTCTTTGCCTAGTAATATTTAAACCAAATGTTCTCTTGTGAGTTGGGAATACACATCCAGTTATTATTTATAGCTCCTTATATATGGAACCCCTTACAGCAGGTATCATGAATGGATGTTTGAAAGGCACAAAGCCTATACAGCATTTTAAAGATTAAAAAAGTGGACCTTTCTACTACTGCTTCAGTCACAAAAATAATTAATCATACTCTTCACTCATGCATAGCAGGCTTTTAATAGCTTCTCAGCTTGAGGAAACTTTGTTTTTATTCGCTAATTGCCCTTTGTTTTTTATCAAAAGAATTACAGTTAAAATGGACTACAACTGCCAGATTACATCCCATTGTGAGTACATATTTAGCATTCATTACATAAAATGGTACAAATGATCTTTTCTTGACCATTTCTAACTCGGTAAATTTATTATAACAATCACAATAATAATAGTTCACATGTGTTCAGTGGTTAATGATTCTTGTGACACTTTATGGAACCTTCATGTGTCCTCTGAAAGAGATTTCAGGTTTAATATGTTAAAGTCTGGGTCCCAAAGAGTTCAGTCATGTTTAATCCATCAATACTGAATGATTACTCTTTCTAACTCCAAGTGGGCTGCCCAGTTCAATGACACTTCCATGAAAAACTTCATAGATTGTAGTACAGAGTATACCTAGCAGGTCCTGCCATGCTCTGATCTTTTCCAAATTGGGGGTCAGGGTTAGATAAGAGTAATGTAACCAATTCTCTCTGCCTTTGGGGTGGTTATTTATAATATCATCATGACCAAATCATGCCCCATCCCGACCTCTGAATACTCAAAATTACTATCCCCACCTGTTCTGAAAATAAGATGTCAGGGCACTGAAATAGCATTAGCTCCTTGATAGCTTTGAGCATAAAAGGGAAGATCATTTCTTAGAGGTATGGTAAAGAAGATTCATACTTTAATTGGGGATTGCATGGCTACTGAGTTCTCTTCCAACTCTAACATCCAATAATTATAATAAAATATAATTGCAGAAAAAGAAAAACATCGGAGATGGAAAGTGCCTTGATCACAGAGGCCAATGTGTATCTAAAGAGGAATATCCTCACCAGGATATCTGATAAATAGCTATTTAGGTTCTGCTTAATGATTTCCAATGACAATGAATATTCTACAACCATATACTGGACTCTTCATTTGTCCCTAATCAATTCAATCTTATTAGATTAACCATATTGTTCTAACCTGTTGGGACACTTTCAGCTCCTGACTCTGTCATAACTCTCCTTTCTGACTTTGTATCATCTGCAGATTTGATGTACTTCATATGTATGGCTTCATCAGAGTAACAAATAACATTGCTGAAGAGCATAAAACCAAGTACAGGGAACTGCAGCAATCCACTAAAACTGTCCTTCAAATTGGTGCCAACTTGATCAAGAATTCCTCTTTGGGTCTGGCTATTAAACCAGTTCCAAATACACCAAATGTTTTATTGTTTAGCATACACTTATCCATCCCCTTCCCCACCTCATCCCCCTAAAGTTAAAAAACAATATTGTCAAATGATTTACTGGAATTCAGGGATATGATTTATTTACATAATTCTCCTGAAATAATACTCTTAAAGGGATAGGTACTAGACCCATGATTTTATTCATATAAGGAACTCCTTGGTGAGGAAATTCCATCTATCCATGCATTTCAGTATCTTCTCTAAAACTTGGAGTCTTAGAGAGCCCCAAAGACTAAAAAAACAGTGAGTAATTTGCTAAGGTTCACATAGCCAGTATGTATAACAGGCAAGATTTGAATGTAGATCTTCCCGGCTTTCAGCATACCTCTTTAGTAATAGTATCCTGTTTTTAATCTTATGATAATAACATATCAGTAAGGTCAACTGAATTAATCTTATGTTAATAAGTTTAATAGTAATCTTATAAAAGAAAATGATGTTAATTTGGTACGATTTGTTGTTAAGGAAGCCATGATGGCTCATTAATCACCGGAAGCCTTGTTAATGCTAATACACCAACCCTTCAATATTACTTCAATAGATTCTTGATCTAATTTCATGTGGGTACTGCCTCTAGTGAAAGAGAACAAAATCTATCTAGACCTCACCCTGTGTGTGATTTTGGCCTATGTCCTGAAAACAAACTTCTGTAAAGAACCTATTCAATGTACAAGAGTCAATAGTCTCTGACTATTCCATTTTCAATTACGCTCAGTATATAACTGCCTACCTCCTTTGCCAACTACATATTGGCTAGTTAAAATCAATTATACCACTTCTTTAATTAACCATAATACACACACACACCATACACGCATACACACACATATACATATATACACATACATATACATATATGTATATGTGTGTAATATATTACATACATACATACATATAGTAATGTAGCATGTAACACCTGTTAGTTATTTCTTCATTGTCATTTGGGTCATCTTCAACTTTGATTCTTCAAAGAGTGGGGTATTCCACAATCTTCGCCCATATTATCTCTCCAACATAATATTGCTGTTAGAAAGATGGGCTTTTATTTTGGCTAAAGGCTTGAGAGCAAAGTGTTATACTATTTTCAAAATGTTATACAGTTCATTCTGTTTCTTCTATTCAATTCTGACATATTTCACCTGTCTCTTATGTCTGTCCAAGATATGTATTCACTGGCATATCATAATCTAGACATCTAGATTTATTCACTTGGTTTTTGCTGTGTGGGTTAAAGGACTGGAAATTCTCTGAATGGTAGTGGACCTCTTTATGTTGGTTTTATAATGTTCCAGGACTTCATAAAATCAGAACAATATGCTACTCAAACAGGAGCAGCTAGAAGATTTGATCATATAAACTCCCTCTTACATTTGGATGCTACATAGCATATCCTCCAAGACATGGTCCAAAATTTTTGAAAGCACATACCTCTTTGTTTTATAACTTATTTGATTTTCGTAAATGACTACTGAACAAATAATTATAAGCATCCAAAAGAAATCAATAGTCAAGCCCTTACTATTTTCCAGGTGCTGTGCGGTGATACAAAGAAATACAAAAGACAGTCTCTGTCCTCAAGGAACTCACAATCTAATGCAGGAGACAATTTACAAGCAAACATGTGCAAGGAAAGTTATATACAAGATAAACGGGAAATAATCAATGGAGAGAAGAGAAGGGAAAGACTTCTGGTAAGAGATAAGGTTTTAGTAGGGACTTGAAAGAAGAGCAAAGCCAGTAAGCAGAGATGAGGGAGGAGTGCATGGATGATAGAGAAAATGCCTGGAATAGAGGGATAGAATTTCTTACTTGAGGAATAGTAAGGAGATTAATATCACTGGATTAAAGTGTACATAGAGGGTGTAGGCTGTAAGACCACAACTGTAGGGAAAGTTAAGTTGTCAAAGAGTTTAAGTGCTAAACAGATGACTTTGTATTTGCTCCTGGAGATAATAGGGAACCACTGGAGATCATTGAGTATGAGGGTGATATGGTGGGAATTGTGCCTTTAGAAAATTCACTTTGGCAGCTGAATGAAGAATGGAATGGTGCACTTCTGGGAGATTTCAAGATAATAGGTATGAACATTTTTATGTTTGGTTGAGGTGAGGCAGAGGATTAGGCTATGGTGAATGAGTAGGTTGAGGAACTGGGAAGTTAAGATGTTTGAAAGAGTATTAATATGTATTCTAAAGTCCCCTAATATGAGGGTAGGAGTTGGGAGAAGAGAAAGATTTTGAGCCAGGTACTGAACTCATTGAAGAAAGAATGCAAGTGACCTGGAGCAGAAGTGTCAAACTCATAGTCCACTGGCCCTCTCAATGAGTGCTGCTCCAATTAGATTAAAATGTAATTGAGAAATGTCTGACAAAATAAATTTTAATTTATTTATAAGTCAATAGGCAGCCAGTAGGATCTGTTTCCATGTCCTGGAGGTCTCTAGACAATAGTTGCCAGGTTTTTGATTGGTGGCAGATATGAATTGTATGGACCTCAAAGGAGGAGAGGTTACTGAGTGATGGTGGTAAGGGGAGAACCTGCACATGGTAAAGGGAAGGAAGGAGAATTTCAAGTTTCCTGTCTTAACCAGTCAAGGGGAATATTTGAAAAGTGGCACAGGGAATAGAGTGCATGACTTGAAGCCAAGAAGACTTGAGTTCAAATCCAGCCTCAGACAGTTACTAGTTCCATGACCCTAGGAAAGTTACTTAACTTCTGTTTGCTTTGCTATCCTCATATGAAAAATAAGGATAATAATGGCACCTCCCTTGCAGAATTGCTGTTAGGATAAAGTGACATCAACAAATGAACACTGTGATTTCATATTCTCTGCATCTTTCAGCCAAGTGTGTGACTGTATTGATGTGGTCTACTATAGAAAATGATTTGTGAAAAATATACCCTTCCCATATTTTTATGGATTATGTCCTCTACATATTTATTATCAGCTTCCTAAAGATTTTATAGACATTAAAAAGTAAGCAGCTGGGCCAGTAGTTATCAATGTCCTCTCGATCGCCTTGTTTTGTTAATAAGACATTGTGATCATTAAAAGAATCTCACTATGTTCCTTTTTTTGGATAGCTTGAGAATTAATCCCTCAATCTTTTTTTTTAATTGTATAACTTCCAGCATACATACACACTCACACAAATACATGCACCACACACACACACACACACACACACACACACACACACATCTCCCTATCATCTGTCAATATCATCCACATCTATCTCTACCACCACTTCAATATTCATTGGTCTATGATTTCTTCAGACTGAAACATTTCTTTATGCATATAAATAACAAATTCTATAGCACTTACTTAATGGTTCTAAAGCATTGTTGTATATATAAAATTCATATACAAATGCCCATCATCGGGGTTATAATACAGTGATGAACCTCTTTAGCTAACATTTATTAATCACCTATTAGATTTCCAAAATTATGTTAGGTATTGGACATAGAAATACAAAAATTAAGTAGCCCCTAATCTTATGGAGATTGAATCTATTGGGGTAGACAACAGGCATGCAGTAAGTATATATACAAAATAAATACAAGGTAAATTTATTAGGAGGAAGGAACTAGCAGTTGGGTCATTGGGGGAAAGTTTCATATAGAAAGATGATGATGCTATTAACAGAGATATGTAGATACAGTAGAGGAAATTTTTTGAGGGGAATATAATAAATTCTCTTTCTGACATGTTGTATTTATAATGCCTGTTGCCAGGTGGCAATGGCTGGCAGACAGCTGCTAATATAGGACTGATTTCAGGAAAGAGCTAATAGCTAGAATAAACAGGTTTGGGATTTTCCTGCATAGAAGTTTTAGTTGCTCTCAAAACTCACCAAAGGTATTTATCAGTTTTGTAGAGAATATCCTTTGCAGATTTCTTGAAATTCTTTGGTTTTTTTTTTTTTGGAGGGGGAAGACAGGGCCATTGGGGTTAAGTGACTTGCCCAAGGTCACACAACTAGCATGTCATGTATCTGAGGTCAGATTTGAACTCAGGTCCTTCTGATTCCAGGGCCGGCGCTCTACTCATTGCACCACCTAGCTGCCCAACCCCCACCTTTGCAGATTTCTAATGAAACTTGAATTCCCTATGGATAGCAGGATCCTTCAGATCCTTTTTTCTGTAGATACTATTGTGCCTAATGCATTTAAATTTGTAAACACTCAAGTGCCTCCTTAATAACAATTAGAAAGAATGACTTGGCAATTGACATTTGGAAAATCAGGAGTATAAAGAACATGACTTGCCAAGATTACAGAATGAAATTGGATAGACAGCCAGTTGATTTAGTCAGTTAGTATAGGGGATAGCAGACTGTGGTCCATGGGTCATATCCAACCACTGTATATTTCTGAGCTAAGATTGTTTTTTTCTTTTTTAGATTTTTAAGTGCAATAAAACTTTATTTAAAATATTAAAAAAAACCTATACTTAGCTCATGGGCTGTGCAAAAGGTGGTGGACCAGATTTAGTGCTTGGGCCATTGTTTGATAACCCTCCCATTAGACCTTTCTTTTCAAAAGGCATTGCAGTTCTTCAGTGAACTAGGTCCATAGTTGAACGTGAATATGCCAACAGGCTTGTTTGCATTTGGGAAATTTCATACTAATTGTGATTGAATTTATGGTGAATTGTGAAATTTTGTATCACTGCCAACATTCTAGAGAGGCTCCTTTGCCCCCAAATGGTTCTTTTCTATGCCAGTCTCTGACTGATGCTCCATAGTTTTGAACTGTAGAATAGTACAATCTCCAAAGAATCAATGTTGAAGTAACTAAAGATCAATAGAGAAATCCCTGGTGATTCTTTATGTATGCTGGAAAACTTTACTAGGGATGCTGTGTTTGCACAGCATGTCATGAACCACATTATCAAAGACATATGTGGTCAAAAAGAGATGTAGGGAGATCATATAGAAAAATTAGGAATAATAGATGGACAGACAAAATATTGCTCTGGTGTCCACAAAATGCTAAAAACAACAGGCTTCCAGGGCACAGTATTGATATTTTGTGTAGTATGGAAGGAAAAAGATAAGAATTTCATAGAACAGGAGAGGAAAATGGAGGTTTTAATACATGCACTGGAAGATGGTGCATCCAAAACATCAAGATCATACATTCACTGAAATATCAAAGTATAGCTACTATTTAATCCTGTAAAATTACTAATACAACCATTTATTGTATTGAATCTTTACTCTAGGCTTTCAGGACATTGCATTGTCTTTTGTTCTCATCTTTCCTATCTAACTTCAGTGTAATTTGCTGGATTTTCATTCAGGTAGCACTTATTAAGCATAAGTATTATTCAAGAATTTTGCTTTATACTTTCTCCCTTGGTAAATTCATCAGCTTCCCTGGGTTCAGTTATTATTTCTATACAGATGATTTGTAGATCTATATATCTAGCTCTAGTTTGCCCTTCAAACTACATTTCTTTTTGATCAACTCCATATTAGAAATCTCAAAATGGAGTCCTAGAGGCATCTAAAACTCCTCATTTCTCATAGAGAATTCTTTATCTTTCCCCCAAACCTTTCCACTTTTCTCTAGCCCATTAATCCTTCAATATCTTCCCAGTCAAGTAGGTTTGGTATTCCAGCACTATTCTTTGATTCACATTCACCTCACATATCAAATCTATGGCCAAATCTTTTCATATCTACTTTCAAAGCATCTGTTATATACATCCTCTTCTCATTACCCCTATGGTCAATTATAACTTAAGGCCCTGAACCTCTCTTACCTGTATAATTGTAATAAGCACTTCATTGGTTTCCCTGCCTTCTGTCTCTCTCCACTTCAATTCATCTTCCACTCAGTGGTTAAAGGAATTCTCCTAAGGGTCAGGTTTAACTATGTCACCCTTTTACTCAATAAACTTAATTGGCTCTCTATTACTCATAGAATCAAATATAAAGTCTATTTTTTGACATTTAAAATTCTTGCCCATCTGGCCCGATACTTTATTTCCAGTCCTGATATACCTTAAATTATGATTCATCTTTGATTACTGAACACAGATCTTCTTGGTGAATTCTCTATTGCAATGTGAAGTATGACAATAATGGAAATTATTTTTGTTCATGTTTCATAAAGGGAAGCTAATGTTGATTCAGAAATAGACTTCCTATAATGCTGTGAGCAATAATTACATTATTAGAAAATATACAGTCGCCTGTGGTGACTATCTTAGTAGAAGTTGTATTTGGATTGGGCCTTGTGGATAGGCAGGATTTCAACAACTGGAAACACAATGAAAGGGAGTTCTAGATTAAGAGTAACTGGTACACATGCATAAAGTTGGGAAAGTACATTTAAGGAATAACAACTGTTGAGTCTTTTAATTTGATATGAACATTTGATAAGATTGGGGGAGAATCTGCAGTTCCCAAAATCATGGAATCGTAATATTTGAAAATTTAAAGTAACCTCAGTGGACATCTAGTTTAACCCAAATATGAAAGTATATAATACCCACCATAATATACATGACACTGAATCATCCAACCTTTGCTTAAAGACTTCAAGACATAAAATAAAGGGAAACTTATCTATTCTATAGGCAGCCCACTCCACTTTTGAATAGTTTTAATTGTTTAGGAAGTTTTTCCTGTCATTATGCCTAAAAATTTCCTTTTTTGCAATGGCCACTAGTTGTTCCTGGTTATGCTTTCTACATACATTACCTCACTTTAGCTTCAAAATATATCTGTGAAATAGTCACCCATTTTACAGATAAGGAAACTGACGATCAGAGAAGTTAAGTGATTTGTCCATGGTGACACAGCACGCTTTGTATCAAAGATAGGATTTCAACTCAGAACTTCCTGACACAGCCCAGTATTTTATCCTCTTCACACAATTTGTGACTGTAATATATAAAAGTTAGTGTTAATTTTGAAACATGACTAGATTTCTGGGGAAAAACATTGGAGGGTACTGAGTGCCAGCCAAACAATGGTAGAAGTATTCATTAACGCCACTATACGAAGTTTCCACATATTTTAGGGCATCACTTTTTTAAAAGTGAAATTTCCACTGTCCTCTGTTCTTCCAGAGTACCTAAGTCCTTCATCTTTCCTTACAAACTTGAGTTGGTGTTTTTAATTCCCTTATGCAAATGCTGAATGAATTACTCTTCTGAATCCTCTATCAACCTTGTCCCATTTCTAAAGAGAAAACTCAGACTGAGTACTTGTCTGGTGGCTAACAACCAAATAAATTTCAAAGCAGAGAGCAAAATTCACCTCTGTTCCATAGAGCATTATAGACTCATCCTGTGAATTCCATTAATGTATCCAATTTGATGACTTTGCATTGCAATATTTCCCTAAAAAAGCTGTAGCTTGAATTTGTTTTTATTTTGAGTCTGTTGAGTTTAGTGTTCCTTGAATATTTTCGTGTTTTAGTTTGAACTCTTCCCCAGCTATTTCATAGACAATAGAGATCTTTTTAAAATGGCCAAATCCAGGCATTAACAAATTTTTGAATAGCAATGAGTCTCACTTATATATTCCTATCCAATGACCCCATTTATACTCAATAAGATAGGCCTTATAACATTAACTTATGTAAGTCTATGCACAATGTTTCCCACTTACATTTTCATGAATAATACATTTTTCTCTACCCTGCTTTGTGAAATGTTATAGATGTATTTCCCTGGTGACAGACATAGTGAACACTAGATAGTTTATTACAAAATAAATATATCCAATGAGAATGTTGAATTCATGGTAAAGGGAAAGATAGAAAGAAGAGGATAGTGATACAGAGAAAGAGAGAAAAAGAGATAGGCTAAGTGACTGATAAAAGGAGAGAAACAAAGACAGAAACTAATATAGAAAAAGTGAGGAAACCATAGACCTTGTAAATTGAGAAGCGGGGAGGGAAACAGAAAAATGTGCTTACAACTATAGAGAGAGAATTATACACACTCAGTCAGGAACATTCATTGATTAATGCCCCACCTTATATTTTAAAATTTTAGAATACTTATGTTTACCTATAGTAGATATTCAATATCAAGTTGCTACTTCAAAATGTGTAATTAATGACATCATTTGGTCTAGAAGCCAAAAAAGCAAAACCAAGAATCAAATTAGGTCATGGGACAGAGATGGACCACTGCTGATTTAATGGAAGTCATATCATAGGCGAGTCACTTATAATCTTAGTGTGATAGACATCTCTTCAAGATCAGTCACATTGTATATGAATGAATAGAATTTTCCACATCAGAATTTCCCTACTCTAATGAAATTTTAGGTTCAGACCTCCCTACATATCTACCACAAACAAAGTCCACACATAGATATTATGCCATAATTGTACCACTTTTAGATTACCATATTCTGTACTGTAATGTATTAGGGGTTGGAGGGAGACAACATTTTTAATGATGCTGACATGATGAAGCACATCCAGAGAAAAGCAATCGAGATGATGAAGAGAATCAATACTGTGCTGTTGGTTGAAAGAATGGGGTAGTGCCTAGGTTGAAGAAGAGGAGATTTTGGGATTCAGCATAGCTGTCTTTAAATGTCTGAAAGACTGCCATGTGGAAATTTTGATGACAAAAGCAAATGATGAAAAGGAATATCTGACTAATGGATTGAGTTGGATACACAGGAAAATCACTGGCCAACTTATATTTTTAAAAGCCAATACATAATATGAAAAAAGACAGATTAATTTGAATACACTATCCTATAGAACTTAAAGGCAAAAGTTAATAATGAGCTAACCATAGCACTCTATGTAAAGGCCAACACAATGGTTATTTGTTATGTTTTAGCTAGATGGGAACAAGAAAAAAATACAAGAAGAGAGAAACCTGCTCTCTGGTATCTCTGGACCTGGAGGTCCCTTAGTAAGTGTCTGAGGCAGAATTTGAACTTATATCTTTGTGATTCCAAGCCCTTGTTTTTTTAAACTATGTGACCTCATTGGCTTTAGGTTTGCCTGCTTTATGAAGGTCCATTCATTCAAGATAAGTCTTTTTTCAACAAGCTCATTAGATTAATCGATCTTAGAGATGCTGCAGACATTGCATATCTGGATGCTAGCAATTTATTTGACAGATTTTCATGATATCCATTTATAATAAAATGGAATAATAAAGTGCTACCTGAAGATCCAAGATTTAGAGCTACAAGGGACTTTAGAGGCCATAAGTCTAACCTCTCATTTTATAGATGAGAAAACTGAGACTCAGTTTAGGTGACTTGTCCAGCATTACACAGGTTGTAAGTGTATGGGGTAGGATTTGAACTCATGTCTTCCTGCCACAGTGCCCATGCTTTAGTCTCTGCACTGCCATACGTATGAGAATGAAAAGTTTCACCAGCAAGTGGTGTCTTGGAGGTCTTCACAAATGTCTTTTTCTTCTGTTACTTATAAGGATGGATAAAAGTACAAGAAACAGTAACGGAAGGCATTTCAGGTAGAGGAAAGAAAGTGGCAGGGGACAGGCATATATGTTCTGATGTCAAACAACTATATTTTGGCAGTAGCTTCAAGTGATTGTAGGAGAATACTGTGAGACAAAGTTAGTGTTCGAATGTCAGCAGTGGGTAATGAATTGCTAGCAGGTCTTTGAGTCAATATAACCTGAAATTAAGAAGTTCTGCTTCTGATAACATACCAATTCTGTAACTCTGAGCAAGTGCCTTCACTTATTTCCACTCTCACAATTCTCTAAGGCTAGGAGTTACAGGAAGTTTATGATATGAGACAGTGAAAGGAGTTTCCACTCCAGAAAATTTTTTCACAGTGATGAAATCACAGATCTGGATAATTAGGGATTAGTGAAGCATGAATAGTAAAGTGGAAAGTACATTGGTTCTAAAGTCTGAAGGCTGAGGTTCAAATTCTACTTCTGAGGACTACTGTCACTGTGATCTGGTGCAATCATTGAACCTTCCTTGGCCTTCTTGTCTTTTCATTTTCCCTAAATGATCCTAGCTCTGCTTAATTGCCACACCAGAAACAACATGCCTCTCTCTCTCATCACCTGAAATATCATTACTATGCAAATTATCTGTGAAACTCAGCACTTTCTCTGCTCTTTCAGCCTTCTCTCCTTCTGATTGGAGGGGTGGGGGTCCAGCAATAAACTCCTCTTAAAGCCTTCCTTTATAAAGGGCTCGGAACTTTTGAGGTAACTTTTCATTTTCCACAAGCAGCTGTGCTTGGCTTCCACTGCTTAGGCTGCAGCATTTTTCAACAGGCCAAACAGTTCCAAAGCTTCATCGTAAAGATGTCCATCTGACTATTATCTTGTCTACAAAATCCATGAATACCTGAAGTCTTCATGATCTGAGTTCAATATTATTAACTTGGGGTATAAATTCCCTTTAAAAGCCTAAATGATAGCATCCTTCTGGGAAGCCAAATCTTCCCTGTAATAAAGAATCTTGAACAATTCTTCACCTTGCTCTAGTTGTGACAAAAGGCTTCTCAATCCATTTTCACTGTCAAAATTCCAGTCTCATGGAGCAATCAGTCTGGAAATCATGTACAATTTTCAGGGCCGAATCATTTTAAATAATACGTGCTCTTTTGGATTCATTTCCTTTGCTTTTATCGTTTCCCTTTAAAGTTCACCTACATCCCCACAATGTCCCTTGCAATTAAGATAACAGGTAAATCATTTTTCAGACCTTAAAGAGCTATATATATGCTAGCTAATACTATCAACTGCCTTTAAATCAAAAAGGCAGAGCTATCTAGTTAGAAGCCTTTCAGTTCAACAGACTTAATTGAACTCCTTTTATTTGTTAGGACATGGAGGGGAACAAAAACAAACAATTCAGAAAAATGAAATAGTCTCTGTCCTCATGGAGTTTCTACTTCACTCAACTGAAGCCTCTCCTATTCTAGGAGGCTTTATTCTTATCCTCTGGGTGCTAGAGCCTTGTTCTCCGAGGCTATCTTGCATTTCATTTGTGAATGTGTTATAAATATCTGGAATGTAAGAAGAACACTTTTCCCATGTCCTTTTCATTATACCTGGCATAGGCATTGACTGAGGTAAGCATCTAGCAGTACTGATATTCTCAATTCCATCCTAATATAGAAATAACATATTTTAAGCTCCTTGAGGAAAGGCCTTTCCTGTCTTTTTAAATGCAGTACCTAGCCACAGTTTCAGTTACATAAGTAGTGCTTTAAAAATGCTTTGCTGAATTGAATTATATTATTAAAGTGAAATTATAGAAAGTCATTTGGTTATAGAGTAATGACATATTTTGTTTAAAATCAGCACTTATTTTCAAGTTGGAAGGATTTTCCTTCAAAAATAAATAAGGAAATCATAGAGATACTCTAAGCTATCTTCATACATTAGGGCAATGTGGTACAGGTCTAGTATAGTTGCCTAAATGGCTGGCAATGTACTCTGAGTGAGTTATCACAACATAAATTCACACCCTTCTGAGTCTCATTGCTTAATTTAACAGCAAGACCACTCTCCCCCTGTGTGTTTCAATAAACATTTAGCCATGGGAGATCCATTTCAAAATGTTCCTTTCTAAAATGAACTTGATCAAAATCCGGTCTGAGACAACAGATGGAGAAGTCCCAGATGTACTAAAGAATTGGAAAAGTCAGTGTTTTTAAAAGGTGGGCCAAGATATGCCCTGGCATTGCTCTCCTACTGGTTTAAACATGAATGGAGGAGCCAAATAATAAATGTGATTTAATGTTAATTACTAGAATTATTTTAGAAACATGCCTCTTATGATTTTATTTCTTAAATAAAAGGCACTCCTAAAATTATTTCATATAATATCTTGAAGTTCTAAGGGCACTTATATTTGCTCATTCATCTAATGCACAGTCCAAGGAAACATTCTTTTGTTGTGATCTGCCTAAGAAACATTTACATTACCCTTAACAGAATAGCCCAATTATTGGTAAATAACATCTAAGAGCTTGCTCTGACCATATCACTTCTCAGCTCAAAAATCTTCAGTGGTTTCCTATTGCTTTTCAGATAAAATACAAACTTCTCACTCTGACATTTAAAACTCTTCAAAATCTGTCTCCAATCTATATTTCCAGAAAACTTTTCCTAATAGTCACATTTAATAGCTCCATGTTCTAGTCAAATTGGTATACTAGCTCTTTCCTAGAATTGGGTATTACATACCCTGTCTTGGTCTCTTCACATAGATAGTCTACAGTAACGACAGCAATAAACGGCATTTATATAGTGCTTTAAGGTTTGCAAAACTCCTTAAAATATTAACTCTTTTTGTTCTCATAATAAAACAAAGGCAGGTGCTATGATTAACCCATTTTATAAATGATAATACTGAGGCAGAGATTAAGTGACTCAAGGCCACATAGTAAGTGTCTGAGGCTGAATTTGAACTTAGGCCTTCCTGACTCCAGTTACAACTCTTTGTCCACTTTGTGTTCATCTTTGCCTCTTAGAATTTGTATCATTCTTGAAGCAGCAGCTCAGATGCTATCTCCTCTATGATGCCATTCCTGATTGCTCAGTTGCTAATGCTCTCTTCCTCCTATTTATGCTTCTCTGCATATATGTATTTCCTCCTGACCTCACCCCACCCTCTGGAATTTAAGGTCCAGTGACTAACATAGTGCCTTGCACAAAGTAGGCATTTTAGAATGTTTATTAAATGAATTGAAAGTTATTCATGTTATACCCATAGATCGATACATTTTTTCTTTTTAATAAATTTATTTTTAAATGATGTAATCTGCAGAACAATTTTGAAAGTGCTTTCTTACACAAAAAAAAAACTGGAAAAATTGTTCATCTGAATTAAAGGATTTGATATTACTTGGAAATTAAAGTGTTTCTCATATTCAACAAGGTTTTACTGAATTTCCTACCTATAATGGTTCAGCACTATGCTATACATTGTAAAGGAAGTAAATATACCCTTGCCATCAATAAGCTTACAATCTAATTGGAGACATGAGATATAAAGCACACAAAGAAGACACATGATTGTTTAAATGCCAAAATAAATAATACCAACAATACATGATCTAATAGTTTGCTAATCCTATGAAGCTTCAATATTGACAAACGATTTAGGTTCAGTCACAAATAACTCAAATTCTACAAGATTATACTGGGAAAACTAAATGTACTACATCCATTTCACCTATGCTGTGTAGACAGCTATTAATAAGTGTCACAAGTTTAAAGACAACCTACCTACAGATAAATATAAATATATACATATATGTGTACATGCATATACATGTTGATATTCAAATATATACAGCTTTGTATATATACATTATACAAAACTTTCCAAATATAGTACCTTTTCAAATTTGAGAGAGCTGGGGAAGGAATGCTTAACTTCTTTGATAGACATTGTTTTAATTATTTAAGTTGAAATTGTTTTGTTTTAGATATTATTTTTATAAATTGTGCACCCATTATAATAACAAACATTTGCCTATAACAACTAACTTTAAACTTGAGGAGGTCACTTTATTACTGTGTACCTATCCTTATTTACATCTGTATCACACACACACACACATACACGCACACATGCACGCACATATATATACACACATACACACACACACTCATCTCATGCCTACCTTATCTTTATCTAGAACGTTGGAGGGTATACCTTGGGAACTCTAAGACTCCTTAATAGTTCTAAAATTCTATGAACTTCAAAGGCTTTAAATCAATAATAGTGTCTTAGGAACATGTCAGCACATATTTACTCATATGAGTATGGGGCTGTGCTAAGAAATATGAAGATAAAAATAAACAACATGGACCATGACCTTAATTATTTTTTTCAATCTCATTAGAAGGACATTACCTAGACATAAACTGACAGTGTAAGACAATATAGAAATGATAAATGAATGGCATAGACCTGAATAACATAAACATTCAGATGAAGAAAATAAGTAAAAACTATGTATTTGACTTTACTCATTTATTGAGAAAACATCAGGGACTGTGGAGAATAACAGTTAAAAAATAAAGTGAAAAGGAAAGGTGTGAGATACCTACTCTTTTTGTTTAAATTTTCAAGTGGCCTTGTAAGAACTGAAAGATCATCAAGAAAATCTAAAGTTTCAATTCAAGAAAACTTCCGGAATTTGAAAGGGCAACTATGAAAAGCAAAGGCTGATTTAGAAATCTAGCACTTAAAGTATGACTTTAAAAAAAAGCTAAAACACAGAATTTTGGTTTGGGGGCAAAGTTTGGATTTTAGCCTTTCAAAGTCTTCACAGAAATGTTCACTGACATTTACAATTTTCTTCTTCCCTTCTCAGAATCCTTGTTTTCCCTCAAGGCCTAGCTCAGGTGCCACTTCTTCCATCAACTTTTCCCTGATCCCTTGTGACTGTCCAACCCTATCAGTTAATATCACTCCTTCCTTCTTCAAATTATCTTGTATTTATTTTTCTGTGTGTGTGTTATAGCTCCCCAACAAAATGGGTACAGGAACAGCTTCGCTTCTTTCTTTGTAGCCTCATAGCATAGCACAGTGCTTCACACAAAATGAACGTTGGATATGTGACTTTTGAATGGCAGAGTCTATATTCAGAGTGATATCTCTGTGGTCTATAATATACTGAGTTAACACAATTTCTATTATACTTGGGTAAAGGTAGCAATTCCACTTGAATGAGTGCTCTGGCTGACTATGGATCTATGAGATAAGACTGCTTCTTTCACACCCAGACATACCTGCCACTCCGTGTATCCTCTCCTGAGAATGTAGATAATAGTGGGATAGCCTCTGACTACAAATCAAGTCCTATAACTTCAATTATGCAATAATTACTATTGAAAGAGTTGAGGGAAAACAGGCATATTAATTAATATATTGCTGGAGAAGCCGTAAATTAGTCCAACCCTTCTGAAGAACAATTTGGAAGTTGAAAAAATAAGGTCTTAAGCTATTCATAACAATAAATCAATCAACAAACATTTATCAGTCCCAATTATGGGTGAAACATTGTATTAGGCCTTGGGTATACAAAGGCAAAAGCCAAACACACATTCTAATGGGGGACATCCCACACCTATACATTTATACACAAAATGAGAGTGTTAGCAGCAGCTTGGGTGTAGAAGGGTTGATATGGAAAGTAGTATTTGAGCTGAATTTTAAAAGAAACCAGTGAATCTTTGTGGTGAGGGTTGTAGGGAAGTGAAGGGATTGCATTCCTGACAGCCAAAGTAAAGGAAGGAAATCAGCATGTTATAGAAGTCCAGTCTGGCTAGACCATGAGGTATTTTGAGGGGATTCTTGTATAATAAAACTGAACAGGCAGTTATAGTCAGGTTATGACATGTTTCAAATGCAAAAAAAAAAATATATTTGATCCTAGAGGAAATAGGGAGCTGCTGGGGTTTTCTGAGTAGTGGTATAATAAGGGCAGATATGGTCAGTGGGATAAATACTAAATTAGTGAGAAATAAAAAAAAAATGTCTTTCTGCAATGAGGGCACTGCTGAGATTAGCTAGCATAAATTTGTAATTGACTCAATTGTGTGACTTCCAGTTGCTCTTTTCAGCAGAATATCAGTAGGAGTGGAGAAGGCAGATGGTAGGAATAATACAGGGCTAAAATTTGGCAAGACATGAGCACTAATAGGACAAGAGATCAAGAGATTAAAGTACAGAGGACAGCACAGAGTTAAATTCTCAACTGCAGGGAAGAGTTTGGGAAAAAAGAGGAGCCTTTGGGAATAGAGAGAGGAGGGGTAATGACCTGATTTTTGGTGTAGCAACTAGCTCTAGATCTCTTTGACCGACATGATGTGGGAGTGAACACTGAGTCATATGGGAAACTATGAGACTGTTGTTAGAAAAAGTCCTTTATAAATTTTGAAGTGCTATACAAATGGAAATTAGCATTATTATTATTACATTACAAATCTTAGGATGGGGGTGTATTTTGCTTCTTCTACCCTAATAAAAATAATTACCTGTGTTAGTTAATAAGACTTTTTTTAAATAATATTTTATCTTTCCCCAAAAACATGTTAAAATAAATTTTTAAAATTTGTTTTTTCTTAAAATTTTGATTTCCAAATTCTATTCTTCTCTCCCTTCCTCCCCTCCCCCAATGCTGAGGTGGTAAGGAATACAATATAGGTTATAAATGTGCAATCATATAAAACATTTCCATATTAGTCATTTTTGTATATGAAGAAAGTCAGAAGATTTCTTGATATGATTAATCAACTGAAACTAGATATGTAACAAGGCCTAGACATCTTGAATCAATCAGACATTTCAATTAGGTGCAATAGAAAATTTGTTCTGATTGGATGCGAGAACTCGTCACACCCTGAGAAGGAGTTTAGCATTAGGTAGAGATTACAAGATTTTGGTAGTGAAAAGGAAAGAGTTAGGATATCAAGAGCTAAAAAAGGAGAATTGAAAACATAAGGGCAAATAATGAAAAGAAAGAAGATTTAGGATTGAGCTAGGGAAGACAAAAGACAAATTAAGTAACTTATTGGACAAAGATATTTCTAAGCAGGGGCAGCTAGGTAGTACAGTGGATAGAGTGCCAGGCCTAAAGTGAAGAAGGTTCACCTTCATGAGTTCAAATCTGGTCTCAAGCACTTACTAGCTGGGTGACCCTGGGGAAGTTACTGTACTCTTAATATGTTTCCGCTTAATGGGAAGATCTTTCCCATCCACTAATAGGCCCGTGTGACCTGCTTAAGTCACATGGAAGCCTAAGTCACATGAGTTTGAGTCACATGAGCCTGGGTCATGGGGCTTGTGACACCATCTGGCCCTGAAGAAGTATATATATACTCTGAGGTTGGCATTTTGCTTTGGGGGATCACTCATGGGAAGATTGTTCATGTGATGTAGCTGGATGAGACTCTGGGTAGCCATTAAGGAGCCCTCCATTTTTGAAAAACCCAGGTGTTGGTACTTCTCTCTCTGGTAACTATGTATGTATTGCTATGGTCAGACAGTTAGAAGCCCTGTCTGTTGGTCTTTATTTCTCTGTTTATATAATTTCTGCTTGTAATTTCTGTTTGTATTTTCTCTGATATATATGTATGTATATATGTATGTCCAATTAAAGTAAGTTTGTTGACCCCTTTAAAGTTACTTTCCTTTAGAAAAGCAGATAAAAGTACCTGTTCTAGCAGCCCTCCTGTATGCTGGTGTTATTAGTCTTACACCCCCGCAGCAGCTACAAGTAACATTGTTGTTACAGTCACTCAACTGTGTTTGCCTCGGTTTCCTCATTGAGTAAAATAAGCTGGAGAAAGAAATGGCAAATCATATTGCCTTAGCTTTAAAAATATCCTAATTATCGTAACAAATCACTGTAATACGTATTCTAACTAACCTGGCCGTGTGACCCTAGGCAAATCACTAAACCTCTTAGTATCCTCTCCAAAAAAAAATATAAATTACAGAGCAGGTGCCCAGCTTTATTACTAGAGGGAGATTCATTACTGGACATTTCCTACACCAGTGATATCATAGATCTGAAAAGAAAATTGGAGTATAATATAGGAGAATATTTTCACATATTTTAATTGATGACTATGTGAAAGGACTTCATTGACAGCTGTTGATGTATGCCAACAATCTCAATACAGGCCCATAAAAAGAATTCAAACTCCATGAAGATATTATGTGTTTCATTGGTTGACAATTCCTAATATCCTCTATGGTCTTTTTTATGGATGGACATTCCATTAAGAATTTGCCAGTCCTTTTACAATGACAGGCCATATAATTTTTATCAGTGCCTCCAAAATCACATCCTTGAGTTATTTCAAAATTCTTCAGATGCTTCCATCTATTTCAGATGATTCACTTAAATACAATTTTTGATTAAATCTGTAATATTCTGTGCATTTATCACTATATTTGTTAATATCAAAACTTACTTTGGGAATGGAGTTTGATAGTTAAGTTCTGATTTCAGAAATGACAGACCACTTCTCAAATGGCCCAGGCCTCATGTGTTATCCTGGTAGAACAGTCCTTCATCAGCTCCTTCATATAAAAGATTTGGTTTCATTGCTATACCAATGTTCTGTTCAAAATGTTGAGGCAAGACTCTGACTTAATGCCTAGTTATAGTAACAAAATGCTGCATACCTAGAATTTTCTTTCTCTTTCCATTAACATATGCCTTCCCCCTAATTCCCAACTTTCAACTTCTCTCAGCACTGTCATCCACACCTGCTGCTTTTGGAACAAACCCACTACCCCACATTGCTGCCAAGTCTTGCTAGAGGTTGTCATAGAGCTTTCTTGCTATCATCCTATTTCTTTCATCTCTTTTTCACTGCCAAAATTCCTAAATGAGTGATGTACTCCTGCTGTTTCCAGTGCTTTATCACCCACTCGTTCCTCAACCCCTTACAATCAGCTGCCTTCCCTATCACTCTATAAAAATTACACTATTGAAAGTCACCGATGATTTCTTAATTACTAAATGCAAGTATTTTAAATCCATCACTATCATCCTTGACCTCTCCAAAGTATTTAACATTCTGACCATCTCCTCTGTCATGAAATTCTTATTTCTCTCAGCTTCTTTGATATGACATAATGGGTTTCCCCCCTTCATTCTCTAATATGTCTGCTTTAAACATTTTTGTCTCCTTTTTCTTCTCCTCCTCAATAATTGTGGATACTTTCTAAGGATCTGCTCTTCCTTCACGCTCCTGTTCCCTCTCTCAGAGACTACATCCACTTTATAGCTTTAGCTTTTAGTTCTATGGCTAACTCCTAAATCCTTATTTAAATCCCTGGCATCTCTCCTATTTTCTAAGCCATCATTTCAAACTACCTAATGGACACTTTTATCTTAAATTCAATAGTTTAAACCCATTAACTTTCACTAGTTATCTTAATGAACTAGTTCTCTCTACTCTATTTCTGTCATCATTCTATCAGTCACCTTGACTTTACATTGCAATAAAACTGAATCTTAGATTTTTTAAAAAGATGCATAATAAAATCATCATTCTCTCTTTTGACCTCAATTTTCAATCATTTAAGAAGTCTTCTTCATTCTTAATCCATCTTTTCTCTTCTTTTCACTCCTATTCACATTCTGGAACTAACTGTTTAATTCTTATGCTATTTAATAGCCTCCCCCCAAAAAAATAGGCTTGACTTTCTTAAAAATGAGAATCTTTGAGATTTAGCTGACCCAAGGAACTAAACTTTCAGATTATCAACATAATTTAATCATTGACTCGGGGAAAAAATAGTCACAATAAGGTTGAATTCTCTTCTCTAACTCTTGGATCATGATGGGAAACACAGACAAGGTAGCTTCCCTCAGCAGAATCAACTCCTGTGCTTCTTCTTATAAAATGGCCTTTTTTGCCATGACTAAGTATATCTCATTTTTGTTAACTATTCAATGACCTATGAGTGAATCATTATGTTCCATAATCAAATCTAACCTACCAGAGTACTGACGTGAGTCACAACAGCCTAGGATAACCACTATTAAGTGGGTCTTCCTCCAATCTATTGTTCTCTTAAATACATTTTATACATTCTGGTCAGATAGTTATTCCCAAAACAATCCCTTTGCTAGTAATATTGTAATAAAGACTCTGTAGACCAGGAATTCTAGCATATTTTATAGAGTTTCCTGAATTTCCAGGGGTTTTGACCTTAGGGGAACTACCTTCTGGTAGAGTAGCCACAGTTGGTGAAATGTAGAGAAATCATGATGAGAGAGTTGGAAGAGAAGGACTGAGAGCCATGCTGGTTCATCCATGCTTCTCCTGCTGAGCAAGAAAGGAATGAGGGGTATTGAGTGCTGCCCCTAGGACAGAAATCAAGGAAAGCAAGTAGAAGTGAGACCTTCTGGTAACAAAGCATGTATGAAGGTAGAACAATATGTGATCAAATGAATTTCAGTAGATTGAAGCAAAGAGTTCCATGGAAACCAGGAATTGTGGTGGTTGATAAGATAGACCACCAGAATCCAGTTCACAATACCTCTTTGCAAACTTCTCAAGAATACTTCTGAGAAAACCTCCCAGTTGCTTTTTAAAGATTGGACTACTTCTATTCCCATTTCACTCTTACTAGAAAGAAGAGAGGGAAGGGAGAAGAGATTCAACCCTGTCTCCTTGGTTTTCAGAGTCACAGACTGCAATTGGAAGACTATTCCTTTAAATTCTTATGTATATTCCTGTTGTTTAAAGATGTTATTGAAGAATATGGCCATGTAGAAAACCAATAAAGCAAATCAATAAAAGTGATTTTGAGGAGGAAGTTGAAGCAAAAAAGAAAATTGAATATCATCAGCTAAGTATGAGGTTGGGGAGAACCATTAAAGAAAGGGTTTCTAAAGTTTTACTAATCTCTGAGCCATTTCAGAACTCGGATCCCTTTTCAAACTGGAGACTTAATTAGAAAATAGTTAAAGCCAAAAGAGGTTCATGGTAACCACACAGCACACTCATCTACACTAAGCATACTCCTACTCCACTGCCTAATTATAACAATTACTGAAGATCATAAAGGTGAATGAAAAATTTGTTAGATTCTAGACTGAATATTCTCCAGAGGCCAGACTAGGCAGGGAGAAGGTGGCTAGCTGCTGCTGGTTATTTAAAAAAAATAAAAGCAGTCTACATCTTCCTGGAGCTTATTAACTTTTAAAACAATGCTTTTCTTTTTTGTATAATGCTTTAATTTTGCCATAATTCCATCTTCTCAAATCAAGTAGATCTGTGTTTTTGTGTGTCCATTAACAATGTTGGAATTAAGTTGAGATAAATTTCAAAAAGCTCCAACCATATATATTGTATGTGCCAAATTCTCTTAATTACTGAGAAATAAGTCAAATATATATTTTTTCTTTGTTAGTGAACATTGATCTTTGGGAAGAATATCATGGATTAGCAAATAAAAAGACATATATATGTATATATATATATATATATATATATATATTGAGAATTGTGATATCATGTATATATATTTGCAAGTTTAAGGAAGTATCCTGTGAAAATTCAAAGCCAATATCCCTTCTTAAGACCTAACCCACTAAAAGAAACCTGAATTGAAATTATCAAGTGATTAAGTATCCGAGAAGTTTAAAGAAGGATGTGATGGATGAAAGCTGTAAATGATGTTCTTTGAATAAGGAAGCTAGTCATGACTGACATTTCATTATTATATCAGTCAAGTCAACAAGCATTTATTCCTCACCTACTATGGGCAAGGCATTCTGCTAAGTGCCATATATTTAAGACATACAGTCATACTTATGGAAATGCATATGTATTGTATATCTAAACGTAATATCCTAGTGTTTCATAAAAAAAGAAAATGGTTTACTTTTGTTGCTAAATGATAACTTAGTTCCTCTCAGGGCCTGTCATTCTCTGTGGCTAATATAGCAGCTGCACAGCCGTGATGTGTTCCAAGAAAAGAAAACACACATCTGCTGAGCTGTGCTTCCTGTTCCATCTTGGCTAAACAGATTTAGGTGTCCTTATCTGTCACCTTGTCATCTGCTTGTCTAGCTTCATGAAAACTTGTGTAGTAAATTATTTGCTTTTGACTGCCCACCTTCAAACAAAAGGTTTATTCTCAATTATAATATATTCACTACTGGAACATTAAAGTCCCATGGAACAATGGATTAAGAATTTTGCTATTCCATTCATCTATTATTATGAGAAAATTAAAGGCATATGATAATATGACATTGTTAGACAAGTTCTGAACTACATAAAGCCATAGTTTATATTTCTAATGATAACCTCTATCCATAGTTGCTATTAATACCCAGAGCTTTCTATACACACCCCCAAGTTTTCTATATCTTTACTTCTTTTCTTCATTCCTTATTCATTATAAATCTCTTAAGTGTATTTAATAATTTGCTTAGTCTGACTTCATTATTTGTCTCCAAAATCTCTGATTGCTTCTTGCCCTTCACCTCTTGCACCTTAGCAAGTCTGTCACTTTACTGCCACATTTTTTTTTCTTTTTTCTGTCAATTGATTATTTTTTTTCCTACTACAGACACCTTAAAAGAATATAACCATACCTGTCCCACTATAACTTAACCTTCCTTGGCATATGTAGAATAAGAGAGTAGGAATAGATGATGTAAGGTTCCTTTTAAATATAAAACCTTTGATTTTATCATTATTGCAAGAGCCTCTTTAAAATTCATATCACTTCCTCTTTCTTCATACACCAAACTTTACTTCACAAAACTATGGGATTTTTCTTGCACACAATGATAATGTCACAATTATATTGCACAATAACTCTTTGGGTAGTTAATTCAAGCATTATCCCCAGCTTGCCAATAAAGAAACTGAGGTTTTGAAAGGGTAACTGATTTGTGCAGGAGGGCACAATTAGAACACATTCAAACCTAGAACTTTCATGACTTGAGGTCCATGTTCTTTCCATGATGCTGTGATGACCACATAAATTTGGTCCTGGCACTACACTCTTTAAAACTCTTTAAAAAGCATCAGTTGCTATGGAATCATTCCTTTGCCAGGCATTCAGGGCCTTTCCTAAGAAGGCAACAAGATCTCCTTACAAGCTAATCTCCTATTATTCCCCATTATATAATCTATGCATAGACTAATTAGTTACTCACCATTCCCTTTATGTGAATTCTATTTTATAGGTAACATGCCTTTACTTAAACTGCTTCTTATGATTTGAATGCCCTGTCCATTCCTATTCTCTATTGAATTCCTACCTACCCACAATGTATATCACAAATGCCACCTTTTCCAGGAAGCTTGTTTTAGTCTGCAGCCATCTACTTGACACCTGCCCTGTCTACCATTTTACTTTCCACAACACTGGCCTTTGCCATCTTTTCATTCCATTGTACCCTGCATTACAGACTAGGACTGGGAACATAATTATCTAACCCTTGAAATTTCACTCTGTGGTGTACACTGTCCATACTGGTGAGTGAGTTACATAGTCCACTATGTCAAATTGGATCCAGCCTGTTTCAAACTGTAACCTGGCCATCTTTTTGCCATCCACTAATGAATGTGCCCGATGTATCCACTCACTATCCCAGCGACTTCCCAAAACAAATGCCCTTCCCTGCCCCTACTCCCAAATGTTTTTCCTTCCCCATTAGAATGTTAACTCCTTGAGTACAGTAAATGTCTCTCATATTTGTAGCAACTAGTAAGTCTTAAAATGCTTTTTCATTCATTCATTCAACCCATACCCCTGCCCCTCAAAGAATTTCTTTTAGAATATTGTGATGTAACTTATTTTAGGACCTTTTATAAGGAAGAACTCACCACACCCTGAGACAGTGCATAACACTCTTGGAAGTCTGTAATTGTTAGGATATTTCCTCTTACTTTGATTCTAAATTTGTCTCTTTTAAAGGTCTATTTTTCCACTTTAATTCTCTAATAAATTAAAGGCAGCTATCATGTCTTCTCTGAAGTGTTCTTCTGTCCAGGCTAAAGATCCCTAATTCCTTCCAGGGATCTTCATGTGCTATGAATTCAAGGCCCCTCCTCATTCAAGGACCAGTTTAACTGCATTTTAACAAAATGTCCAGAACTTTCCACAATAACAATTGAAGATCATACACTGAGATCCTAAGTGTCTGTACTTGGTTTTGCTATATTTATGACATATCCCCACCCACCTAATGTATGGTGAGGCAATTAAGTGGCATAGTGGATAAAATGCTGGGCCTGAAGTCAAGAAGACTCATCTTCTTGACTTCAAATGTGGCCTCAGGCACTTACTACCTGGGTGACCTTGGGCAAGTCACCTAATGTTGTTTGCCTCAGTTTCTCATTTGTAAAAAAAAATGTGGAGACGGAAACGGCACAACACTACAGTATCTTTGCCAAGAAAACACCAAATGGGGTTACAAAGAGTCAGACTCGACTGAAAATGACTGAATAACAACAAGCTGAAGCTCAGAGTTGGTCAGGACTGAAAAGCCAACAATGTACAGCAAATTCAGGGCAAAGACAATTTTGTTTTTCATTGTTGCATCCACATGTTGCCTAACACATAGTTGGAGCTTACTCTTGGTGGGATTGGGTATTTTCCTGTTTTCTCTTGAGGGTATCATTCATTCCAATTTTTACATCACACATAATGACATAATGTTACAATTGTTTGATATAGATATTCATACAAATTTCATCTCTTGATAACTCAGAAAATGACAAATAAGGGGACTGCTTTGGAATTAAAGAGGAGGAAAGATATTTGAAAAATTTAGATCCCCCTCAGAAGTCACTGAGCAAACAAAGCATAATTCAGTTGTTTGCATGTTCAATGGTATCTATTCGCACCATTATTAAATTTATTATGTTTCCTGGAACCCATTTTTCTAACGGGTTAGAATTCCTCCACACATTCTTTCTTGGCTTTGTGTACCTATATTCACTCATCCGTCACTATATGTATTATTTTTCAAACTTGGCAAGCATATCACTCTGTTTCTTCCTTAGTATTTCAATCCTTGTCCTACTCCCTTCCCAATGTCCTACCCTTTGGATGGACTGCTTCATACTCTCAGTGCTCTATCCCACCACTTAGAGGTGATGGTAAATGAGACAGTGCCAGGTCTTCCATAGCAAATAGTCATGAAATTGTAGGGATTCATTCCTTCCTCACCACTCTATCCCCACCATTATTTTTCCTTTCAGGCAGTAGTTAAAAATGGATATGCTTAAAAGTTATCTGTCAGTTTGGATTTCCATCAAATAATCACTTTTAATACTTTAAACAGCTAATTCCATGTTCATTCCCTAGTTAAATATTATATTGATGTGTTTCCTGTATTCAATATAGTGAAAACCTCAAGGATTAAATAAAATAAATGAAATATTTTATTCAGAAAACATTACCTTGAGAAAATTTTTAAAAAGCTAATTATATCAAATAGATATATGATTATGAATTAATTTTACATGTATATTTTAAATTTGTTGCATTAAAATATTTGATAGTCCACATTATCATTTTAATGTTTTGATTAAAAATATATAGCCTATAGAGTTCTAGAGGAATAAAAATAACAATAACAACAAAAATTATAACCATCTTTAATAGTAAAATAACTTAAGTGGTCAAATTTGTAATTCAATAAGTCTATGTTGAACTTAGTTAAAAGACATAAGGTCAAAGGTAGTGGTCGATTACATACTATCCAGAATTACAGATATATAAAGGTAATTATGCTTAACCATTCATTCTATGGTGGACACTTTTCATACATTTGGTGAATCGATCTTTACTTTTGTAAAAATCATTCCAACCTTCAAAAATTTTAAATTCTAATAAGCTTAGAAGAAACATCTATGGAAACAACTGAACATTTCTATGGACCAAGGTAGGTCTCCAGTCAAATGCTTATTCTTAAACCTAAATCCCACAGTGGAGAACGTATGTATGTTTTTCTACTTTCTTCTCTGAAATTTCATTTTTTTGATAGTCTATTAAGTAAAAGCTAATCAAAACAAAACAAGACCCCAGCTCATATGCTGTCCCAGGTTCTAATAGACTATTATATTCCCATGGTTTGTAATTTTGCTTTCATCTGCTTTCTTCTGCTTCTGCTTCTGCTTCTTCTTCTTCTTCTTCTTCTGCTTCTTCTTCTTCTTCTTCTTCTTCTTCTTCTTCTTCTTCTTCTTCTTCTTCTTCTGCTTCTTCTTCTTCTTCATCTTCTGCTTCTTCTACTTCTGCTTCTTCTCCCTCCCCCTCCCCCCTTCCTCCCCTTCTTCATCCTCCGCCTCCTCCTTCTCCCCCTCCACCTCCTCCTCCCCCTCCTTCTCCTCCTCCTTCACCTACCCCTCCTCTTCCTCCTCCTTCTCCTCCTTCTCTTCCTTCTCCAGGTTTGTTTGTTTTTTAAGTAAATCTATTGTTTGCTAATCTAAGGTACCTTAAAAAAATCTGACATTGTTGGCTGACAGTCCCAAAAATCTCCTTGATTATAATTTTAGATTATTGTATTGGAAACGAATTAAGAAAAATACTATTAATTTTAGGCTCTCAAACTATCAACATGTACAGCATAAAATTATGATTTTTATCCCAGTAAGACTCTAAGAGACAAGAATCAAATGTCAAAATAAACAATAAGCCAGAAGGTTAAAGAAGCAAAATCTCAAGAACGGTAATATACGTGCTTACTGGGAAGTGGGAAGTTATTTTATCATTCTTATAGTAAGAAAACTTAGATTATCTTTACTTAATGAGCCATAGTTATTAAAATAAATATAAACTTTTTAAAAATACTGAGAGATTCTAATTGTTTAATAGGTAAACCTTTGCTCTTAATCATCAGTTAGGTGTATATCTGTACTAGTTAATACTGGCAAAAATATCTTAATAATTCAAAGTTGCCATTTTGAGATAATCATCTCATTTTAAAATGAAGTTGTATCAAAACTATGTTAGATTTTTGTAATAACATGCATGGTATTTATTACCATAATCACTAGCCCAGGGCACTAGGCTCTGAACTCATATAGACAAAAACAATTCATTTATTTAAAAAAAATAAAAATTATTATTTAAATTTACTGAGGACAAAATAATGAAAAAGAAAGCTTCCCTAATCTTCAAGGAGCTTACTCAATGGCAAATTTAAAAGAGAAAGTTTTAAAAGAGAAAGATTGAAAATTAACATCAGTGAATTAGACCAGATTCTAAGATTCTAGAACATATTTTTCAAAGGTTTATGATATGTACTCAGAAAGGGTAAACACTATAAACTAACTGGGTTCATCATGACATTTCAGCACTAACCTCATTTATATTCTACATGTGTCATCTAGACTGATAGTTTAAGACTTCAGATAAATATACCACAAAGTATTTTGTAACTATATTCTTAATAGAATGGATTGATGTGTATTAGACTAGAATTGGAGACAACTAGGTGGCTTAGCAGAGTGAGAGCTGGGCTTGGAGTGAATTCCCTGAATTCAAATCTGACTTCAGACACTTATTAGCTTTGTGACCCTGGGCAAGCCACTTAACCTCTGTTTGCCTTGATTCACTGGAGAAGGAAATGACAAACTGCTCCAATATTTTTTCCAAGAAAACCCCATGGACAGTTTAGCCATGATAGTTAGGTACAACTGAACAACAAGAACAAGATTAGAATTAGGTGATTTAGAAGTGCTTGGATAACCATAACCAAATATTATTGACCAATAAATTCATGTCAAACGGAAGTCTCTAGTTGAGTTCAACAAAGTTATTTTTTAAATAAAAATTATTTGGATAGATGACAAAGACTAGTGCCTTGGTATGTTTAGCTTTGAGAAGATAAAGAGTTTGGAAAGCAAGACAACTCTGAGTATCTGAAGAGCTGTTATACTGAAGAAAACCTTGTAATAATAGGTGATATTTGTAGAGGAATAGATTTAGGCTAAATACAGTGCACTTTTAAGCTTTATTAGCTTAAAGGGGAGAGGATCCTAATAAATACAACTACTTAAGAGCAAAATAGACCACTTAAAGAGGAAGTATGATCTCACTCAGAATTCTTCAAATCAAGTCTAGAATTTGATTTGTTTGAGATGGGGAGAAGGAATTTTACTTAGGAGTGAATGGGGCTATATGCTCTGATTTCCCACTTAACTCCAGGTTTCTATAAAACTATCTTGAATTTTCCTTCAAGACATTAACTTCAGCAACATTTAAAATGGAGGAAAACATCAAAGAAGGATTATCTGGATTACTAATTCAAGGTTCTAATATTTAAGGTCCTCTATTCAAACATAAAGGAGGGGAATCCTACTAGCACATAAATCTAGATCAAGTCCAATTTTGTGAGGTCTAAACATAAGCCCAACTTTACATTTGCAACACTTTAGTCCTTAAAATTTGTTGCTAGTATAAAAATAATTAATACAATGCATAAGTATGTCTAACGGAAAAAAAAGAATATGTTGCAAAGCAAAAGATGAAAAAAATCAAGCACCTTATTTTGGCCATAAATTACATCCATTACTATTATATTGTACCATGTTATATTATGTTATGTTATATTATATTATACACATATTAAGCAAATGTACTTGGTTTTCAAGCATTTTTCCATCTTACCTGCTGGTTTACAGGGAAGTTTCTGTTGATTTTTTTAATCTGTAAAAAATAAAAAAGAAAAAAAAAATATCAAAGCTTGGAAAGACAAAGAAAAAAATGGTACATGGGCACAATAATGTTTCTGGAAATGATATGCACAAATGGTACCAATATTGTTAATGCTTATAATGAAAAGATGCAAATACTTCTCTGACAATTAAGAGAACATGTTTTAAATAATATCTACCAACTGTTTTTTTGTAAATGTAATCGCCTTTAATATTAAATACTGTCCCAGTTCAAAATTCACATGGAAATATTACAGCAGTATTTATTTATGCTGCCCTGAGGGTTATTGGACTAGTTACTTTATTTTTCTGGTACTTAGTTTTCTTCTCTGCAAAATGATGGGTTGGACTAGATCTCCATTGTCCTTTCTATCATCATTTTTCTGTGGTCCTTTGACTGGGTACAAGAATCATTTATAAAAGGCATGTCAACAGATAAAACTGCTTGTTGATACTTTTAATCTAGAGAATATCAAGAACATCTTTACAACTCACATTTAAATGTTTTAAGTATAAAAGAGAGCAAAAACTGCTGGCACTTATATTTATTTTTTCTAAGCTATACCATTCTGCTATTTTTGACTCTTAAGATTGCAGAGGAAATAAGCAATCTAAAAACTGGAGGATAAAATATGTCCATCTATATACTGTCAGTCAGACCCCCAAATAGAATATAGCATTTACACTAAGCCAATTTAATATATGACATTTTATCACAACATAAGCTGAATCTTCTGAGAAAACATCACCTATATTACCTGACACCTAACTAAACATTTCCACCAAAATGGCAATACTTGAGTATTAATTTAAAGTAAATCCCAAAACACTGCTGAAGTTTAATGTAAAATGTCTTGCACTAACTCTGACTTTTTTTTTTCCAAGTCCTCTACTGAATCTTCAGCATAATGTAGAGGTAAGTATGGATTCATGAAGGATGTGTCAGATTAGTGCCAGCTCTCTCAAGTCCCTAAGTTGGAAAAATTTTAAATTTAGACATAGCAACGGAATATTGTTTTAGGATTAACCTGCTTAATTTCATAGTGGCCAATCACTGGAAAGTTGGCTACCAGATGATTTCTTTTTTTCAACAGGAAGGCAATAACATAGGTATCGACTATGGAATTAAGGGAGTACCTACATCAGTGGGTTGTTTTTTGTCGTTAAGTACGAGGGATTCTTTTTTTAATTTCCATGTAGATTCTATAAAAATTGCACATGATACAATTAATAGTACTAAATATTTTCTCATAATAGGTCTGATCTGATACATTGTAATAATTTCTCAAAAGAATTTTACAATCATAGATTTGAAGGTAAGAGTGACTTTAGTAACTTTTTAGTTCAATCTCCACATGTTATTTATGAAGTAACTGAAGCTCAAGCGTATGTAGGTGGTGCAGTGGATAGAGTAAGAGGCCTATAGTCAGGAAGACTAATCTTCCTGAGTTCAAATCTGGCCTCAGACACTTACTGTGTGACCCTGGGCAAGTCACTTAACCTTGTTTGCCTCAGTTTCCTCATCTGTAAAATAAACTGGAAAAGGAAATAGCAAACCACTCCAGTATCTTTGCCAAGAAAATATCCAATGAGGTCACAAAGAATCAGACATGACTGAAACAACAAGCTGAAGCTAAGAGAAATTAAGTGACTTCCTCATTTCACAAAAATTGCAAAGTTTTCATGGACAACTTTGCTAGTATATTTTCTAGAACTTAGATACCAATAATTTAAACAACATTCAAGAGCTAAGACAATGGTAAACATAAAGAAGTGAGGAAAGATGTTGTGGAAATAGATAATCAGCAAAGTATTACAAGAAAAATTAAGCATAGGAATGAAGTACTAACATAAAATTAGGGTGGGATAAATAAATCTAAAAAGGAATATGAAATAAAAAAATGAAGGAAAATGGAGATCTAAAATTCATAAAATTTTATATAAGTAGAATAAACAATTCAGTAAGTGACATAATGGATGAGGGGAAAAATATACTGTATTGTATTCAAGAAAGATGTAAAAAAGGTGATATAATAAATGAATCAATATGAGATACTAGAACAAAATTTACTATGAATCAGGTGAATCTGGATTAAAGCAGGGGTAGCATCATGTTATCACCAAAACTTTTTTTCAAAAAAACCTCAATTTCAGTGGAGATAAACAAGGAAACTCTTATGCTTAAAGAAATAGACAATTAACTAATTCCATCTTGAAACATACATTCATTATATGGCATAATAATTAAATTCATTAAGGATAAATGAAATTATTTTTAAAGATACAGATTGCAATACAATAATTATGAGACTTTAAAAGTTTCCTTCTCAGAGTTTAAAAAATGTCTTGCAAAAAGATAAATCAAAGAAAAATGATGAATTTAAGAACAGTGATAACTTAGAGCTTAAAGCCCTAAGGAATGTTATGATTAGTAACATCAAACAATATAAGTAGATAAAGGGGTAAATTTAAATATGATATAGATGATACTTAAATTTATAGATTTACTGCTATCGCAATCAAAGTACCAGATGAATAACTTGATACAGAAATGTAAAGTAAAAACAACATAAATTTGGAAGAGATCTAGAATCTCAAAGGAAATAATACTAATAAGGTAGGAAAGGATGAATGGCATATCTAGGCATCAAATTATCATGTAAATTAGTAATCTTCAATATTATTTGATATTAGTTAAAAGAAAATTATATCAAAGGAAAATCCAGGACAAGGAAGAATCAGAAGCAAATAAATTAAATAATGTAGTGTTTGATGAATAAATTGCTTAGGGAATAACTATTTATATGTCAAGAATTCTTAAGAAAAAATGAAAGCTAACTAGCAGAAATTAGCTTTATTTCAACGACTTGTATGATAAGCCACAATTAACTCATTTATGTGATATGGGCAGCTAGGTGATGCAGGGAATAGAGCAACATCAGCCCTGGAGCCAGGAGGACATAAGTTCAAATGTGTCCTCAGTATTTACTAGCTATGAGACCTTGGGCAAGTCACTTTACCACAGTAGCCTCCAACAAAACAAAATGATAGGTGACCTAAATATTAGTGCTCAAACCATTCTTTTGCCTAACCGTGAAGTTTAATAGCTTTTTCATGAATAAAATTAAAGAGAATGGGATAAGAAGGGAAGCAAAAGAGTGGAAAAATATTTTTGTCAATATCTCTGATAAGGTTTAGCTATTTTAAATATGAGCAACTGACAAATTTATAAGACCCAAAGTCATTTCACAATAGCAAAAAAGTAAAAGGATATGAACAAATTGTCTTCAAAAGTCTTGCAAACTATTAACAATAAAAGGCAACATTACTCTGAATCACTACTAAAAATACAAATTAAAACACCTTTGATGCTTTGCTTCACATACGGCAAATTTGCACACATGAAAGAAGGAAGGAAGAGCTAATACTGGATGTTGGAGTTATGCATTCTATTCTAGAACTCAGTTTGGAACACATTAATTTACAATTTAATCATGAATTGTTTTTTAACAATTTTGGAAAGTAATTTGGAATTATAAGAAAGTGAATAAAATGTCCATGACCTTAGGCATATACTTTAAGATGATCAAAGACTAGAAAAAAAATAGAACTCATATATTCTAAAATACAGAAAAAAAAAAAAAACTTTTTTTGGTAGTAGAAAAGTAGTTAAAACCAAGTAGATAATCATTAATTGGGGAATTACATTTCTTTTTTTTCTTTTTTATTTGATATTTTTTAGTTTTCAGCATTGATTTCTACAAGATTTTGAGTTACAAATTTTCTCCCCATTTCTACCCTCCCCCCCACTCCAAGATGGCATATATTGTGATTGCCCCACTCCCCAGTCAGCCCTCCCTTGTGTCACCACACTCCCCCCCCCCATCCCCTTTTCCCTTACTTTTCTGAAGGGCAAGATAGATTTCTATGCCCCATTGCCTGTATATCTTATTTCCCAGTTGCATGCAAAACAACTTTTTTGAACATCTGCTTTTAAAACTTTGAGTTCCAAATTCTCTCCCCTCTTCCCTCCCCACCCACCCTCCCTAAGAAGGCAAGCAATTCAACATAGGTCACACATGTATCAACCCTTCCACAACACACATGTTGTGAAAGACTAAGTATATTTTGCTCCCTCCTATCCAGTACTCCTTTACTCAATTTTCTCACTTGACCTTGATAACCTTTTCGTGCTTCTCTTGATTCTTGTGTTTCAAAGTCAAATTTTCTATTCAGCTCTAGTCTTTTCACTAAGAAAGCTTGAAAGTCCTCTATTTTATTAAAAATCCATATTTTGCCTTGGAGCATGATACTCAGTTTTGCTGGGTGGGTGATTCTTGGTTTTAATCCTAGCTCCATTGACCTCTGGAATATCATATTACAAGCCCTTCCATCCTTTAATGTGGAAGCTGCTAGATCTTGTATTATCCTGATTGTGTTGCCACAATACACTATTTTTTTTTCTTTCTGGTTGCTTGCAGTATTTTCTCCTTGATCTGGGAGCTCTGGAATTTGGCAACAATATTCCTAGGAGTTTTCTTTTTGGGATCTTTTTCAGGAGGTGATCTGTGGATTCTCTCAATTTCTTTTTTACCCTCTGGCCCTAGAATATCAGGGCAATTCTCCTTGATAATTTCTTGAAAGATTATATCTAGGCTCTTTTTGGATCATGGCTTTCAGGTAGTCCAATAATTTTTAAATTATCTCTCCTGGATCTATTTTCCAGGTCAGTTGTTTTTCCAGTGAGATAGCTCACATTGTCTTCCATTTTTTCATTCCTTTGGTTCTGTTTTATAATATCTTGATTTCTCATCCAGTCACCAGCTTTCATTTTCTCCAATCTAATTTTTAAGGTAGTATTTTCTTCAGTGGTCTTTTGGACCTCCTTATCCATTTGGCTAATTCTGCCTTTCAAGGCATTCTTCTCCTCATTGGCTTTTTAGAGCTCTTTTGCCATTTGAGTTAGTCTATTTTTAAGGTGTTATTTTCTTCGGTATTTTTTTTGGGTCTCCTTTAGCTAGTCATTGACTTGTTTTTCATGATTTTCTTGCATCACTCCCATTTCTCTTCCCAATTTCCCCTCTACTTCTCTTACTTGCTTTTCCAAATCCTTTTTAAGCTCTTCCATGGCCTGATACCAATTCATATTTTTCTTCGAGTCTTTTGATGTAGGCTCTTTGACTTTGTTGACTTCTTCTGGCTGTATGTTTTGGTCTTCTTTGTCCCCAAAGAAAGACTCCAAAGTCTGATTCTGAATCTGGGTCTGTTTTAGTTGCCTGTTCATGTTCCCAGCCAACTACTTTACCCTTGAGGTTTTTGTAAACGTATGACAGCTTGTAGAGTAGAGAGTTCTTTGTCCCAAGCTTTAAGGGCCTTGTGCTGCTGTTTTCAGAGCTAATTCTACACAGCAAGCTCAACCACACCAGCAATCCTCCTCCCCCAAGAACCGCCAACCCGGACTGTGACTCAGATCCAATCAGGCTCTGCACTCCCGCTCTGATCTGGCACCTAATTCCTCCTACCTGTTGGGCCTGGAGCCAGAAGCAACTGCAGCTGGAAGCAGCCCCAGAGCTATACCACTTCCATGCCCCCAGGCCTAGGGCCGACCACGCACTCCTTTCCCTCCATTCTAGCATTCTACCCACTAACCTTCTCTGTCATCTTTGGCATTTGTGGGTTGAGAAGTCTGGTAACTGCAACAGCTCAATGATTCAGGGCCCTATGGCCTGTTCCTCCCGTCTCCTGGTCTGGTTGGTCCTGGTGTGGCCCACACTGCTCAGCTCCCCTCCCAGCTCCATGTGATATACCCTTCCCTGCGACCATCCAGGCTTTCCTGAGCTGAAGCCCTGATTTACCTCTGTTATTTCATGTATTCTGCATCTCTAGAATTTCTTCAGAACCATTTTTATAGGTGTTTGGAGGGACCCGGGGGGGAGCTCATGCAAGTCCCTGCTTTCCAGCCACCATCTTTACTTTGTACCCCCTAATTGTGGAATTACACACCAAGTTTTGGTACATGAATGTAATGTTTCACTTTCTGAGGTAACTTTCATGCCTTCTCTAAAGCATCAAGACGAAGAACAAATATGTCTGTCTAAATGTGTAAAGAGAGATTTTTTAAAACGTTATTTCTGTACTTTTATCAAACATAAGCTTCTGTAGAGGATATTGGGGCATATACTGTGAGGGTATTTTCTTATGGGTAACTGAAATACTTAAATAAAAGCAATGCAAATCCTCAAAAGTATAAATTTAATAATGAAGGCAACAAAATAACAGCAATATTGCTTACTCTTAATAGCAAATGTAAATCCAGTTCTGAAAACACTGATATTTTCATATTGTTCTATGAACAGATATCTCTAAATGTCCATGACAGCTTCATTAATTAAGAAAAAAAAGTTTTAAGATTTACAAGCACTTTTGATACCTTCTCACTTAATTCTCACAACCACCCTGTGAGATAAGCACTGAAGTTGTTATTATGTTCATTTTACTGATAGGGAAATGAAGGCTGAAGTTAAGTGACTTGATTAAGGTCACACAGCTAATCAATTTCTAAGGTGGTATTCTAACCTGTGTTCTAGGTTCCAAATAAATTACTTTATCTACAATGCCAGTTGTATCTCATTCAAAAGAAAAAATGTTTTACATTCTTAATGAAGTTATATTATTAAGATGAACAAGTATAATGTTATGGCAAAACAAAAAATTATTCTTACCTTGAATAACAAAAATACAGTGCTCAATGGCTTGGAGAGATGAGATGAAAAAGAACACAGTCATCATAGTTTATACCACAATGCTTATGGAGTATAATACTGAAGCTACCAGTCATGGTTTTTGTTTGTTTGTTTGTTTGTTTGTTTTTTTGTTTCTTGGGAAGTAGGCTGAAAGTGATTGAGAAATCATAGGCAAAGCATTAGCCTATAAATCTGAAATGTATTTCTCCTGTCCACGTTTACTTTCAAAAAAAGAATTGATGTGCCTTAGGAGGGAAAAAGAGTCGGTGGTATGAGATGGTGTAAATGAAAAGGTTTCAAAGAGAACAGAGTACAATTTCTCTTAATTCTTACAGTAGAAAAAACAAAATGGAAAATAAATTCTATATATGTTTTCTTTACTCCTGCTCTTTGAGGGGAGAAGCAGTATGTTGCAGTGGATAAAACTTTGCATTTGGAGGAAGGAGGAACAAGGTTCATATCCTACATCATTATGTCTGTGACCCTTAGAAAGTTACTAATTTTGTACCTCCACTAGCTAACTGTAAATTGAGGGTCTGGGATGCAATGTCCTCTAATGTCTCTCTTAGTTCTAAATCTATGGTTCTATATGGGCATGGATTATGTCTTACATTCCATTGCATCCTAACAGTAGCCACACTATAGAATCACTCGCAATCAGTTTTATCATCCAGATGATTAATATCCACATTTTCTTGAATCAGATTGCTTACATCAGTTTCCTCTGAGCTCCAATAGAAAATCCAATGATGCTGCCAAATAGTCCCACTATGTTAGCTCATGTAAGAGATTTCAGGGGTAACTATTAGAAACCACCTCTAAGGCCTTTCTTCCAAATCCTATACCTTCTTTCAAGATAACTTCCATTTCATCAATATTGATTTTAAATTCTCCTGAAAGTATTTATTGCTCTTCTCAGGTTTAGGAAAGCTTCAGACAAGAGCCAAGACTGGTACAATGAAGGATAAGGAGGCTAAGCGTAGGGAGTTAGTGCCGACCCCAGGGCTGCTCGGACACTAGCGCTTGGCCTGTTTCCTGGGTAATACCAGACAGGCTTAGTAGGAGTTGGAACGGTAGGCGCCCGGAGGAAAGACTTCCATCCCTAGCAGCCCCCCTTAACAGCCCCCCCCCCCCCCCGGTTGCTCTGGTAGCCATCCTTTCTCATGCAGGCAGAGTCCATTCACCAAGGACTCACAAGCCCAGTAGGAGGAACCCAGCTGGCCATTACCGAATGCTCTTGAACCAGTGCCTAACACAAACATGCTTTAATTAATGGGAACTTCTTGGATATTTTACAAGGGCATCCTGCCCCATGCCTCGCATAGCTCATACAGTTCTGATACCAGTTTGTATCCTGCCCGAGCCTTCCCATGCCTCTTTAGATACTGTAGAACAGCACTCCCCTCCTGTTCCCAGCCTTCCCTGTTACTGTAGAACAGCACTCCCCTTCTGTTCCCATACTCCTATGGAAACCACCTTACCACAGCCCCAGTTTTTCCCATACGCTTGTAGGCAACATAGTTTATAATAATCTAGATTCTTCCCACCAGATATCACTACTTACATCTAATCTAATCCCGCCTCCGACACTTAATAGCTGTATGACCCTTGATAAGTCATATGACCTCTTAATACCCTCAGATTGGGTTGTTTGCATTGCATGACATAGCTTTTTTCCTCATTATCTTTCTTTCTCCTGGCTGTTTACTCAGTTTAATCTTTGCTTTACAAACTTGGTAGTCTGACTGTACACTGAAAAGAGATCCAGGGATGACTCTCACATCAGAAATGACTTTATTCCTGTCTATTAAAATACTTTTACAATATTTTTTCTTTAATTTTGGCATATCCTCAGTTAATTTATTCATTTCTCAACAAAGCATTAGTGATATAAAGACATAAGGCTTCTGTGTACACTGAAAATTTTCATGGTTGTTTGGAGGTGAATATGGGAGAGTTGTAGTAATTTACTGCATACTCTGCTATCTTGACTCCTGGAATTTGGGCATCAAGTTTTTCATCAACAAAATAAGCAAGATGGACTAGAGGGCCACTAAGGTCTCTTTCATCACTAGATATGATCCTGAAACATTTCTCATAAAAAATTAAGTGTAAAACAGAGCATTCCTATTACTCATCTTTAATATAGTTTTATAAATCTTAGTAACAATTAAAAGATTGTTTGATGGATTAAAACCTTTGGTTTCTTTAATTCCTATTTGACCCATGCTTTCTGCTATATTTCTTCCCATCCTCATCTATTCCTCCTTTAACAACTAAGTCACTAGGTGTCAAAACATATGTGGATTTAATTTGTAAGGTCTACCTGAAATATTCACTGAATTTCTCTGTGTTTACATCTTTGCAATTAATATTAATGCATAGGCAATGATTATTTTCAATGAGATTACAGGTTCTTATTTTTAAAAAGTAAATTCTAAATTATTATGTTTAATGTTTTTGCATTAGCTTGATGGAGAAAATATTTTCCTAGATAAATAAGCAAATATTTTTCTGCTGTTTATAATTTCTTATTTGTAATACATTGTAAAACTACATATAATTATATAATTATAGATAATTGATCTTTTAAAAATAACTATGTAATTTTCCAGTTATTTTTATAGAATAATGATTTAATTCCCCAATATTTTGTTTACTAAACACAAATTCATGTAAATATATGCAAAGAGATTTATTTGTGTGTTACTGAAATAATCCCCTCTACCCAGTCTGACCTTCCAGATTTTGCTTCAGCTGCAGGCTCACCCTGGAACTTACTTGAGCTCCTGAGGCCTTCTGAACTTGGAACACCCTTTACTCATCAGAGCTCCCTGTCCTCATTGGTGAGTTTCTCTTGAGGACTGCATTTTGGGCAGGGGCTAAGACTGGTCAATAATTATTCTCCTCTTGGCTCTACTTATGACTTTGCTGAACTTGTTTGATGCCATTCTCCACCTCCTTTAACCCCTACCTGTCAAGTTTGACAGGATTGTTTTGTTATAGATGCCTTACATTGTCGATCTCGATGGTTTGATGCTTATATATTTCATACTATTTTTATTATTGTCAAAGGCATTTTTTTTCAAATGGTTTTCCTTGATTCTTTTTGATGCTGTACAGAAATACATATTATTTTGTGGATTAATCTTATAGGCTGTTATTTTAACAAAGTTTTTGCTACCGCAATTCATTGTTTGTTAACCATTTTGACATTACTAGATATGCAAAATGTATCACCTACAGAAGTGGTTATTTAAAATTCTTTGTTGCCAATGATTATTTTAGTTTATTTTTTGTCTTTTGATTGTTACTAAGATTTACAAAACTGTATTAAAGGAGTAATAGGAATGCTCTATTATATACTTAATTTTTTCAGGAATGTTTCTGGATCATATCTAGAAATGAAAGAAATCTTAGTGGCCCTTTAGCCCATCTTGCTTATTTTGTTGATGAAAAATTTGAGGCCCAACTTCCAGGAACCAAGATAGTGGAATAAGCAGTAAATTGTTGTAACTCTCCCATATTTACCTCCAAACAACCATAAAATAGCACCCAAAATATATTCTGCAACAGCAGAAAAAGCAGGAAGACAGGGCGAAACAATCTTTTAGCCCAAGGAACTTGGATGATCAGCAAGAAAGGTCCATCTCATTCATGTAAAAGGAGAACACATTCCAGGACAGGAAGCATCCCAGCAATCCAGCAGCAAGCCGCACTGCAGCAAACCAGTGGGAGACCTTGAGCCCCAGTGTGGTAGAGAAGGCAAATGCCAACACTAGCACACACCATTTTCTTTAGCATAGCCAAGAGAACCAGCAGACTCCAGCTGTGAAAATCACCATATACTTCAGTGTAGCCTCTGGGAAATGCAGAAACATCCCCCCACCCAGGCCTCGGCACACAACAGACACCACCACTAGGATGCCAGCTCAACATTAGGCAAGGTGCCAGACCCCTATGGCCTCTAGTAGTACTAGGAACCCCTCAACCCCAGCCCCTCAGCACCAGACACAAGGGTCCCCTGGGGGCCTCAGGGCAACAGCAGTGCAGCACCAGGAAAACAACCAGGGCCTGAAGCTACCAGTACAAAGAAGCCTGAGGCAGTGCCCTTTCCACTCTGGGTGCAGATTTCAAATTTAAAAGAAATGAAAAAAGTAAAAAAATATAATGAACAAAAAACAATGAAAAAAGAATATGACCACAGAAAGATATTATGGTGACAGGCAATACCAAGACAAAAACTCAGAGGAGAGCAACAAAGTCAAAACACCTATGGGCAAAATCCCAAATTAAAATAGGAACTGGTCTCAAGTCTAGAAAGAACTCATAGAAAAACTCAAAAAGGAAATAAAAATCATGTAAGGGAGATAGAATAAAAATGGGAAAAGAAATGAGAGTGATGCAAGAGAATTATGAAGATGGAGTCAACAGCTTAGAAAAAGAAAACAACTGCTTAAAAAGTAGAATTGGCCAAATGGAAAAGAAGATACAAAAATCCACTGAAGAAAACATCTCCCTAAAAAGTATAATTGGCCAAACAGAAAAGAAAGTATAAAAGTCAACTGAGGAAAACAACTTTAAAATTAAAATAGAGCAAGCGGAAAGTAAGGAATCTTGGAGACTTCAAGAATCGATCAAATTCAAAAGAATGAAAGAAATGGAATAAAATGTAAAATACCTCATTAGAAAAACAACTGACTTGGAAAATAGATCCAGGAGAGACAACAGCACAATCATCGGATTACCTGAAAGTAATCATCAAAAAGGGGACATGGACAGCATCTTTCAAGAAATTATCAAGAGAAACTGCTCTGATATCCTGGAGCCAGAGGGAAAAATAGGCATCGAAAACTGATCACCTCAGGAAAGAGTTCCCAAAATAAAAACTCCAAGGAACATTAGAGCCAAAATTCAGAATTATCAGGTCAAGTCAAAAATACTATAAGTGGCCAGAAAGAAACAATTCAAATACTAGGGAGCCACAATCAGGATTACACAGGACTCAGCAACTACAATATTAAAAGATCAGAGGTCATGGAAAATGATATTCCCAAAGGCAAAGGAGCTAGGACTACAACCAAGAATCACTTACCCAGGGAAATTAACCATAACACATGAAGGAGGAAAAATTGTCATTCAATGAAATAGAAGGGCTTCAAGCTTTCGTAAGGAAGAGGCCAGAATTAAACCAAAAATTTTATCTCTAGTATCAAGACCCAAGAGAAACATAAGCAGGTAAAAAAAGAAAAGAAAATTTAAGGGATTCAATAGAGCTAAACTGATTACATCCATATATGGAAAGAAAAACTATCACTAATAGTACCATTAAAAGCAATATATAAAGATAGAAGGTATGGGTAGAAGATGAATTTGAGAAAATAACATCTTTTAAAGAATTAAGGAATTAGGAAGAGGAGTACAAAGGGTGCAGAGAAAAGGGAGAGGTCGAATGGGGTAAATTATTTTACATGAAGAGGCACAAAAGACCTATTACAATGGAGAGAAAGATGGGAGGGTGGGTGGTGAGTATTGCTTGAACCTTATCATCAGTAATGGCACAAAGAGGGAATCATATACCCTATAGTTGAATATAGAAATCTATCTTACATAATGGGAAAGGAGGAGGGGAGGAGATCAAGTAAGGGGGGCAGAGTACTGACAGAAGGGAGGGCAGATTAGGGGATGTGGTAGACAGAAGCACAAACATGGTGAGGAGGGAAAGGGTGAAAGGAGAGAGAGGATGAACAAAAGGAAGAATAGGATGGAGGGAAATACACAGGTAGTAATCATAACTGTGAATGTGAATGACATGAACTCTCCAATGAAACAGTATTGGAAAGCAGAATGTACCAAATATTAGAATCCTACAACATCTTGTTTATGAGAAACACACTTGAAGCTGTGACACACACAGAGCAAAGTTAAGGGACTGGAGCAGAATCTATTATTCTTCATCTGAAATACAAAAAAAAAAAACCCAAAACAAAACAAAACAAAAAACAGGGATAGCAATCCTATTCACAGACAAAGTAAATGCAAAAAATAGACCTAATTGAAAGAACCAAGGAAGGAAAATACATCTTGCTAAAAGGTACCATTATCAGTACTAATCATATATGTACCAAGTGGTATAGCATCCAAATTCTTAAAAGAGAAGTTAACTGAGTTACAGGAAGAAACAGACAGCAAAACTATACTAGTGAGGAACCTCAACTCTCCCCTCTCAGAACTTGATAAAACTGAACAAAAAAGAAACTAAGGAGGTAAAAGAATATTAGAAAATTTAGATATGACAGACCTTTGGCATGATTTAGACATAAAGGGTAACACCAAAAGTAAATTAGTCTACCTGTCAGAATTCATGACCAAATGAGAGATAAAGAATACTACAAAATTAAAAAAATAAATAATTTTGATTATATTAAAAAGCTTTCGTGTACACGAAACCAAAGCAACCAGGATTAGAAAGAAATCAGAAGCTGGAGAACAACCTTTACAACAAGCATCTTTGATAAAGCCCTCATTTCTCAAATATGTAAGTAAATGAGTCAAATTCAAAAGAATACAAGCCAATCCCCAATTGATAAATGCTCAAAGGATATGAACAGGCAGTTTTCAGATGAAGAAATCAAAAGTATCTATAGGCATATGAAGAGATACTCTAAATCACCTTTGATTAGAAAAATGCAAATTAAAACAACTCCGAATTACCACTTCACACCTATCAGATTGACTGAAATGACAACAATAAGGGAAAATGATAAATATTGGTGAGGATGTGGGAAAATGGGGACACTAATGCACTGTTGGTGGAGTTGTGAACTGATCCAACAATTCTGGAGAACAATTTGGAACTATGCCTAAAGGGCAATTAAGCTGTGCATAACTTTTGATCCAGCAATACCACTATTAGATCTATATCCCAAAGTGTTCATAAAAGAGAGAAAAGGACATATATGTGCAGAAATATTCATAGCAGCCCTTTTGTGGTGGCAAAATATTGGAAATGGAAGGGATGCCCATCAATCAGAGAGTGGTTGAAGAAGCTGTGGTACATAAATGTAATGGAATATTATTGTACAATAAGAAATGATGAACAGGCATATTTCAGAAAAAACCTGGGAAGGACTTGAATGAAATACGAAGTGAAATGAGCATGACCTGGAAAACACTGCCCACAGTATCAGCAGCATTGTGTGATGATCAACTATGAACGACACAGCTCTTCTTAGCAACACACTACAAAGGACTCACGAAGGAAAATGCTATTCACATCCAGAAGAAAGAACTGATGGACTCTGCAGATCAAAGGGTATTTCTTTCACTTACTTCATTTTTCCTCCTCTTTTTTTTCTTTTTGATCTCTTTCTTCTTTCACAACTAAGACTAATATAGAAATATTTTTACATATTAAGACATGTATAACCTATATCAAATTGCCTACCGTTTCTGGAAGGGGGAGGAGATGGAGGGAGGTAGGAAGAAAAATTTGAAACTCAAATCTTGTAAAAATAAATGCTAACATTTTTCTTGACATGTAACTGGGGAAAAAATAAAATACTATTTAAAAAAAGAAAAGTCTTATTTCTCAAATATATAGAGAACTGAGACAAATTTATAAGATTACAAGTCCTTCCCCAAATGACAAATGGCCAAAGGATATTGATAGGCAGTTTTCAGATGAAAAAGTTAAAGCTATTTATAGTCATTGAAAAAATGTTCCAAACCATCTTTGATTAGAGAAATGCAAATCAAAATAACTCTGAGGTACCACCCCATACCTATTAGATTGTTAGTATGATAGAAAAGAAAAATGACAAATGTTGGAGAGAATGTGAAAAAACTGGGACATTAATGGCATTGTTGGTAGAGTTGTGAGCTGATCCAACCATTCTGGAGAGCAATTCGGAAGAACGCCAAAGGGCTATAAAACTGTGCATACACTTTGACCCAGAAATACCACGACTAGGTCTGTGTACCAAAGAGATTTGTTTAAAAAAGGAAAAGCATCTATTTGTACCAAAATATTTATAGTCGCTCCTTTTGTGGCAGCAAAGAATTGGAAATTGAGGGCACGCCCATCAGGTGGGTAACTGTTGAAAAACTGTGGTCTACGATGATGATGGAATACAGTTGTGCTATAAGAAATGACAAGCAGGATGATCTCAGAAAAAACCTGGAAAGACTTACATGAACTGATGCAAAATTAAGTTAGCATAACCAGAACACTGTAAACAGTAACAGCAATGTTCCACAATGATCAACTATGAATGACACCTCAGCAATAAAATTATGTAAAATTGTTCTGAAGGACTGACTCATGATGAAAAAATGTCATTCAACTCCAGAGAAAGAACTGATTGAGTCTAAATACAGAATGAAGCAATTTTTTAAATTTCATTTTCTTTTTTTAATCTGTTTTCTTTCACAACATGACTAATAAGGAATTGTTTTGCATGACTGCACATGTGTAACATATTAAATTGCTTGCCATCATAGAAAGGGATAAGGAGAGGGAGACAGAGAATTTAGAACTCAAAATTGTTTAAAATGCAACAAATGTTAACTTTTTTATATTTGATTAGTAAAAAATTGAAAAAAAAAGAAAAACTTGAGGCTCAAAGACATTAAGTGACTTTCCCAAAGACAGTCATATAATAAATAGTTAAGGTGAGTTTTGAACTTGGGCTCTTTTATTCCAAATTTATTACTCTCTCTTTTTTGGCCCCTTCATGACTGGTCAAACATTATTCCAGGTGATGCCTAACTTTTTGGCTCTCGATAACATATTGCTGAAACATCCTAGAGGCAGTCACATGTCGTTGTTCAGTCTTGTCAACTCTCTGTGACCCCATTTGAGGGTTTCTTGGCAAAGATACTGGAGTGGTTTCCCATCTCCTCTATTTTATAGATGAGGAAGTAAGGAAATAAGTTTAAGTGACTTGCCCATGTTCACACAGCCAGATTTGAAATTGCAAAAATGAGTTTTCCTGACTCCAGGCTTGGCACTCTATCTACTGTGCCACCACCACAAGGACAATCACACAGAGGCAATCACATAGCTACTACTTTATACTACCAAATCTCAACTGAGACCTCTCTCTGTCCTCATTAAATGGTACCTTCCTTCTGAGCCTATCCCCAATACATTCTGCTTAGATCATATCTCTCTCTCTCTCTCTCTCTCTCTCTCTCTCTCTCTCTCTCTCTCTCTCTCTCTCATTACACTATAAGCTATTTAAGATTAGGGGATATTTTCTTTGTTTGACCTTTTTTTTTCTTTTCCCTTGTACTTAGTATAGTGACTGTCACAGACTAGGAGATTAGTAAAAGCTAGTTGACTGACTGAGCTGAACATAGCAAAGCAGTGCTTCTACTACTCTTTTTTGACTCTAGTTCACTCACAAAACAGATATTTCCAAACTTGTCCTTATTCATCAATGCAACTCCTTACATACCTTCTCATCTGTAGATATCAATTAGTATTTTACTGAGTAAATAAAGGAAATTAGCCCTGAGCTCTCTTTTTTTTCCTCACTCTACAACTGAAAAAAAAAAAACCAACCAAACCAAACCAAACCAAACCAAACCATCGATCATTCTCCAATTTCTCCTCCTTCACTATAGTCTCTGATGAAGATGGTGGTCCTTATCCTGCCCAAGGCTACTTCTACCCTTCATCTGATCACTTTTAATAGTCTCATGCAGAATTCCCCTACAATTATTCCTTATTTCTCTCTAATTTTTCATCTGTTCCTCTCTACTGTGTACAGATATGACCTTCATGCCCAGGTCTCTGCTATAAACAAGAATAAACAATAAACAATCACACTTTACCATCTCTTTAATTTATCATCCTAGATATCTCCTCTATCTCCTTGCTAAATTAAAAAAAAAATTATGTACCTCATTGCTTGCTTCCTCCAACTTACTGAAATTTGGCATCTGACCTTTTAATTTAATAGTAATAGTCTTTCTTCAAAGCCAGTGATGCATATCTTCAAATCCAATGATCTTTTCTCAGGTCTCAGCTTTCTACACCTCTCTGTAGCATTTGACCCTCTTGGCCCCTCTGGATCATCCCTGTTCCCTAGGTTTTCATGACACTTCTGTTTTAATTTTCCTCCAATCTATCTAGACTCTCATCAATTTCCTTTGTTGAAGCCTTATCCTCGTATCACTCCCAAACTGTGGGTGCACTTCGGGGGTCTGTCCCTCTCCCAATATTCTACCAGTTGCTAAATCTTGTTGATTTTATCTCAACAATATTTCTTGCATATTTCCTTTCTCTATATTCACATCACCACCAGCTTAGTTTAGAGTCTCATCACCACATGCCTGGACAATGTTAATAAATTTATCCCCCATTCATTCCATCTTCTGCAGAGCTGCCAGTTTGATATTCCTAATATACAGTTATGACTGTGTCACTCCTCTACTCAAGAAACTTTTATGTCTCATTTTTGTTTCATTTAAAACCATTGCCAATCTAGATTCACTTACTTATCTGTACTTATTACTCATTACCTATCATTACTCACTTATCTATTCATATTTATTATTCATTACACTACGGTGGTCCAGTCAAATTAACTAATTGCTGTTCTTTAAATACCGCATTCCATTTCCCACTGTGCTTTTGCAAAGGCAATCCCCAGAGCATGGAATGAACTCAATCCATACCTTGTCCACTTAAAAATTGACTTTATTCAGAACTAAGCTTAATGACCACTCTCCCCATGAAGCCTTTCTTGATTCCATCAGCTTCTACTACAGAGATTAATTTAGGGTCCTTGAAATTTATTTAAATATTGTTTTTTTTTATAATTGTATTTTAAGTTAAATGGTTTCCTTTGAAATACTATGTATTTTATTTCACACAAACTTTTTTTTTTTTTGGAGAAGTGCATCTCCTTCAGCAGACTACAAAAGTCATCCAGGAGACAAAAAATAGTTAAGAAATCCTTAGCTAATATTCTCCCAAAAATACACCCCAGAAAATATCTCATGTATAATTTTATATGTTACTTATTTACTTATTCATTTATATACTGGGATTGTACATTATATTTAATTGCATCTCATAAGTACATATGAGAGAATTGTTTCATCTGTGTCTTTTCATCCCAGTGTTTATCCCAGTGACTGTGATATAGAATCATTGGTTCACAGATGGAGAGATAGAAAGCAACACAGAAGTCATCAAGTATGGCCCTTTCATTTTACAGATGAGAAAACTAAGCCTCAAAGAAATTTAAAGTCTTATTCTGTTATAACATAGTTATCATAAGGGGTGGGATTTGCACCCAAGTCCAAAGCTAGTGTTCCTTTTGTTACTGGTTTCCAAAATGTGTTGAATTAAAAGATTTTGGTTATTTCATGAGACCACTCATGGTGCTCATTTGGCTGGATACAGAATAAAGAAAGAGGCATCAGTCTATCATCATTTTCTTCTTTGTGCTGGGTGAGTGTTAAAAGTAGCAATGCTTTATTCCGTTAAGAAATACTTATAGGTCGACCGACTTATTGATCAGTATAAAGCAACTTTCAGGATGTATTATTACTCTGAATATGATGTTTTCAGGGCCATAATTAATTTATTTAATGGTTGAGGTTGAAGACAACTAACATCTCCCCTCAAGTTTTCAAGTATTCAAACTGATTCAAAATTCCTTTCGGAGGAAGAAAAAAGTTGGTACTATTCTATTCAGACTTCTACTTTCATGCAGAAGTGAGCTGGCTTGCTTCCTGGGAGTGAATATTAAGCCAACTCCCCAAATTTTATAATAGGTTGTGAATTGTCTACCTTCCAATGTATAGTATCACAAGTACATGGATCTCTCTTTAAAAAAAAGAAAAAAATTGAAGCTTCAGGTATTTAACAGAGGATTCAAGTATAAATTGCATGAGAACGACTATTTGTCAAAAGCTAAATCATCAGGAGGCAATGGACTTGGACCTTTTCAGTTGAGTTTGCTATAGAAATGTGGATAATTTTGAAATTTTATCACCAGCTTTTAAAGATGATCCATATAAGAAATGTGAATTTGAAGAATGCTCATATATCTGTTACAAAGGTATAGTTGAAGGCATTAACTAGCTAAACTCTGATAAAATAATTTATAAGTGGAATTCTCCAAAAATTCTGTGTCAAGAAAACCGTGTTTCCATTAACTCAACAACAATACTTGCATAAGCTAATTATTTGCTTTTTTGTCTAATTTACCAGGAAATTCAAAACTAAAATCAATAGTCAAATATAATAGCTATCTCATTCTAGGTGACTGGTAATACCTATTTCCTTATTCATGTTCATTTTCCCCGTTTTGATTTTCCTACTTGAAAACTTTGCTTTAGATTCCTTTGGGACACAGGCAGGATATACTGACTTTCTCCTACAGGATTCTCCTAGTCTATTCTCAACTCTATATTATACCCTTAAATTATATTTATGTGTTTAATTATTTGGTCCTAGAAAGAAATTTAGAGGCCATCTTATTCTGCAAAAGAAAAAAAAATGAGATTAAAGACAGGTTTTTACCTACTTATTCATATGCTGATAACGTTTCTAAGTTTGGATTTCTATCCAGACCTTCCAGTCTCTATATCCAGAACTCTCCCCACTAGGCTACAATGCAAGACATAATATATAATATATGATGTGAATATTTAGGGTGTTCTAAAAGTTATAGCCCAGTTTTAAGTTTTAATAGCTTGGAATTTCCTATACTGTCTTTGCCTACCTCTTTTAAGTTTTGTACACTACTTTACATGAATTATCTTTTTCAATCATAATAACCCTGTGAGGTAGAAGCTACTTTTATTCTCATTTTCTTGATAAAGAAACTGAGATCAATTTCCAGAGATGTTAAATGATATGCTTGGAGTCACATATCTAGTGTCTAATACAGGATTCAAACTCAAGTCTTTCTGACTCTAAATTATGTCTTTTATCTGCCACTCCAATTGGATTTTTAATGTTTCTAATTGTTCACATCAAAAAAAAAATTGTATCAATTGGAACAATATAAGTGAAGAATTAAAGTTGACACCTCCCAAAATATTAAACTGGTCAATATTACTTCATTAGCATTAAAATAAAAAGCATGCCCTAAAATGCCTCCTTTTAAATTCAATTTAATAAAATTTGTTTATTAGTACCTAGTGTATGAAAAGAGGTAAGGGCACATAGGTAGAAATAGTATGCCTTTAAGATATTTTTTGCTGTATATTTTGCTATAGGGAGAGGAGATATAACATGCATGGATAAATAGTTACAAAATAATTTGAGAAAGGAAAGAGCATTAAGGACTGGAATGGGAGGGGGCATAAAGGAAGGTTTTAAAGGATTCATGGGGGCAGGAACTCTTACTTTTGTCTTTATATCTGCAGAATGTTTCACATCTAGCATATAGTAGACACTTAATTTCCCTCACCCCACATATCCAAATAATTCTTAAATCTTGACAATTCTCCCTTCACAATATCTCTCAAATCTGACTCTTCTCCACTTACATGGCTGCTGTCTTAGTTCAGGCTCTTGTCACCTCTAATCTGGATGATTGCTGCAACCTAATTAATTTTCCTGCTTCAAGCCCCTTACCACTTCAGGAAATCCTATATACTGCTTCAAAAGTAATTTTCAGTAAGCACAGATCTGAACACGTAATTCTTCAATTCAAACAAATCCATTGTCTTTCTATTACCTCTGGAATTGGGGTATTGTGTGTGCTCAGGCAAGGCTAGCACTTCTGGTATGAGGGCTGCCAAGCCCTTTTCAGGGCTGCTTCCCGCCCCTGGTATCCAGCTGATCCTCCTCACTCTCACCTGTGGCTCCAAGATATTATAGTATGCACAGTAGCCACACCCTGGTAAAACATTTCATAAGACGGGGTAAACCAGGTTGAGGGCAACTGAGGGGTCTCAAACCCATCAGTAAGTTAGGCAGGTGTCTACCCCAAGCATGTGAAGATTTCCCCTGGTGGAATAGGTAGGTGAGAACAATTCATGCCCATGGCCATGAAGGCAGCTAAACCAGGTGCTGTGGAGCACTTGGAGCTCGATTTGACATCGAAGATACTAAGATCACCCACATCCTCGGCCATCACCAGTCATCTTGACTCTGTCCTGCCACTGGACTGTGAGGACTCTGGAAGAGAGAGTGAGGCTAATGACTTTGTGCAACTCTGCCTCATTTAAATACAATTTATGCATGCATAAAAAGACAGCACCCATACCATTTTACCATTATAGCTATCTCACAGTCCTGTGGTGACAGGCAAATGATGAAGCAGCAGATGCAGATACACTGCGAGCTGTAGTCACAACCCTGCACATAGACAACACAGGCCAAAGGGTTGTCTTCTCACTGGAAGCAGCAGTGGGATTCAGGAGGCCCCTGAGTGTCTGAGTAGCCTTTTTAAGAATTGCACTGCTCACCTCTTGGTGTGAGGAAGGGGCTGGAAAAGATGCCTTAAAATTGTCTGCTTGCCCAACCCTGGCTTAATTTCTGTGGCAGGTAGAGATCCCACCCTGCTGCAGTTGAAACACAAAAAAAAATGTACAAAAACTTCAGCAAAAAATGATTCCAGTGAGTGGAATCAACTCACCATTGGCACGTGGAATATGCACATACTTATAGATAGCACAAAATCCAATAGACCTTAAAGATGAACAGCTCTTATTGCAAGAGAAACTCAGCAGGTATTCCATACAAATAGAAGCCCTGAGTGAACCAAAGCAAATGAAAGCCAGCTTACTGAAATTGGAGGTAGATACACCTTTTTTCGGGAGTAGCTGCAGTGAAGGGGAATGCCACAAAGCTGGTATAGGTTTTGCAATCAAAACTAATCTAGTCAACAAATATGTAAGAAAAAGGAGGGTGAACAGACTCATGACAATGTAGTTGCCACTTGCAGGAAAATGCCATGCACCATCATCAGTGCCTATGCTTCCATCACGACAAACCATGATGAGGTCAAAGAAAATTTTAATGAAAACCTGAAGACCCCTATCATCAGTGTGCCAAAAAAGGAGAAGCTTGAAATTCTGGGTGACTTTAATGCTAAGAGTAGGCACAGAGGAGTAGACATGACAGGGAGTCCTTGGGAGGAATGGAGTTGGAAACAGCAGCAGCAGTGATCACTTACTACTGAAGACCTGGCATTTCATGACCTCATCACCAGCACTGTCTTCCATTTCCCTAAATGCAATCAAACTTCATGGATGCACCCTCACAGCAAACACTGGCATTTAATAAACTGTATGATTGTAAGGTGAAGAGACAGACAGGATGTGAGGGTAACAAAGGCAATGAGTGGCACAGAATACTGGACTGATCATAGATGTATCGTCTCCAAGCTACATATTTGTATTCAACAAAAGCATCAACCCCAAGGTAAAATGACTACCAGAATGTCAACAGATTAGAACTTTTCGCTGAACACTGAACATTTGTTGCTAACTTAGAGGGAAAGTTGAGTCAACAAACAGTTGTCAACAGTGGAGCAGAAAAGGAATGGGCAGCTTCCAGAGATTTGGTATACAGCACTGCATTTGCTCTTCTGGGTCAGAACACTTGTAAACATCAAGACTGGTTTGATGAAAATGGTGGGGAAATTCAGGAGTTGATAAATGAAAAATGAGAACTGCCCAGGGTTTAACAGCCCATCCCTAAGAAGTCAACATTTAATTCTGACAAAAATAAAGTACAAGTAAAGTGTAGAGAGAGATGCAGGACTATTGGCTCAGTAAAAAGACAGATGAAATTTAGTTTTAGGCTGATAGTAACAATCCAAAGTGCTTTTATGAAGCCGTGAAGACTATTTTTGAGATCTATGGTGAATCTCAACTACTCAATGCTGATAGAGATACATTGATTAGTGATAAGGACATGATCCTAGTGAGATGGGCTGAATACTTCCATAACATTCTCAATAGACTGTTATCAATCAATGCTGAAGCCATGACCACTTCATTGAAGTTAATTCCTCCCTAGCTGAACTTCCAATTGAAGAAGAGGTTTAGAATGCCATTAGGTTCATTTTGTGTGCCAAAGCATCTTGTGCTGATTCTATTTCAGCTGAGATTTACAATGTGTGTGTGGGAGGAGGGGGGTCCATTGCGCATACAAAAACTGACTGAAATTTTCTGGGTTATATGAAAAGTAGAGGTGATCTCCAAGGAGTTCAAGGATACCTCCTTAGTCCATCTTTATAAAGGTAAAGAAAATACATTGTCTTGTGATGGTCACAGAGGTGTGTGTCCCTCTTAGTCGTCACTGGCAATATTCTTGTCAGAGTCCTCCTTAATAGGCTGATCTTTCACCTGGAACGTGATCATCTACTTGGGAGCCAGTGTGCCTTCAGAAAGGGCTTAGAACAGTTGATATGGTACTTGCTGCCTGACAACTCCAGGAGCAATGCTAAGAGCAGAACAGAGGTCTGTATACATTTGTAGATCTGACCAAAGCCTTTGATAACTGTCATTTGTGAGGGTTTATGGAAAATTATGTCAAAATTTGCCTGCCTAGCGAAGTTTATAAGTATTGTATGTTAATTTCATGATGGGATGCTTGCTCAGCTTCTGGATAATGGACAACACTCTTACACTTTCCCAGTCACCAATGCAGTGAAACAAGGCTGCATCCTTCCTCCCATGCTTTTCAAGCATGATGTTTAATCCATACTGTCAAATGCCTTCAACAAGGGCAAATTCGGTATCAAGGTCAGCTACCACACTGATAGTAAATTCTTTAACTTGAAAAGGCTATAAGCCAAGATCAAAGTAGAGGGAGTGTTGGTTCATGATTCTTTGTTTGCAGATCATTGTGCCCTCCACACAGCTTCTGAAGCTGAGATGCAACAAAGTATTCAATTCTTTGCTGCTTATGCTAATTTTGCCCTAACAATTAACAGCAAAAAAACACAGGTGCTCCATCAGCTAGCACCACACCATCCATATATGGAACCACTGGTTACAGCAAATGGAGAAGTTCTGAATGCTGTGGATAAGTTCACTTACCTTGGCAGTATATTTTCTAGGGATGTACACATTGATAATGAAGTTGACACAAGCATTGGCAGAGCTAGCTCAGTGTTTGGGAGACTCTGAAGGAAAGTGTAGGAGAAAAGAGGTATTAGACTGACTACCAAAGTGAAGGTCTACAGAGCCCTTGGGCTGACCTCATTGTTGTATGCCTATGAAAAATGGACAGTATACCAATGCCATGAAAGGAAATCGAATAACTTCCATTTGAATTGTCTTAGGAAGATTCTGACGAAGACCTGGTAGATTAATATAGTAGACACTGAGGTCCTTTCTCAAACTAAACTACCAGGCATTCAAACCCTACTGCAGAGAGCCCAATTCCAATGGCCAAATGTATGCTTGCCAAAAAGACTTTTATGGAGAACTCATATAGGGCAAGTGCTCACACGATGGTCAGAAGAAGCAATGCACGGACATTCTCAAGGTCTCTCTTAAGAACTTTGGCATCAATTGCATTACATGGGATACATTGGCACAGGACCACCCAACATAACATGTCCTCATCAGAGAAGGTACTGTTCTCTATGAGCAAATCAGAATTGAAGTAGCTCAAAAGAAATGAAAGATGCATAAATTTGGAGAAGCCACCCCAAATGTTCACGTGAATCATTTTGCCTCACCTGTGGGAGAACATTCTGAGCTTGTATTGGTCTAATTAGCCACAGTCAAACACACTGTAATGTCTCTAACATGATGTCATTTTTGTCCTCTTCTAGAATAAAGGACAACCAACAGCCAACTCTAGAATTACATATAAATTTCGCTGTTTAGCATATGAATATAGCTACCACATCCTAACTTGCCTCCCCAGTCTCATTGGATATTCCTCATTTTCTAAATTCTGTTATCATACAAAACTGCCTTTTCTATGTTCCTCACTCAAGACAGTCCATTTACTATCTCTGTGCCTTTGCCTTTACACTCCATCCTTACCTCAACCTCAGAGAGTCTTTTTGTTCCCTTAAGAAACACCTTAGTCACCACCTTTTGCACAAAATCTTTCCTGATCACCCAATTGCTGTCTTCCTTCACAAACTGTCTTGCATTTAACTACTTTGCATGCATATTTTTATTTATCATATTTATATATTTTCAGTGTACGCACACACATATTTATAGTCATCCCATTAGACTGTAGACTCACTGAGAGAAAGGAATGCTTAATTCTTTTTGCTTTTGTCCCTAGCCCATAGCAAAACACCTCATAAATAGTAGGACCTTAATAAATACTTGCTGATCTTTCAACTGTCCCCATAAAAAGTTTTCTCTTTTTTTTCTTGTCGTTACTGTGTTGGTGGTATCTTCTAAAGAGAAAACCCTTTTCTTGTATCCATAAAAAAGTCTAGAGTTCATATTACACTTGAGTTTGTTTTGTACATTTACAGAATATGAATAAGCCACTAAAGGCCTTGGGATAATCAATATTGGCAGTATAAATGTCATGGTGTTTGCAAGATGCTTGTTCAATAATTATTGACTTGATGATAACTTGACAATGCTTAGAATTTTTTGTCGCGTTTTTTGCTCCTGACTCAATATTTTCAAATTCATATTTATAATTGTTTTCTAATGGTAAAAGTTGAGAGAACATTGTCTAATTTACGTAACACATAATTGGACAAAATTTCGCAGGGGTCATTTTTGGGTGGTAGATAAGTTAGAGCTTCTGTTAAGTATGATGGAATCACTCCTGTGGCTGAAAAGCAGTCAGCAAAATCCTAGGCAGGTGATTCAAGTACCACTGGGAATTGTTTGAGTCAACAATTATGGATATCATCTGTTGTTGTCACTTTCCAGTTTTGCCAAGAAGCTAGATTTTCAGTGACTTTCTTTGATATAATCAGGTTGTTGTTAATGATTATAAAAGTGTACATGTTTTCTGTTTTGCATTTGAACCAATTTGTATTTTTGTTATCTGGGATTTGTTGCAACCACATGGACAATCAAAAGTTCTCCACGATTGCTCCATTTGACGGTTCCTTCATATCTGAAATCTTTGATTCTCATGTGTTTGTAGTAAAGTTTTCGATGCATTTCAATTTTTTTTATTCAATTCATTGCCCTGCTTTGACACCTCATGCCACATTAAACTTTTAATTTTTCCTTGAAATTGTCAATCATGGGAATACAGAATTTTTAATCTGCAATGACTACAATGAATCTATACTTCATGTTTCTTTTTACTTCCCTTTATTAGGGTGAGGCTGAGTTCAAGTTTTCTACACTTGTTACCTACTAGATTGCTAACGCCTTTAGACAGATCTTCAACAGCTTTGCCAAATCTTTTCTTCAATGTCAGTTTATGATATCTTTAATTAAGGTTATTAGTTGATAGCTCCAAATTTTCTTCCCTGTACCTTTTTATTTTTACACTAGCAGGGGATTCTATATATACTTTTTGTCTGGGTGCAAAACACTGAAGTCATTTTTTAAAAAATATTTCATATCTAATATTATTTTTAAATGCTTTTTTTCATGATAGCTATAGCTAACATCAACTTTGCTAAATGAATCCATGTCCTCAAATTAAAAAAAAGTTTTTTTTTCAAAATTCCAATTTATTTATGCTCATCTTTTCAAAATCATATATGTCATTGGCATATTTTTTTTCTTACCCATCTTACTATTAGGTAGAATTTCTGGAGATTGTGTTAAATGCTGATTTTTAATGATCTCAGGTTATTCCATTTTTCTTCCCTTCATAGCTTTGTAGGTTTTTCATTTCAACTATTTCATCTACTCTGGGCCTAGAGATGTGATTATTTCTTATAGTTGTTCTGTATGTCTTCAATATATAGTTATATGACCTGCAATTGAGATAAAATTATTCCAAAGCACTTGGCTATAATTTGTTAGTATGTGTTTCCAATTGTGTTAACGATATAATGGTAGTGTATAATAAAAAAATATTATCTTCAGTCCATTTCTTGAACACTCATGATTTTCCTGACTTTGTAGTCATTACAAGCTGCACCAAAATATTTCCAATATGTTGAGCATTGATATTTCTGATTTGTAAGTGTATCTTGCCTTCTTGTGGTAACAGAACATGAAGACCTACCAGTCACTTTGCTGCCCTCCATGTTAAACTTTCAAATTTGTGTGTGTGGGAGTTGTCTTGTGTGGTCTGTCCATTCTTGAAGGGAACAATGACATGAGGAACATGATGCAATGACTTGCAAGCAAATTGGATTTAAGTGAAAGAGGGCTGTGCAAAGTTACCAGCCTCCCTTTTTCCTCTGGAGCTATCTGAGTCCGGTGGCCAGATATAGATCAGGACAACTGGAGATGGCCCAGGATCCAGTGGGAGACCTTGGTTTGTCAAACTATCGTCATGACAGTTAGATAAGGGCCAGGTTGAAAGCCTATGCCACTTCATTTATTTCTTTGGCTCTTATGAATAGTAGTATCACACAAAACAGGGTGCTGACTGAATCAGTGGTATCATAAGATGCCAATATATTAGTGTTTCCAGTTCCTGCCAGGCCTTTATAGCTACTATGGTGGTCCAGGGTATACAAGTCCCTGCCACTCATTAGCCTGACTGACATTTCTGGCTGACACAATTGGCCAATGTCATCCTCACCCTCCATCCCAAATTTCAGAGCAAGAACAATGAATTTGGCTTTGGCAGTGTTAACATCATCATCATCACCTCACCACTACCACCACCACCATCATCCTCATCATCATTTTTGCTTTATGTGAGTTAAGTGAGGAAGATTCATTCTCTGGTCTAAAAAATACGTAAAATTATACCTGTATGAATTTCTGCATAATGTACAATAGAGACTGCTCCTCAAAATGTCTAATCTTCTAAAAATCATGGGTAGACAATCTGCAAAAAGAAGCTTTCTCATAATAGCCATAATAAAAAGACTTGACAGAGATTAAACATGACAGAAGTCAATGTCTCACAGAATGAATTCCCACACAAAGGAGATTTCCCAAAACAAATTATAAACTGTGATCCAAAGCTAAAGGTATCATGTAACTTTGAAAGGCATAAGCTTCATATGTGTTGATATTTTTTTTTCCTTTTTTATAATAGCAGGTGACATTTCTAAGCTTTTGGAATAATACCTAAAAGGTAGATGTTTTTATTTTTATTTTTTATTTTTTGGAGGGAGGAAGGGAGGGCAATTGGGGTTAAGTGACTTGCCCTAGGTCACACAGCTAGTAAGTGTGTTGAGTATCTGAGGCAAGATTTGAACTCAGGTCCTCCTGACTCCAGGGCTGGCAATCTACTCACTGTGCCACCTAGCTGCCCTGATGTTTTGATTTTTAAAATGGATCTTTTGTATACATACACACATACATACTATATATGTATATATATGCATATATATGCATATATATAACATATCACTATCTGAATGCCAGGTTTGTAGATTTCTGACATAATTGAGTTATTAAGAATACAAAATATAAGTGTATGTACAATAATTTAATTGTAGCACAGACACTAGAAAATTTCGTATATAACATTTATATTTTCATTTTTACATTAAATCAATCACATTTCCTACCCATATTGTATTGTTTTTAACATCATACAAATGTGGAGAAGGTGTCCACCATCTCTGTCACCACCAAAGCCAATTAATGAATGCCTTCCACTTATGAGCAGGTAAAGCCAAAAGCACTGGCAACAGAAACATGAAACCTATTTTTCACCATCACCACCTGCCCATTGAACCACATAGATACTGCCAGTCACTTAACCTATGGTTGCCTCAGTTTTCCCATCTGTAAAAATGAGATTAATGATAGCACCTACCTTGCAGAGTTGTTGTGAGGATCAAATGAGATTACATTTGTAAAGTGCATGGCACCAAGTAGGCACTCTATAAATGTTATCATAATTCTTTCATCACTAAGTTCTTGGCATTATCAAAATCATCAATATAAATGGAAATGTATTTATCACTGCCATTAAAGAAGATGCAATATCATCTACTCCTCCACTGCATGCTAACTTCCACTTGCATTTCCATTTCACTTGCAGCTGAAACCTACAAATATTGTCTCTCTTATTTAATTGAAATCTTCTGGAAAACAGGGACATACTTTTATCTTTGTATATCCAGTACTTGTTACAATCAAAGCACATACTATGTATTCTTAACATAAATCTTTTCATTTATCCATCCTTTCATCCATGAAGGATATGGTTGAGGATTTTTTTTGGTGGGGATACTGTATTGGAGTACATTTTTTGTCATTTTTTTAAATCCATAGAGTGTTTATTTTGAGTCCTTGAATCTGTTAAAATGAAATAATTTTAAAACAGTCTCAGGATATATATTAAGTCTCAAATATAAAGGGCTAAATACCAGGTAACTCAGCCATCACTCCACAAGTTCCAAAATACATAATCTTATCACGCAACTAAATCCCTGTGTATTAGGCACCTCAAAATTAAACTGAAAAAATGTTATTACCTTTTAGATAAAATAATGTCAACGTATTTTCAGTGAGATGAAAATATCTTTGATAACATGATAGGAAAGGAAAATATAGCCTCTTAGATTTTTTTCCCTTCACAGAGAGCCACAGTTTTATTACTGAATGAAAAGTGTTGAAAATACAAAAATCTCAATATGTTTATTGTTTGTTAATTGGAAACAAATGATTTGATATAAATATCTTTCTTCCTTACACATAGTAAACCATTTTATATATTATAAACAATGCCTCTTTGCCTGGTCTCCCATTTAACAGTATAAACCAGGCATAAAAGAGGAGATATGCTCAACAAAGTTTTTTACCACTGTCATGAAAGATGTAATAGGTAGTGTGGTAGAATCCGAAGACAAAGGGATTTAGATTTCAATTTGGATTTGGAAGCAATTTGCTTCCCTTCTCCCATCCATAGAACTGGGGCTTATGGAAAAGCTGTCCTAACTTTTTTCCCAGGTTTAAATCTTTGATATATATGTCCATGAAGTCTTGCAAAAAATACAAATGGAAGAGAGATTCCTTATACATGGTGAGATTCTCCAAGTACCCCTATTTCTGGATAAGCATTGTGCTGATTATATTATAACCCAAAACTCTCTCTTTAAGAGATGTAAGATCAGTCACATTTAATTAGAAAGGCATGTCACCTGAGAAAAATCATTTGACTCAATAATATCTAATAGCCAAATTATGGTATGAATTTGGATTGGCATTTCATTGAGTTAGTCAATCATTATAACTTGAACTGGCACTGATGACAGACAATCAACAACAATGTCTAGAATGTACAAGAGGGAAAATGGCTAGATTTCACTTGAGGAACTGGGTATTGTTTTCAATGATTCTAAGGTGTTCACTAATTCAGGGAAAGGGTCTTTCCCCTTATCTTTATAACACCAATTATCTCCATTGATGGAAATTTGACCATTAATAGTGAAACACCATGATCTCAGTAGAATCAAATATACAGGTTGTCTAAAAAGCAGTAGAGAGATGGGTGATAAGTTTATATAGGCTATAATGCATTAACAATGAACTCATTTTGAGAAATACCAAATAATACATCATCCAGGAGCTCATGAGGAAAGGAAGAAGGCCAGTCATGAAATTGAATATAGAGAGAGGATTCTGGGAAGATGATAGAGTAGGTCAGAAAATTCCAAGCTCTCAAGATTTCCCCCCACAAAGACATAAAATAGCACCTTAGGGCAAACAAAATGTAGGTAAAAATAAATAAGAAATGGGGCACAACAGGGGTCTTCCTGGGACAATTTGAGATCAGAAGAAAAATCCCAGGATTAGGTTTGGTCCCTGTGAAAAGTAAAAACCTCCAGGCTAGAGTACACTTTAATAACAAGCAACAAGTCCTGGGGTCAGGTGGTTTGGGAGGCTTCCTCAACCCCAGTCACAGGAAATTTACTTCAGGATAGTGAGGGGAGGTGGACATTTGGGACGGGTAGATGTAGGGAACCTTTGATGACAAGGAATGCCGGGGTGGGGGGAGCCAAGATGGCTCTGTGAAAGGAAGGAACCTCTCACAAATTTTGTCAGATACATCCAAAACAGTGAATCTGAGCAGATTTGAGAGAGTTAGAAGCTACTAGTAGACTGAGAGGGGTAGGAGCACCAGGCATGTACAAGGGCACCAGACCAAACCAACTGGGAACAGCAGAGGAATCCAGCCAGCACACTGCTCTGGAAGAGCTCTGGTAAGCAAAAAGCCAGGGCAGGAACAAGCCCAGGGTGGAAGTATCAGCTATGCCCTGATTGAGCCCCAGGCCTCTCAGCCCAGGACAGAAGTCTGTCAAAGCGCAGAGCCTGTGGCCACAGGAGCAGATAGCCCGGAGGCCTCCAACCCACAGTCTAAAGGTTTGAAACTCACCTTCTTGAACTTCCAGGAGCCATGATGTCCAGATAAAATGGCTCTCATCCTTCCCTTGAATAAACCTGGAGATCACTACCTCAGGAGAAACAGAGGAGCTGGAAGAGGAAATTCAGTAATGAGAGAAATTGGGGGGCCTTTCCTGTGGTGGCAGAAGGGAAAGGAGACTAGTGCAGGAAGAGAGGTGTCCTAGTAGTCCTCAACTCAGCAGAACAATGAGAATAACTGAGTCCCAAGGTGTGGAGCTAACTAATGTCAACACCAGGATCCTAGACTTGGCTTTGCACAGCCAGGGGAAGTGGCAGACACCAACACAGATAACAGCTGAGACCATCCCTGCTGTAGAACATTACTGGGGAAGAGGAGACTCCCAGCAGCCAGACTACCTCTCCCCCACACCTCAGGAAACCAGAGGCCATAGAACATAAAGACAGTGAGCAGGCCCACAGATTCCAACACAAGAAACTTGGGACAGAGCCCCCTGAACCTCAGAAACAGAGATCCATTTGAGGAGCCAGGAGGAAAAAAAAACACCTTGAAAAAACATGCTAAAAAGCCAAAGACCATTGATTCATATTATGGAGACAGGGAAGGTCAAAATACCAGTTCAGAAGAGGATAGCATGGACATAATGCCCACATCTGAAACCTCAAAAGTGAAAGTGAACTCGTCTCCAGACCAAAAAGCATTCCTGGAAGAACTCAAGGAGGAATTTAAAAAACAAATTAGGGAGGTAAGAGAAAAAATGGAAAAAAAAAATTCACTGAGGAAAACAAATATTTAAAAAGTAAAATCAATGAAATGGTTAAGGAGAATCAGAACATAAATAGAGAAAATGTCTCATTGAAAAGTAAAATCAACCAAATGGAAAAGGAGATAGAGAAGATAAAGGAAGAAAACAAAATATGAAAAAATTAGAATTGGGCAAGTAGAAGCTAATGACTCTATGAGACATCAAGAATCAAACAAAATCTAGAGAATGACAAGGAATGCCAGACTCAGCTGTGCTGCAGAGAGCAATGGGGGTGAGAAGGAACTAGCCCATGCCCGGTGAGTACAGAAGCAGTGAGGCAGAACACCCCTGGCTGTGGGCACTTGCAGTAAGTTGGCAGTTTGGCTTTGTTTCCAGGCTAGAAGGGAAAACTAGGGACCTGGCACAGGTGGTGCCATCCTCCATATCCCAGGGCTAGAGGTGATTACAAAAATTAAGCTACTACCACCAAAAAATGCACAGGCAAAGGAAAAAGAATCCAACCTTAGGAAGCTATTATGGGAACAGAGAAGATGAGGGTTCATCTTCAGAGAAGGATATTTAAATTAAGAAACCCCCTCCTACCCCAAAGACTAATATCAAATGGTCATCTGCCCAAAAAGCATTCATAGAAGATCTTAAAAAAGACTTTAAAAATCAAATGAGAGAGATGGAGGAAAAACTAAAAAAAAGAATAATCTAAGAAAAACAAGATTATGAAAGGAAAGTCAACCAATTAGAAAAGGAGATTCAGAATCTTAAAGAAGAAAATGATACCTTGAAAATTAGAATTGGGCAACGTGAAGCCAGTGGAATCAAAAGAGATCAAGATATAAATAAACATGAATGAAAAAATAGAAGAGAAGGTGAAACATCTTATAAGAAAAACAACAGATCTGGAGAATAGATCAAGAAGAGAAAAAAAATAATTGCACTAACTAAAGTTATACTCGAAAAAAGAATCTTGATACAATAATACAAGAAATAATTCAAGAAAATTAACCTGATACACTAGAACAAGGGGGGAAAGGAGAAATAGAAAAAAAAATTATTGATCATGACTTTACAGAGATCCCATGAGGAAAACTCATAGGAATATTATAATCAAATTCTGAAACCCCCAGCTCAAAGATAAAATATTAAAAGCAACAAGAATAAAACAATTTAAATATGAGAGTGCCACAATTAGAATTACACATGACCTAACAGTGTAGACATTAAAGGACTGCAGATCTTAGAACACTATATATCGAAGAGCAAGAGCACTGAAGTTCTGGCCAAAAATATCATTCCCAGCAAAGTTAAACATAATCCTGAGTGAAAAAATGGATATTTGATCAACTGTCAGACTTTCAAGACTTTGTTAAAATAAAACCTGAGCTACAGAAGATTTGACATACAAGAGCCAAGAGAGACATAAGGTACATACCAAAGACTGATTACAAGGAATCCAAAAAGGACAGACTAGTTAATATATAAATATTATTTATACATGTTTATATATGTATATATGTATAATGCAAAACATATGTCTAAGATTCTTATAAATCATTGGGTAGCTCATAAGAAAGATTGGGGTAAACCTGAGTATGATATGAGTTTAAAAAATAAAACCACTTACGAACAGCTAAAAAGAGTAATTATTTTATACAAATTAGGTGTGAGAGGAAGAATTGATACAGGGGAATTAGGTGGGGGAGGAGAGATAATAGTTGCAGTAAACTACTTTCATCAGGAATGGGTTTAAGAGGGAACAATATATACACATTTAGAAGAGTATAAAAGTCTTCTAAATTCAGAGGAAATAAAGTGGTAAGGGGATAGGGAGGGAAAGAAGATAAGGGAGGGATCTCTAGAGGGGAGGATAATGGAATAGGTTATAGGTAGCAATAGAAGGGTGTTTAGAATTATGGGAATGAGAGCATAGGTGAGGCATCCTTGGAGGGGGGTAGGCAAGTAATAGGAAGGCAAGGTACAGGGTAGAAGTAAAGTAGAAGAGACGGGAGGGATAGAAAACAAGAGATAGGCACGAACATAAAAACAAAGATCAGGGGTAGAATGTGTTTGGGAAAGTATATGTCTATTTGTGTGTATATATATATATATATATATATATATATATATATATATATATATAGAGAGAGAGAGAGAGAGAGAGAGAGAGAGAGAGAGAGAGAGAAATAGAACAGCACTTAATTGTAGCTGAAGGGGAGCACAAGAGGAAAAAAAAGAACAAAGTAAAAAAGTCCACAGCAGAGAACAAAAGAAAACTTTTGGCCTGAGGAGGGAATAGCATACATACCCAATTGGGTATCTTACCCCACAGGAAAGAAGAGGGAGGAAGATAAAAAAAGGGGGGGGGGATGATGGAGGGGAGGGCAGATGGGGATGGAGGTAATCAAAAACAAACACTTTCGAAAGGGGACAGGGTCAAGGGAGAAAATTCAATAAAGCGGGATGGGTTGGGAAGAAGCAAAATATAGTTAGTCTTTCACAACATGAGTATTGTGGAAGGTTTATACATAATGATACACATGTGGTCTATGTTGAACTGCTTGACTTCTTAGGGAGGGTGGGTGGGAAGGGAAGAGGGGAGAGAATTTGGAACTCAAAGTTTTAAAAACAGATGTTCAAAAACAAAAAAAAAAGTTTTTGCATGCAACTAGAAAATAAGATACACAGGCAATGGAGTGTAGAAATTTATCTTGCCCTACAAGAAAGGAAGGGAAAAGGGGATGGGAGGGGAGTGGGGTGATAGAGGGGAGGGCTGACTGGGGAACAGGGCAACCAGAATATGTAGAAATGGGGAGAAAATTTGTAATTCAAACTCTTGTGAAAATCAATGCTGAAAACTAAATATGTTAAATAAATAAATTTAAATTAAAAATAAAAAATAAAAAAATAAAAAAGAAAGCAACAAAAAGATGGACAGCTCTCAACACCATGTGTAGCATTTATCATACAGTCTTTTTTGAAACGAAAATTTATTGTTTCATATCTTGAATCCTTGCTTATGGTCTGCTATGCACATGACATTCTCCTCCACCCCTTTACTTTGTGTTTAAGTTCCAACATTTAAGTTTATGATATGTTTTGGTTTCTTTTCTCTATTCTGTACATGTGTTCTGGTATTTGAGTCTAAAATAAAATTTATTTAAAAAATTTAAAAAGAAACTGAATGTGAAGCAGGAAGTCTGAGTCTTGTCTTGTATTTAAACAAATAGCAAAAGACCAGAAATAAATTTTTAGTTCCTGGGGTAAAATCATTTTGCATACTGAAAAGACTCTTGAAGACATATATAGGGAAGAATTTGGATAAGGATTACACAGGCTCAAAATTTATGGATAGGTTGTGTAGTAGAGGAAGTACACACAATGAGAGGATCACAGATCCAGACAAATCTTGAAATAGCAATACTAATATTAATAAAAAGTCTTTTTTCATGCCTTAATAATTCACTAAATACACATTAACCTAAATAGTATAATGATCAGGATATGGGAGGCTGATAATATGGGCTATAGATGAAAGCTACAAATTCATAATAATTCACTATTGCAAAAGCAAATGAAAACAAAATAAGGTCATTAAGATAAGCAAAGGAAAGCAATGTTCATGTTTGGGAAAATGAGGTATCAAAAACCTTCTTTCACAGAAACTAATAATATTCTTGAGGATTCCATTCATTGCGGGGGTAGGAGGGATTAAAGTATTCCAGAGTGGCATATACCTTAAACTTTAGAGATAGGCCCAAAGGATGATCAAAGTCTCAAGGGAATAAAATAAATATGCTAGAAGAAAGGTACTAAAAATGAGGGCCAAAGTATGGCCTCTAGAGAAAAATGGTTTTGGACTATTAAATTCATATTACAAAGGCAGCTTTATCAGCAGCTTGCAGAAAGAGTATATTGTCCACAGTGGTGCCCAGAGGTAGATATTATTATTAGTTTGGTGAATTTGTTTCTTTTAAAATAAAAATTTCTCACTTTCTTTCCAAATCTATTAAATAGTGTTGGCCCAAATCCCTCTGAGCTTGGGAGAACTGCTCTTAGCTTCCATAATGAAGATTTATTTGCAAAATTTCTTAAGATCATTTTTGTGTATGTATGTATGTGTGTGTGTGTATGTGTGTGTGTGTGCTTTACTAATATCTCCAAATTTTGCTCAGACTTAGTACAAACATTCACCACATTGCATTAAACTTATTCACACATCTTTTCAGACACTAAAAAATTGAAATTCAAAATAACAAAGAGGGGTAGAATTAGAAAGACACAGGTTTAAGGAAACATGTTCACTGCACTGCTACTGCTTACTGGGAACATAGATGACGTTGTGTAGTAACTCAAAGTAATAAAAGATATAAAAAGTTCAACAAAGTTCAAGAAATTCAACAGAGTTGATCTTTTACTTAACACCCACTACTATATGCCTATTATATGTGAGGAATTATATGTGAGGAATTATATGTGTAGGCACTCCTTGCCTACAATGAATTTGCAGCCACTTACTGAAGATGAAATACAGACACAATTGTATTGGAACAAAAGATTAATTCAGCAAGTGCCATGAGAAAATTTGAGAAGGAATCCCTCTTACCTGAAGAAATCAAGGAAGACTTGATGAAGGAGGGTTAGTACTTGAGCTGAAATTTGAGTTAAGAGAAAGAATTTAATAGAAAGAGATGTTGAAGAAGCATATTATAGGTAAACGGATAGAGGCAGTAGAAGGTAGAGAAGGGATTAACTCAGTTTGTCCTGAATGCTAAATGAAAGAGAGGTATAATATTGGAGACATAGAAAGGTCATAAAATAAATACTACGGACTTAATATTTTTTTCACATAGGCAAAAGGAATAAAATTTTTGATCCATTGACCAATGATAGAGTCAGACGTAATTCTTGAAAATTGTAGTTACACATACTATGCCACTTGACACCTGAAGTTAAGAGAAAGTATGAAATAAAATTACAAGAAAATAATATAGATTTAATTCTTAAAAGTTGATTGATATACATGAAGTCATGGGGTAATGTATTCAAAACATAGCAGTCATCCAAATAAAATAGTGAAACCTAATTTAATTGTTCATATATTTAGAAAATCAGAGAAAGCATTTCTAGATTCTCTTTTATGCAAATTGTTTGCAAACAACCATGCTTTCTTAGAAGCAGGTGTGTAATTTTCTTTAATTTTCTTTCTTTATATAAAGTTGCAACACCTCGAGGCATTTTTCTGAGATTCTTGTGTGATTAAACATTCAATGTAAAGTAAACACCAAAGAAGGTGAGATATAGAAGGGTGGAAGGAAGAGGAAAGTGTTCTCAGCATTGGATCCCATTTATCAAATTCAAATATGTTCATTTTCTACAAATAATACTGTGCTCCCTTGAAATCCACTTAAGCAAAATCAAGCAGATGCTACATTTTAAGACTACAACATCCTGCAAAATTTAGGGAATTTATAATGTAATGAAAATATTTGAATGATTACAATGACAGTTGAGGATGCTAGAGTAAACTGTTTCTTAGAAGAAACATGGTAAGAAACAAAGTATAATGATGTCTATAATGATGTCTCAAAATGCCTTTAGAAGAAAAAGATAAAATATGTTTAGATTTCAATGAAAAGCTTTTATTGAAACAGACAGTTCATATATGTTAAAATTTTAAATTTCATAAATGATTTTTTTACAGAGGCAGCAGGGAATACTTTATCACTTAGAATTTCTGGTCTCATCATAGATCATTTGGTAATATCCTGCTAAACATCCTTCACTGTCCATGCCTTCTCAGCCTGTCCTGAAAATCTTCCCCAGAGGATCCACCCAACATATTGTGGGGCTTCTTCCAAATCTCTTGACATTGTGTGACTACCAATAAAGCACACAGGCTGTCTATTGATTACTATCACTTGGTGGCTGAGCTGACAATCATCTTTTATCTCATTCATTTCTTTGATAATATCTTATTTACTGCTTCTCCCATGTAATTATGCATTAATGAAACAGCTGCAAGGATTCAATCCTTAAATTCAGGCAATTATAGGATTTAAAGTTGAAATGGATCCTAGAAATCATTTCGTTCAATCCTTTTATTTTACAGATGTGGAAACTGAGGTCTAGAGTCTTATTCAATGTTACCAAGGCCACTTTTATCAGTTTGGGGATTTGAATCCAAGTCCTCTAACTTCACATCTAATGTTCTTGCTACTATAAGATAATGTTTTCTTCTCCTTTAAATCTTCTCTCAAGGGGAGCATAGATTTAGATATGGAAGAAAACTTAGAGATCATTTATTCCAACCCCCTCAGGTGAGAGAAACAGAGAGAGAGAGAATGAGAGAGAGAGAGAGACAGAGAGAGGGACAGAGAGAAAGAGAGAGAGAGAGAGAGAGAGAGAGAGAGAGACAGAGAGAGAGAGAGAGAGAGACAGAGAGACACAGAGAGACAGAGACACAGACAGAAAGACAGAGACACAGACGGACAGAGACAGAGAGGCAGAGAGAGAGAGAGAGAGAGAGACAGAGAGAGAGAGAGAGACACAGAGAGACAGAGAGACAGAGACACAGACAGAAAGACAGAGACACAGACGGACAGAGACAGAGAGGCAGAGAGAGAGAGAGAGAGAGAGAGAGAGAGAGAGAGAGAGAGAGAGAGAGAGAGAGAGAGAGAGAGGGAGGGAGAGAGAGAGGCAACTCGTAAAATATACACAATAAAAAGTAGAATTAGAATTTGAACCCTGCTTCTCTCTATCCTCTCCATTCTATGCTGTCACCTCACTAAGATGAGTATCCTTTCTAATTAAATTAGAAATGAAATCAGGATATATTCTGACTAATTTTATATTATAACTTAATAAACTCTGATCAAAATAATGACTTATGAGGTTTCATATTATAAGCAGGTTTAAAAATGAAGATATTTAGCATCCTTCACCCCTTTGTTTTTATTTTTTCACCATTATTGACATTACAGAAATAGGTTACTGATTATCATTTTGTATTTTTGTCTGTCACATAAGTGGCTCCAGCCAAAAAAATCTCAACACTTAACTGCTAACTTTCTGTTGATAAATATTTCTGAAATTAGCCAGGCTGACACCACACGCAATAATGAAACTTGGAACACTGGGCAAAATCTAAAGAGAGGAAATATGATATGCATAAATGTAAGTTAAAAAAAAACCAAACCTTGCAAGTACAAGATGGAGAAGATGAAGCTCCAAAGCCATTTATCTAAAAAGGATTTTAGGGATTTAGTTCTCACAAAGCAGTGCATTGTGGCTACCAAAAAAGCTAATGTAGTCTTGGTCTGCATTAAGAAAGGCATAGCTTCCTGGCATAAGGAAGTGATATCTTGCTGTTTTTTGCCCCAGTCACATCACATCAGAAATACTGAGTTCATTTCTGGGAAGGACATTGATGAGCTGGCAAACATCCAGAGGAGAACAACCAAGCTGGTGAAGGTTGTCAAGATCATGACACATGTGAAACTAATGAAGAAACTGGGGTCATTTAAATTGGAAAAGAGAAGCTTTAGTAGGGTCATGATGGCTATCACTTCAAGTGTTTGAAAGTGTTGTCTTATAGAAGAGATTATGTACTTTTTCAGCTTAGCCAAAAAGGGAGAACTAGGAACAGAACTACGGAAGTTGTCCCATAAAGGCACATTTAATTTTTATTTAATGAAAAGCTTCCTAACAATTATAAATATCAAAAGTACAATAAGTTGTCCTAGGAGGTTTGAGGTTTTGTCTCATTGGGAATCTTCAAACACAAGATAACGACTTGTCATATAATTTTGGAGAAAGAATTTTTGACCAGGGACAGATTCTATCAAATGGTTTGTGAGGCCAGGTCTGCCTCTGAGATTCCATGGTTCTGTGAACTTCTTGAAGAATCAATAGTGGTAAAGTCTCCAAACTATCATTTTATACTCTCATAATCTGGTAGCTTCAGTATCAAGTCAACTTCATAACATACTACCTGAACTTGAGCCATCATTATCTTTTTCTTCACCATCTGAAGCTTGAACTAAGCTCCAGAGACCTTGGGAATTTAAAAAAAAAAAAAAGATGAGCTTTTACCTTATCTTTTCCAGAAGCAGGTCTCTATATGACTTCTACACAATGCCTCTGCATCATTGCTCCCACTCTTTCCACTTCCATTTTATTTATTTTCACCATTAGAAGAGTAAATGTCCTCTTTAAAGGCATAGATCATCTCTCTCTCTCTCTCTCTCTCTCTCTCTCTCTCTCTCTCTCTCTCTCTCTGTGTGTGTTTACAAAAGGCAATGATGAATGTCTATGGGAGTTTGTGTGTTTCGTATCTAGGAATGATTTACATATGATTAGATTAATATAGATTGTCTCTCTTTGGAGAAAGATTTTAGTCTTTTCTACTGGAGGGGTGGAGGACAGGGAGGATGAAGTAATTGCGCAGATTGATTTTCCTGGATATGTCTCCAGGTATTCAAATGTATTTGGTCAATCATACAAGCTTAGTTTAATAAAATGGTCTTAAGGAAACTATATAAATTTCATGATACCAACTGTTTTTATAGGAACTTTTGCCAGATTTCATAGAAACAGAGTTGATGGCATCCCAGAAACTACCTTCCATAACTGAAAAAAGAAAAAAAATGTGCACAAAACTAAATCTATACCTCAGATATGGTCTCAGAAAGGAAGGGTACACCAGGCCTTTTCAGCTTCCTCACTTAGGAAATTATGACTTTTTAATTCAATCTTATAGAGCACTTGTCTTTTTAGTTGCCCTATCACATACAGTTGAATCACATTGACCTTGTAGGTCACTAAGATTATGAGATTTATTCACATGAACTGCTGTTTTACCATGTTTTCCTGAATTTGTGAAGCTGATATTTTGGATCTATGGGTACTTGTCTCCCTGTTAAATTTCATCCATTTGATTAGTCTTACTGTTCTAGCCTTGTTGCTGTTATTCAATTGTTTCATTCGTATCTTCATGACCCCATTTGGGGTTTTCTTGGAAAGTTACTACAGTGGCTTACCCTTTCCTTCCCCAGCTCATTTTATAGATGAAGAAACTGAGGCAACAGGATTAAGCAACTTGTCCAGGGTCACACAGCTAGGAATTGTCTAAGGCTGGATTTGAACTTAGTTCTTCCTGACTTTAGTCCGGCACTGTCCACTGCACCACCTTTGTTCTAGCTCATTGAAGTCCCTTTTAAAGCAGCAGAGGCACACTCACAACCAAACTTCTCTTCAACCTCTTCCATGAATATAAACCCAAAAGTCTTGGGAATGGGATTGTCCTTTAGGTCACTTGTCCTCCTTCCAGTCCCAGCCCCATAGTCATCACTGAGGAGTAAATTTGTCCTGAAGAAGGGCTCCTGCATTTATTGCTATGACCAACACTAGCTATTAATGAAGCATTACCCAAAACCAGATAAGTCTAAGTACTATGGTAGCGGGGCATCCCTCCAGACCTCTGGTCATCCTTCTAGTGCAGCACTCACAGTCATCATTCTAGGATACAACCCTGTGGAGATATGATCTGACAACTATGACCGTTGCAACCACATTATCAGTAGATGATCCAGAAAAGAAGATTCTTACCACCAACACCTTGACCCTTTCAAATAGTTGAAAATCAAAAATGAACATAATTTTATCAGTAGAATACATTAATAATGCTATGATATTGACTATTTTGTTTTCTAAATACTATGGGAAACTTCCCTCCAACTTATAGCTGAAACCTTCCACATGTGTTGTCTCTGCCTTTAGAATGTGATCCTTCTTTCCTGGTTCATCATGCACATTATTTTGCACAACCTATCTCCAAACTGCCCTTTCAAACTCACTAGAAGATGTAAGGGTCAAATGAGATAAAATTTGGACAGTATTTATCACAATGTCTGGCATATAGTAGGTCCTATACAAATGCTAGCTATTATCATTATTATTACTCTTCCTCCCCGCCCCCCCTCTCCAGCAATCCAAACAAACTGATCTCCTCTTTGCTGTACATGGCACTGCTTTTGTACTGGCCTTCTCCCATGGAATGTATTCCCACCTTACCTCTGCCTCAAAGAATCAGCTAGCAAACATTTCATATACTACTATATGTCAGGCACTGTGTTGGGGATACAAGGAAAGGCAAAAGACAGTCTCTATTCTCCAGGAGCTCAAATTCCCATAGGGAAGACAACATACAAATAACTATGTACAGACAAGACTGATGTAGGATGAATTGGAGATAATCAACAGAGGGAAAGCATTAGAATTAAGGGAGATCAGGAAAGGCTTACTGTAGGAAGTTGAATTTTAGCTGGAACTTGAAGGCAGTCAGAGAAACCAGGAGGTGGAGACTGAATCCCTATCTTCCTTTTCGATTTTGCTCATGGACCATCTGCTGTTCCCTGATCTTACAAACTTCTAGTCCCTTTTTTCTCTAACTACCTTGTATTTACTATTGTGTATGTTTGCATGCATCAACTTCATATTTATGTTGTATGTATATGTACTTATCTCTCTCATTCAATGTAAACTTACTGTTCGTAGAGAGTATTTCATTTTTTTTGTACTTGTTTCCCCAGTGACATAATAGCCATTAAATAAATCTTTGTTGGTCAATTACTAGCTAGCATTTATAGAATGCTTTGCAGTTTACAAATCACTTTATAAATATTTTCATATTTGATGCTGACAACAACCCTGAAATTTGATGCTACTATTATTCCTACCTTACATATGAATAAACTGAAGTGGAGAGGTCAAGTGACTTACCCAGGGCCACATAATCATCCACTAAGTGCCTGAGTCAGGATTTGAACTCAGATCTTCTAGACTCAGATCTAGTGTTCTATCAATTATGCTACCTGATTAGTGAGTTTATTTGGCTAACTACTGTGAATAGAAATCCTATCCCTTGTTTGATCTTTTCCCCCCATAAACAGATTTTAAAAGTTCCATTTTCTTGCCCTTAGCATCAGTTGGAAAACACAGCTAATTCAGGTACTTCTCTTTCTTTACACTATTCTTATAAGACCATGGTACTCTTTAAAAATCAAAACAGTTCAATGAATTTACTGTGAAGCCACATCATTCTTATTAGATGGTTCTCTCTTTTCCTTTCATCTTAAGAATTTCTGCTTCATGCTTGTGTTGTCATGATTTCCTTTTCCTTTCCCTCTTGGACTAAATTGCATTGAATATTACACAATTAGATCATAGCTATATTTTTTTCCTTGGATGTTTGAAATATGCTTTCCCAAATTTAGAATACCTTTTAGGTTATGCCTGATTTCCTCTCTTATTTTATCACAACTTTATGAAGAAGTTTTCATTTGTTCCTATGATTGCCATCATTTTAATTTCCACCGAAACTTATCAGATTAGTCATACTAACATCCTCAAAAGCAGTTCTCTTTTTGGTTCCTTTTGAAAACTGAGGTTATCTTTAAGCCAATATCAGCTACATATTTTGAGGGAAGGTGGGAATTGGAGGAAGAAGGGGAAGGAAAGGGGGAGGTAGAAAGGAGGAAAATTAAGGGAGCAACTCTCTCATATACTTCCATGACAATAATTCTCTCTCCTATTCTCCCACACCCAAATATTGTTCATCGTTATCCTCCTTGGGTTTCTCAATTTTCTCATGTGAACATATTTTCTTCCCGCATAATGCTACTCCACCTCCCATTCTACTTATCCTGATTCTTTTGAATATAGTATATATTTCCAGAGCCATAATCTGGATATTAGGCTTATCTCACGAAAACTCAAATAGCTATGATGTCAAACTTTCCTCTGCAAAGGGAATATTAATTCCAGCCTGCTCATGACCAACAATGCTGTTTTCTTTCAGAAAAAAAGAGCCAAAAAAGCCCCCCAAAAACAATTAAAAAAAAGGTGCCTATGGGTACAAGAGATGGATTTCTTCTTAAATACTGTCTCTTAGGGATTTGTAATCCATTCTTCTGCTTTTCTTCTAATATTGCACCTGTTACTCTATTGTACCTGATATGACAGATCTATGTGCATGATTTTGTCTCTTCTGTTCTCATTTTAGTTTAAAGCTCTCTTGAGCATAAGACTTCAAGTAAATATATTTTTATAAGCCCTTTTTAGGTATACTTTATCCCTGAACATGTGTACATATATGTTTTAAGTTGTGATTCAGTAACACAAAGCCTTTTTCAAATATATTATCTTCATAGCTAGATATTCACTTTTAACATCTACTTTTCCTTTTAAAGTCCCACTAACTGCAGTCAAAAGACCTGAATCTCAATCTTATATTAGGATTGATGGTTAGTTCTCTGTGTCACTGTGACCTTGGGAAAGTTCTCTGTGACCTTAGGAAAGTCACTTACCCTTCATCACTCACAGCTTTGTCATTTGCAAAACATGGGCATTGGACTAGATGGCCTCTGACATCTCTTCCAATTTTGGACCAATGGTCTATGAAAATATTATCTATCCATCCTAAGGTTTTGAGATTTTTGTTTTGTTGTTTAGTTTTTTATAAGGGGTTGGTGCCGACCCCGGGGCTGTTGGGACCCTAGCACATGGCCTGTTTCCTGGGTAAACCAGACAGGATTAGTAGGAGTGGAACAGCAGGCACCTGGAGGAAGGGCCTCCACCTTTGGGAAGCCCCTATAGTCATCCTACACATGCAGGCAGAGCCTGTCCACGAGGGACACATGAGCCCAGAAGGAGGGACCCAGTTGGCCATTACCTAATGCTCTTGAACCGTTGCCTAACGCAGTGCTTTGTTACTTTACTTATTGGAACATCTTTGATACTTTACAGGGACATCCTGCCTCATGTCTCACGTAGCCCATTTAGCCTGATATCATATTGCAACATGCCCAAGCATTCCCATGCCCTCATAGATACTGTAGTGCAACATTCCTCCTCGTTCTCATACCCCTACAGATACTGCCTTGCAACAGTCCTGATCCTTCCCATACCCTTGTAGATACTGTAGTGCAACATACATTGCAACAATCCAGATCCTTCCCATACCCATGCCCATACCCATACCGAAACAAAGTGCAACAGTATACCGGTACTGCAACATTTCTATTCTTTCCCACTGCAACATTTCTGTTCTTTCCCATGCTGTCATCATCTTAATCAGTGGCCACTTGCTTATGCTCACGTAGTGCAAACCCTATAAAATGGATGATTTCTCCCAATAAATTGGAGCTGCTTCCACCTTGACTCCCGCCTCATTCATCGCGTGCTGAGACAGGTCCTTGGTGGACAAGGACCCCCAGAGGAGACCATAACAGTGTTTCATCGAGTTTTGCTTTCTTATTTTCTTCCAGCATTTCATAATCCTTAGCATTATTTTCTTTGTTCCGTCCAGTAGCATTATTCTTCTTCACATAAGTCAAGAGACTTCAGTGATGGCTGTCAGATTTTCTATGTCTAAGAAGGTTCTTCTTCATTACAGATACTCCATCGCTTATGGCAGTTTGACCAACATCCATCTCTGTAAACCCTATAAAGAGAGTCACCAGCTAGTGATACTTCTTCTTCCTCTGACCATTATTGGATGCTTTATATTCATTCAAATGATTCATATTTTGGCAAAACTCAATAGGAATACTGTTATTTCTCTTACCATCAGATAGGTGTTACAGTGTTTATTGTGTTGGACTTGAAGTCAGGAAGAACTGAATTTGAATCCTGCCTCATGCTCTTACTAGTTTTGTGACCCTTTAGATTTCAAGGTCCTTGAGGGTAGAGACTGGTTTTTTCCCCCTTTAATTGTAGCCTCAGCACTTAACATAGTTACTAGCACTCAACAGCAGTTAGTAAATGCTTCTTAACTTGACTTAACTTGATCCTGGGCACATCATTTGATCTCTCCCTACCTTGTTTCCTCATCTGGATAATAGGGAACTCAAAGGACTATTGTATCAAAACAGTTAGCATATGTAAAGTATTTTGTTAAATTTGTAAGTGCTATATAAATGCTAGCTATTATTATTATAAATAATATTTAACAAATCTAAACATAAAACAAATAACATGAAACATAATTTTAAAAGAAAATAGTTATTAAATTAAAGATTGAACAATGTGAACAAAATTAAGATCTACATGACCTCAATTAGAACTTGAAAAATGTATTCAATCTAACCAGATTTTGTTTCTCTAATGTCCCAGTAACCATTTCTAAAATATGCATTATCCATGAAGACAAAATAAAATAAAACAAACTTTAGGATATTAAGAAAGACCTCACATGGATTTGTGTATTTAAGACTATTCAAAGATAGTACTAGCTTGATATTCAAATTTCGAACGTGTTTTGGGGACTCAAATTTTGTCCTGTGTTTATTTTGGTGTCTCATCTTTATTGAATTTCTATCTACCTTAATATCACTTTTCATGCCTCCTCTGCAACATCTGTAGTTGATTAAGGTATGATTGAAAATACAACACTAGACCAACTGAAATAGTAGGAAGGGCAATCAAGACAGATTTACTTCCTGCCATAATATCTGTGAAAGATATTTTGACTTTGTGTCTATAAAAATGACTTTATTTTTTTCCTGACATCAGAAACAATGGTGAGAAGAATATAAAGAGATTCAAGTATTCTTTTTTCTTACACATTACCTTATTTGGTATTTCAATTGCATTTGTTTTCCATAAATTGTATTAGTCCCATTTTCAAGGTTTAATGAGTCATAGCTATGAAGTAAATTGACTCACTTTGACTTTGAATTATGAATTTCTAATGTGAATTGCTTTTTATTATTATAACTATCACTGATAATAGGTTATTGACACGAGGAAGGTGATGTAGTACAATGGAATGGATATTAGACAATCATTTCACCACTCTGGGCTGTAGTTTTCTGAAAAATGAAGACTTGAAGTAGGTGATCTATAAAGGATCCCTAACTCCCAACTTCCGTGTTAGTGCTAATAGTCATTACCTTGCTTGGTCATTTTGAATCAGACACTTAATCTGATGTTTGTGTAAGGCAGCTCCAAAATCTACCCTGTTCCTCATTGTGCCAGAAAATGTCCAAAACAAATTAAAAGCCCCATATTCTTTAATGGCTTCAAATATTGGAAAATGTAACCTTAGAAAAGAATATATCTATTAATGTATACAGAACAGAGATATAATATGGTATAGCACTTACGGAACCAGACAACAAGACTTAGATACAAGTATGACCTCTGATAATTACTGGATATATATGTGTAATTATGGTCATGTTACTTGAATTCTCTATGTTCTTTCTAAGACTATAATCATTGGTCCTGTTCCTATGCCTACATACAATGGCTTTAGTGCTTTATTTATTCATGTATATTGCTCTCAATACTTACAAAAGGTTTTTTTTTTAATTTGATTCCTTTAATCTGAAAAATATTTTTTTTGTTTTTAAATTAAATTTATATATAATATATATACACACATTGTGAATATTATGTATGTATAGATGTATGTATATATGTATCCTTCCCCTCCCATACCAGAAAGACATTTCTTGAAACAAAAAAATAAATTAAAAAAAATAAAGACAGAAACAAGTAATTCTGTAACATTAACCAACTTATCAAAAGACTGACAGGAAATGAAATTTTTCATGCCCACAGTCTTCCACTTGGACAAAGAAGGGGAGAGGAGTATATTGCTTTATCTCTTCTTTGAGGGCAAAGCTCAATCATTATAATTACATAACAGATTCTATTTTTTTTCTTATTTGTTTACATTGTGGCAGTCTTGCAAATACTATTTCCTAGCTCTGTTTACTTCACTGGTATTAGCTCACATAAGTCTTCCCATGATTTTCAGATTTCTTAATATTCATTGGTTATGGTGCAGTAGTTTTCATGTAACAAAATTTGCTGATCTATTCCCCAAACAATGTCTACCTACTTTACTTTCCATTTTATTTTATTGTTTTTACCACACAATATGTTATTAGGAATATTCTGGTATGTATGGGACCTTTTATTCTCTCTATGATTTTTTTCAGGCATATACTTAGAAATGAGATCTCTGCATCAAAGGATTTAACATAAATTGACTTAAAATGAATTAAATAGATCAAGGAAAAGACTACACAGAGGGACTACTACAATGTAAATGAACGACAGTTACAAAAAATCAACAAGAAATGTTGTGTAACTTTAATGACCGTGTTTGACCACCATGAAGAGGTGTGAGAATATAGATCTTTCCCTTCAATGTAGATATGTGTGGGGGGGTGGGGTATGAAAATGAATTGCTATATATAATATCAGACTTGGTTGATTTGTTAATTTTTATTTTTACCTTTTTTGTTTTTTTATTTTTGTTATTGTTGGTCTTATGAGGAATGGTTCTCTGAAAGAATAAGAAGGCAGATATATTGGTAACTATAAAAATATAAATATTTCTGCAACTTTTTTTAAAAAAAATCTTATTACTGCCATTCCTTAGCTATATTAGAAAAAGAAAAACGAAGCCTCCCATTATTTTAATCATTTAACAGATCAGTACAATATATTATTTATACATAGCATTATGAAGCATGACTATAATCTAGCATTTTTCTCTTCAGATCAATCCCCAAAGTCTCTCCACATCCAGGCAACTTAGCCTCTTCAAATTATTAAGGATTTTTGTTGTTGTTTCACTTATTAACCCCGCTGAGTCCATCTTAAGGTAATTTCAACCCCAGAGGATGTAAATATCACTGTAGGCAGATGTCAAACAATTGATAATACAAATTTCAGCCAATTACCTGAGCAAAAAAAAAGTGCATGTCATGGTTATTCTTTTATTAACTAAATGTGCCAGGAGGAAAAATGTGATTTCTAGATTAAACCCTGAGGTGTTTAATAAATGTAGAAAAACAATGCTATCAAGTCAATCTGAGGATAAAAGAGAACAAGAATTAAAATCAAATGGAACAGCCAAGTTTGGAACCAATTTTGAATAACAACAGTTTGTCTTTTACAACCTTCCTGTTGCTCTCTGTAATCTCCGGACTTTGAAATATTCATCTAAATCTAACATTTTGAAAAACCTAGTTCATGCCATTTTCTTGTCATTGTGATTCAGGTGTGAGGAGTCGGGGGAGGGCCAGAAGACAAGATTAAAAAAAAATAAGTCTACATTCTCCCAATCTCACCTCTATTCTGATTGGTATTATTATAGAACTTCAAAGTTAAAGTGCTTTAAAGAAGACTATTTAAATGTATTTTGAGCAGTGCATAACAGATATCTCTAGAAGTAGGCTTGAAACTGCTAAAGAAATCATATGAAGTCATTTCTACTAATTTTATTAACATTCTCATTTTCCCTTATCTTTGTTCTCTATTCTTCTATTGAGAAGAACTGAATGGGCAGTGGAATGCATAGTAATAATCCTGAGTTAGAATCCTGCTTAAGCTTCACACTACCTCTGAAAGAATTGGGCAAGTAACTTTCCATCTCTGATACTCATTCATTTTTTTCATCTTATTTTTGAATAAGTACAAATTGTGCAACTTCAGAAATACATAAAAGCATTAAGAACTTATATAACATCTATTTACCTGTTATTTCTTAGGAATATAAAATAATTTATAGAGTTAAATCAAATATTGTATAATATTAACTACAATTATATTTTCTTTGGATAAAATATGATTTTCTGTGTGTGTGTTATGCAGACATCTCATTTTTTTTAACATAAAAAAATAAAAAAAAATATGAGCTTGGAGATTTCTAGTCAAAATGCCTTTCTGAGAATGGAGACAGAGAGAACAGATTCCCTTCCTCTAGCCAAGGGAAAAAAAAACCCTTAAAAATTGTAATAGAATGAATTATCAATAAATCTATTGGTAAATTGCATAAGTTGCTAGTTTTACCCTAGAACTTCACAGCAAGTCAACAAAAAGCATATAGACAAAAGAAAAAAGCAATACCAGCAAAACCAGCTTTGACACTTAGGCAGAAAAGCCAGGAGTCTCCTAGCTAACCAGAGAGAGTTATGAACTGCATATATGTCTCCCAATGCAGCAAGAGTTGGAATCCAAAGACAGTTCCAGGATGGTTAGAAACCCACAGTGGGGACCCAGTAGTAACCACCAGTATGAGAATAACAGTGCTCAGACCAGGGCATCACAGGAGTATGAAGTAGCTAATATTCTCTCAAGAAAAGCCATAGAAGTCCTTTAAGGTGAAATGCTCTGAACTTCAAAGATCCAGGAGGAAATAACCCCGCAAGTTGGAGGCTAGTGCAGGAACTAATTCACCAAGGTCAAGACCAAGGAATCCTGGCTACTTCACAAAACCATAACAAGAGATAGAGCCTGGCCTTGGCACAAAGTCCTAATCTAGGCACTGAGATTAGAGTGATGGGTAAACTGAAGAAGACAACAATCATCATAAAGATTTATTGTAAATCCAAAGATGTACCCCCAAATCCAACCTATGATTACAAGGTAACACCATAACAATTATAAGCAGAGACTTAAATGAAAAAAATTCCATAAGGACTACATATATAGTGATATATATTGAGTGGTAAACCTAGAGTCAGTAAGATCTGCATTCAAATATGATCTTTATGTAACCCTTTATAAGGCACTTGACCTTTGTCTACCTCAGTTTTCTCATCTGTAAATATGGTAGCACATACTTCTTAGAGTTGTGTTTAGGATAAAGTGATATACACACACACACACACACACACACATATACATAAATATACACATAGAGAGAGAGACATACATACATACATACACATATATACACACACATACATATACATATACATACACATACACATACATATATACATATATATGTGTGTGTATTTATATGTATGTATATATGCATATATAAGTATATATTTGTAAAGCACTTAATAAATCTTAAAATGCTATACGAAATGCTAGCTTTTAATAACCAAAGGGAATTAGATATGGGATTAAAAATAAATAACAATTTTGGAGGAAAGAATTTGAAGAATAAATACGTTAAAATGGAAAGTCATAAATCTATCCTAAGTATCAGACTCCCTGAAAACAGGAATAGGTTAAACAGAAATCAATGACTCCATGAACAGAAAAAAAAAAAACAGAACAAAATAAAAGCATTGGAAAAATAGCAAGTTGCAAGATTCGTGATATCAAAAATAACAGAGCTGGAAAACAGGTCAAGAAGAGATAATTTAAGAATCATTAGACTCCTTGAAAACCATGTATGCTCTATTTCAAGAAGTTATAAACGAAAACTTCCTAGATCTTTTAGAACCAGAGGGCAAAAGAAAGACAGAAAGAATTGACCAATCATCTTCTGAAAAAAAAAAACTGCAAAAGAAAAAGTTTTAGAAATATCATAGCCAAAATCCAGAGCTTCTACTTCAAAGAAAAAATATTGCAAACATATGGAAGACAACAGAGGAAATTTAGGAGGCAGCACAGACAAGAAAGACAGTTTTGAATGGCAGGTACTGATTTTCTTAATAAACATTTTAAAAAACAAAATGATATAAAATAAAGCCTCATGATTTTACATACAATGTTCTTTTTATACTTTTTGTGTATATGGAAATGATGGGTTTTGGTGCTTAAGTTAAAAAAATTATTTTGAAATTTAAGGAAGAAGAAAAATAACAAATTATTTGAACTTTATTTCTACCAAAAAAATATGGAGCAGCCCCTGTAGGGGCTATTTCCTCTACCCTGGACTATTCTTGTTACAAGTTTCCTTGTTATAGTGAAATTATGGAACAGGAAATCTCACAGTATTTTTCCATATTTTCAGTCCCTGGAATCTATGTAGAACTTTATCTCCTACTATTGAAGGCAATTTCATAACTGTTATACCTGTTTTTCACAATACCTTTCTGAAGTAGCTAGAGATATCATCATCATCATCATCACCACCATCACCAACTTTTAAATAGCACCTTATATGAAACAGACACAATGCTAAATTTTTTTTTATAAATATTCATTTGATATTCATAATATTCACTTGATCCTTATAACAATCTTGTAACATGATTGTTGTTTTATAGATTGAGAAACCAGAGCAAAGAGAAGTAAAAAGATTTGTGGCAAGTTTCACAGTTAGTGGTATAATATGACTAGAATCTAGGCCTCTTGAGTATTGATGCAAGCATTTTCTAACTAAAGTAACTTTCATCTTGGAGTTGTAGCATCATACCACTACCAATTTGTGTTCCTGTCAGTTATTCTGAACCAAAAAGTTCTATGGGCAAATGTTTATTCATCAGTTTGGTAGTTCTCTTCATTAAGGCAATTGGGAACCTCATCTAAATGCTAATAGTAAGTCTCAGAGACTTGTTTGACAAACAAAGGGTATAAAGATACTTACCAATGGTCAAACAGGAAGTTTCAGAAACAGAATTTGAACACAATTCAAGTGTAGAGTACAAATCAAGTAGTCTATCCATGGCACTATGTGGTAGAGATTCATTTATTTAGATAGTTTCTCAGCTCTTCTTAAGACAACTGGAGATTTCTTGGGATATTAGAAAGCTTGGGTTGAAAATCATCATGTTAATTTACATTCCCTTTTCTTAAGTCACTATATCAGTTAGATTAGCTAAATTGAATATTTTAGAGCATTAACCCAAATTTCTCATTTATATTCTTTTTTTGATCTTTTTTTTGGAGGGGGAAGGGCAGGCCAATTGGGGTTAAGCAACTTGCCCAAGGTCACACAGCTAGTAAGTGTATCAAGTGTCTGAGGCTGGATTTGAACTCAGGTCCTCCTGACTACAGGGCTGGTGCTCTACTCACTGTGCCACCTAGCTGCCCCTCTCTAGTTTGTATTCTTAAAGGTGTCTGTCATAGTGTGATGAGAGATGTAACAATGTAATCGTAAACCTTTTTTGAAATCAAGTTTTATTATTTAGGAAAGTGAGTAATGGAAGGAAATGAGTACTCATATAATACCTACTACGCGCAAGGAACTGTACTAAGTACTTTTTACTTATACTCTTTTAGGTATGTACTGTTATCCCTGTTCTAATTTTGAGGCAAAGAGAGGTTAAATGACTTGCCTATGGTTACACAATTATTAAATGTCTTAGGCCAGATTTGAACTTAGGTCTTCTAGTGCTTTGTCTACAATGCCACTAACTCTCTCTATTTAAGACTATTAATAAGAATACAATGCAATGAAAAATTCAACTTTCAAAAAAGGGGTCTGTTTAATTGTCTTTCATGTTAGTGTAGAAGAGACCCCAGTCTCCCGATGGCTATTACAGAACAGCACTAGCTCTGAAAGGCTCTATGATAAAAAGCTTTGTTTATAGCCCTGACAATAGATTGTCTTTCTTTAAAGAATCAGCCTAGCTACGCATGGAGTTTCTCATCATGAGTAGGCTGGCCATTAGTTTACGAATTCTATCACTTTTGGCAAACCATGAGGCAATCCTCCCCTCCAAAATCAAAGGTAGGGAATTTAATTTTAATGTAGCAGTGACATAATTGGTATGATAAGGATTATAGTCCTATTTTACTTTCAGGCAAACAAAAATATACATTTTCCATATTAGTTATCTTTTGATGCACAAATTTGCTTTGATATTTTTATATTACATTTATGCCTAAATTATTTTATTCTTTCTGGAACCATAGAATAAGTATGAAAAAATTGAGAAAATATATATACAAGGTGGAGAGTGGTGACTGTAGTCCAAATGTGAGTTTAAGAATACGCATTACAAAGGAGATTTCTGTAAATGTAGGGATATTTCTATATGAGTTGATATACTAACATATACACATAATACATGGATATACATATGGAGAGGGAGAGAGAGAGAGAGGGAGAGAGAGAGATTGGTTGATTGGTTGTTGTCCTTCATTCTCAAAGAAGACCAAAATGACATCACTATGCTACAGTTAAGTTTTGGGGCAGCTAGGTGGCACAGTGAGTAGAGCACTGGCCCTGGAGTCAGGAGGACCTGAGTTCGAATGTGACCTCAGATGCTTGACATACTTACTAGCTGTGTAATCTTGGGCAGTTAATTTAATTAACCCCAATTGCACTGCCTTCCCCCCTCAAAAAAAAGAGTCAACTTTCAATTTGTCGGACTGTGACTGATCAGACCAATACAATCTTGGAATGCTCTACCACAGGTTGGGCACAAATAGTCCATGTGAACATTTGGGGTGGATTTTCTAAATTTGCACATCCTGCATTTCCTTTGAGCTTTTTCAATTCTGCTTTGCTCATAGAGCACAGCACCTTCTCTTATGCAGGCATGCCTTGCTGAGTGGTCCTGTGCCAGTGTTTCCCATATCATACAATCAATTCCAAAGTGCCCAAGAGAGACCTTGAGAGTGTCCTTATATTGCTAGATAGAGATAGATGATACTTCCATTCCCAGGTTAAAAATTAACAAGTACATGTATACATGTATGTACAAACACAAGAGCTTCTATTCTGCAATAATTTTGGCTTTTTTGCATGCCTGATCTTTAAAAGTTTTTCTTTTTCACTCAACTAGGCTTCCCCTTCCCACATAATTAAATATATAAGATTAACATCCTTTTGTGAAGCCATTTACAGTAGCTGGTTTCTCATTTATACTCTTTACAATAAATGTACAATCTTAAACCCTCCCAACTTGGACCAACCTTGCTTTTCAGGGTTGGGAATCACATTTATGTAGCATCTATATACTAGGCATATATATGCTAGGTACCATGCAAAGTGGTTTGCAAATGTAATCTTGTTTTATTCTTCCCTACCTGGGAAGTAGGTGCTATTATTTTCCCCATTTTTCAGTTGAAGAAATGGGTAAAGAGTCTAAATGACTTCCTTGGTAAGAATCTGAGGCCAGATTTGAATTCAGATCTTATGATTCCAGGTCTAGCACTTCGTCCACTATGCTACCATGTTCCTCTTATGATACCCTCAAAGATCCAAGGCATATATTTAGAAGAGTCCCCTTCAACAATTAAAACATTGGAAAACAAAGCAGAGACTAAAAAGCAAAAGGCTAAAGCACTACCCTAGAAATGGAACCCAAAAAAGTACAAACACCAAGCTATGAAGCATATATTTTATTCCCAATGGACATCTATGGGTTGGGTTGCAATGAGACAATACAACATTGGAAAAGATGCTTCCTAGAATTTAGGGGGATAAAAAAACATGTATAAATTCTTATTGGGTGCCTGGCACTATGGGAAATGCTGGGGGAATAAAGAAAAACAAAAAAACAAAATCTCTGCTATTGGCTAGTTCCACAATCCAGAGGTTAAAAGAAGATGTTTATTCCATTTACTTTGGCAGGTATACTAACTTTCGAATGTATTTTGTGTGCCTCAAAATCTATATGTCCACAGCAATCAGTAAGGGTGATCATTCTTAAAAGTATTGCAAGATGGGGGACCTACTGGCATCTCATCTAGATTACTATAATAGACTTCCTAATTCATCTTCCTACATCTCATATCTCCCCTTTTCAAATCTTCCTCCACAGTTACCAAGTAGATTTTCCTAAAATTCGTTATCTGACCATGCCACTCTTCTCGAGATGATTGAGTGATACCTCATCACCTTTGAGATAAAATTCAAAAATCCCTTCTAGGATTTAAAGCTTTATGTGATCAGATTACACTTTACTCCCCCTCACCTATTCTCCACTCTATAATGGGTATACTATTTGTCGTTTCTGGTATATGACATACCATCTCTCTCTCTGTCTCTTTTTAGCGGCTATCCACCCATATCTGGAATCCTCAAGCCTATACTGCTGCCTCTTGGATTCCCTAATTCCAAGTTTGGCTTAGCTCAAATGTCATTTTCCTCAAAAGGCACTTTCTCATTCATTGAGTTGTTAGTATTTCTCTTGTCTTCTCCTATGTTTTTTTTTCTAATACATTCTTTATTTACTTCTCTGTGAAATACATTGTTATATCTCTCTAGTGGACCATAAACTTCTTGAGGACAGGATCTGTCTCACATTTGTATCCACACTTAGTATAGTGTTTAGAGCATAGCAATTTGTTGTTGTTCAGTCATCTTTCAGTCATGTCCAACTTTTCATGACCCCATAGCAAGTGCTTCATAGTTATTTGCTGATTGGTTACAGTTTAAACTGATAAGAAAAGACACCTTATAATGCCTCTTCTTAATCTCCACTGAAGTCCTATTTTAGGGCCTTACGTGGAGATGAATCTTGTTCTTCAAAGTTTTTCTAGGGACCCAGAGTCTAATGCTGTTAAGCTGAACAGGCATGAAGTAGTTGTTAATTCCCTGCAGAAAGATAAGAAGAGTCCCACAACTTGTAGGCCATCAACCCTTCATTTGTACCTTTGTAAAGCTTTGACATTTTCATATATTTTAGACATTTTTCCTATCTTAACTTTCTCTGCTAAAGAAAGAGAAAATTCCTTGCATAAAACTGATCACCACATTTCCCCAGTGAATAAAACTGAATTACTGTGGTACTCTGTAATAAATCCCATGAGATCACATGAGCATTCTCCTGCTAACTCTACAATTATTTTATGTCACCAGGGAACATCTTGAATGATATATTAGGTCTCTTACAAACTGCTTTGAAGTAGTGAAATTTTTACTTTTCTTACACAAACGGCAGCTTATAACATCTGTTTATGTTAAAGAAAAACAGCTAGGGAGAAGATCATTTCCTCATTTGCTCTCATGGATGTATGTATATGAGACACACAAATGGGGCAAAATGAGTTATTAGTTAAATAAATTCTAAAGAAAAAGACATTTACGGATCTAAGACTTAGCTGCCTATGAAAATAAACAAATGAGAGTTTTGATAGAGATGCTTGATCATGCCACTGATCATAACAAATGACTAGATTTAAAAAATGCAGGTGATATATTTCTACACATAATGAAGTGGGTTGTTTTTATTTTTGTTTTTGTTTTTGCACTTCATGACACTTAACTTTGAAAAATCTATTCAGACCAACTTAGCATAAAATACCAGCAAATACAAATGGAGTAATAGTTAGTAGCAATGAGATAAACCTGAGAATCACAGAATTTCAGAGCTGAAAGAAGTCTCAGATCATTTAGCCCAACAAATACCAAAATAATCACATCCCCTATGTGCAATCACCCAATCTTTACTGGAAAACTCCTAATGAAGGGGAACTCAACATATGCTGATGTTGCCAATACCATATTAGTTTCTTTTTTTTTCCTCTTTGATATAAACCATAAATGCATCTTTTTGCAACTCACACCCTACTGTTCTTAATTCTGCTTTTTGGGGCCCCATCAGTCTAATCTATCTTCCACGTGATTGGCCTTCAAATACTTAAAGATGGCTATCAGTTTCCCCTAAGTCTGTCCTTCAGGCCAGACAGCTCCATCTCCTTCAACTGATGTCAAGGTCCTTACTCATCTTGGCTCTATGCTGCTGGATGCTTTCTAGAATATCAATATCTTTCCAATGTTCCAGCTCTGACTCAGGCAGAGTGCAGCAGGATTCTCACCTTCTCAGTCTGGGACACTGTGCCTTTCTTATTGCAGTACAAATTCAAACTAGCTTTTTGGACTCCTGTGTCACATGGCTGACTTATATTGAGCTTTCAGTTCACTAAAAGCCAGAAATATTTATGGAGTGCTCTGTGAAGCAGAAATATTGATGAAATACAATGTTGTATTTGTAAATTGACAAGGTTCAAGAGATCAGGCCTGCCTGATCTTGCCATTATTTATTATCACTTTTTTCAATGTCCTTTAAGATGAGATAAGAAAACATTATGAAATCAACATAAAAATCTTGAACTAAATAAAAAATGAAGCATGACATTTCCTCATATAATATTCATGAAAAATCTTTTTAGCACACATTCAGTATTACAGCAAGTATATTTCCCCCATAATTAGAAATATAAACCTATCTCTATCCCAATGTTATGTATATACATATATGGCATACTAATATAAACATATCAATCAATGGCTATAAATGGTTTTTTAAAATATGGCAATAGATAGAGGAAATAGCAATTTATCTAAATTCAACTATTATAATCTAATTGGCTTTCCTGCATCCAGGCATTCTATTGATCTTTCAAGATGGCACAGAAACCCCTTTCTTCATGAAGATTTTTCTAATTTCTTCAATGATATATTGAATCCTGACTGTGATTACCCTAAGTACTTCATTCTTTTATATAATTTATTCTATCCTGAATCATATTGTAATTTTTATGTACATGTCTTATACTACTTTACAGATTACAAATTCCTTATAAGAGATGTCTCTCCCATTTTTGTATGCCACACATATGCTTACTAATGATAGGTATTTGGCTAATATTTGTAAAATTGACTTGAATTGCATGGGAAGGAATTGGATAATTTCTTGGGGAGGAACAATGAAGATTTTTTTCTATATATTTATAGGATATTTTGTACAAATTTTGGAGAATAAAAAGGAGAGAATTTGGGGATTAATACAAATCATCTTCCCTGGTACTTTATTATTTTCTTGTTGTATGTTTTAATTTTGTTTGGTTAGTCTTTATGAAGTCAGAACTTCATGACTTCTTTGTGAAGTCAATGTGAATTTTCTGTGATTACTGTTACTACAACTAATAATAGTACTTGAGATCTATGCAGTTCTCTATAATTCAGAATGATTTGTAATCACTAATACTTCACAACATTAATGGATAACAAAATCAAAAGGATATGTAATTGCAGAATAAGCAAAATCAGAAATGTTAACTAAATTTAAAAAAAATTGTGTTGCTATGTTATCATAATATGGAAATGGCTTCTCAGTAGCTCAGTTAATTGAGAACAGTGTATGCTTTCTGTCTTTGGTCAGATTCTCAGAGAGATTTGCAACACTGGAGGAGTCTAACCATTACAAGTGTGAAAAGCCAGCAGTAAAACTGGGCTTGTGCTTCATGAAAGTGTACAGATGGAGCAAGTATTTGCATCTGCCACATTTTCTTTCTACATGAAATGCCTTGGCTTTTAAAAATTGCTGCCAATTGGAACATTGGGTTATACCTGTACATAAATCTCAAAGAATTAGAACATTCATCAGTATGCCCCTAGGGTTTTGGGTCAATATAAATTTAGTACTAAGTAATGAAAGGAAAGAGGTGTTGAGAATTGTGTATATTTCTCATTTCATGGTAGATTTTAGAAAAAAAGATATATAATAAGTGACTCAGCAATATTCTTCAAAGTAATGGGCTTGATTCTCCTCTTTGCAACAGAGTGATTACATGTTATGGACTCTTTAAAAAAAACATTATTTTTATTGTAGCACAAACATTTTAACATACCAAGAAGAACAAGAAAATGTATAAGAAAATATCAATCTTTCCAATATACTTTAAAGATATATGTGTACATTATGTTGAATATATGTAAATTATATTTATGTTTATATTAATATGTGCATATATTTAAGAAATATATGTATATAGAGATTGATTATAGGTAGATAGATGGATAGATAGATAGATGATTTACAGATAGATAAAGTGAGGCAGCATGTTGAAATTAATACAGAGCTAAACTTGGAGTCAAAAAAAAACCCCTCAGATTCAAACCTCACCTCTGACACGTGTAATCAATAAACAGTAAGTACCTATTAAGTGTCAGCTTCTAGGAATACAAAGAAAGGCAAAGGATAGTCCCTGCCCTCAAGAAGCTCATAATTTTGTGAAAGAACATAATACATTAAGAAGAAAAAAAAAGTTAAGAGGCACAGGGAGGAGTAGATAGGAGGAAAGGGACCCAGTTGTGGGCAGGGGAATGGAAGAGCAAAATAAAGTCCCCCAGGAATACAATCAGGTGGGAGATAATGAGATAGCTCCCCCCCCCCCCCCCCCCCCCCCCCCCCGTGATCCCTCCTTAATTGGAAAACCTGGGAGGATCTCTCTCATATCCACCTTCCACACTCTCTAATAAGAGAGAGGGATTGGCTCCAGGGCAAGGAGTACTGAGTTGGTGTGAGTTATGGAAGTTATTTGATTTTTCAGGATGATGAGGTTTTGGAGAAAATTATAAAGACCATGGCACACATGGCACACATATTGACTGTATGGCTGTGGTTTAGCCACTTAATTTCTCAGTACTCTAGGAAACTCTGCAGGGCTATCAGTTGTGGAAAAAACTAACCAACTTGCATTGGTGGAGGCAGTTACTGTATAGTAGAATCCAATGCTTGTTCCCTATTTTCCCTTACCTGACTAAAATATTAAATTTAAGAAGGCGCAACAAAAGTATTCATTTGTCTCCTGTTCTTTATTTCTTTTGATTTTCTTTTCTGTATTTCAAAATGTTATATTGTTGGTCTTTTTCCATATCTCTCACTACCCACTGACCACTCTTGCCCCCAAATAAAAGCTCAGTAAATAAATGGTCAAAGAATGTGAATAATTATGTGGTATAATGACTTTCTGCTTCACCTGTCCTAAGAAATCTAGATTGTTTCTTTTAGTTACCTCACCCTCCCATTTAAACATAGAGGAATTGCTTAAGACATAATTTCCTGTCCTACACAAAATTTGAGCATGTTCCCTCTGGGGATTCACATTAATGGCAGAAGCAGCATCATGAGCTTTGTGACACTAGAACAGTGAGATATCTATACACTGTGTTTTTTCTCACTGTAAGAACCTATTATCTTGGGAGGCCACTTACCTTGCCGAGGTGAGGAGAACTTGCCCCAGACAAGCAGTTAGGAGTGAATTCTCCAACACCAACCTGCTCCATTCTGATATTTCCTATATTTCCCCTCTATTTGGGGTTATGTCCCTGAGCTAATTCCAGTGTGCTACTGTTTAGTAATACTGTACCCATGCATAGAAAGAGAACCATATCCCTCCATGGAATTGTGTCTGTCCCTTAGGTCTTACCAGAGGAGAAACTACAAATAGGTTATATAACTTTGTGAATATCCCAGTTACTTTAAGTTATTTCAAAGTCTGTGAAAGACATTAGTTGTTAGAGGCTCAATTAAACAAACAACATATATAAAGGTATGTTCTAGAAATGAATGAACTTGTTTCTGGGCAGACTCATTTGATGACTCTGTGGAATTATCCTAGATACACTCAGCTACTTCAGAGTTAAAAATCAATTTATTGCATTTTACAATATGTACTAACAGGAATTTTTCAGAACTGAACAAGCAACAAAAGAAACATATTATCTACAAATAAGAGAGATATTTAACACTGATGCCAAACTGGCATCTAACATTAATGTTTTTAGTAAAAAGATTGTGTGTTGTTAAGAATATTCATTTTCTAATAAAGTTTGATTGGGAGAGTTAAGAAGTGAGATGTTAGAAAATTGAGTACAGGATAGTTATGCAAACATGGCAGGAATGGGGGGGAAAGGGTGAAGTAAGGAAACAAACAAAAGACAGGCAGACTACAATGAAATAAGATGATGAAAAAAGTAGGAGAGCTTGAGGACTTCCAGGAGCCAAGATGGACCAGTAAATCATTGTAACTCTCCCATATTCACCTCCAAACAACCATAAAAAGCACCACAAAACAAGTCCTAGAACAGCAAAACCAGAAAAAAAGATGAAATAAAACAATTTGGAGCCCAAAAAACTTGGAAGATAGGCAGGAAAGGTCAGTTTCATTGGGATAAAAGGGAAGCACAGTCCAGGACAGGAAGCATCCTAGCAAATCAGGATGAAGTCCCACTTTAGCACAGCAGCAGTAGATTCTGAGCCTCAGTGTGATGGAGCAGGCAAACTCTAATAGCAGGACCCTCTACCTGCCTCACCATAGTAAGAGAGATAGGCAGACATCAGCTCTGACAACCACCATGTGATTCAGTGTAGCCCTGGGCAAACAGGCAACCTCCAGCAGCCAGATCTCCATGGGCTTCAGTGTATCCCCAGGGAAATGCACAAACACCCCACCAGCCTCAGCACATGCCAGACACTAGCACTAGGATCCCAACATAGCACCATATAAGCTGCCAGACCCCTATAGCCTCCAGCTATATAGGAGGCACCAACCACTGCCTCCACCACCAATCCCCTCAGTATCGCACCAGACTTTAGGGTCCCCAATGGGCCTCAGGGCAACATAAGTGCAGCACCAGGGAAAAAGCCAGGGCCTACAGCCACTGACACAGGAAGCCTGAGACAGTGCCCCTTCCACCCTGTGATCAGAGCCTTAATTTAAAAGAAAAGGGGAAAAAGGGTAAAAAAACAAGATGAGCAAAAAACAACAAAAAAGGAATCCATTTATTATGATGACAGGGAAGAGTAAGACACAAATTCAGAAGAAAATAACACTGTGAAAACACCTATCGGCAAACCTGGAAGAAAAAGCAGGAAGTGATCTCAAGCCCATAAAGAACTCACAGAAGAGCCCAAAGAAAAGTTGAAAAATCATACAAGAGAGGTAGAAGAAAAATTGGGAAAAGAAATGAAAATGATGCAAGAGAATTATGAAAAAAGAGTCAACAGCTTAGAAAACTGCTTAAAAAGCAGAACTGGCCAAATGGAAGAGGAGATACAAAAGTCTACTGAAGAAAAAATCTCCTTAAAAAGTACAGTTGGTGAAATGGAAAAGAAAGTAGAAAAGCTAATTGAGGAAAACAATACCTTAAAAGTTAGAATTGGGGAAGTGGAAGCTAATGACTCTATGAGACTGAAAGAATCAATCAAGTACATTCAAAAAAAAATGAAAAAATGGAAGAAAATGTAAAATACCTCATGTGGAAAACAACTGACATGGGACACAAATCCAGGAGAGACAACATCAGAATCATTGGACTACCTGAAAACCATGATCCAAAGGAGGACCTGGATAGCATCTTTCAAGAAATTGTCAAGGAAAACTGCCCTGATATCCTGGAACTAGAGAGCAAAATAAACATTGAAAGAATCCACTGTTCACCTCATTCCAAGGAACATAAGAGCTGAAATTCAGAACCATTGGGTACAGGAAAAAAAAATACTAGAAGTGGCCAGAAAGAAATAATTCAAACATTAGGGAGCCACAATCAGGATGACACAGCACTTAGCAGCTATAACATTAAAATATCAGAGGTCATGGAACATGATATTCCCAAAGGCAAAGGAGCTAGGACTACAACCAAGAATCACTTACCCAAGGAAATTAAGCATAACACATCAGGACAAATAATAGTCATTTAATGAAATAGGAGCATTTCAAGGTTTTATAAGGAGAAGACTAGAATTAAACCAAAAATTTGATCTCCATTATCAAGACCCAAGAGAAGGATAAACAGGTAAAAAATGAAAAAAAAAACCATAAGGAATTCAATAGAGCTGAATGGCTTACATCTCCACATAGGAAGAGTATGATTGTGATTTTTAAAAATTGTATCACTAATAGTAGAGCTAGAAGGAATACACATAGAAGTATGGGTATAAGGTGAATTTGAGGGAATGACATAAAAATTAAGGGATGAGAAAGAGGAGTACACTGGGTGCAGAAGGAAAGGACAGGCAGAATAGAGTAAATTGTTTCACAGAAAGAGGTACAAAAAACTTGTTATAGTTGAGGAAAAGATGGGAGGGTGGATGACAGACATTGCTTGAAACTTTCATCAGTATTGGCTCAAAGATGGAATAATATACAAAATCAGTTGAATATAGAAATCTATCTTACCCATCCAGGAAGCTGAATGGAGGAAATGAAGTAAAAGGGAGGGGGACTGATAGGAGGGAGGGCAGATCAGATTTGGTTGTAAGCAGAAGCAAAACATCAATAAGGAAGGGTAAAAGGAGAGAGAGGACAAACAGGAGGAAAAATAGGAAGGAAGGAAATACACAGTTAGTGTATTTAGTGTATATAACTGTGAATGGGAATGGAATGAACTTGCCCAAAAAACAGAAATGGAAAGCAGAGTAGAACCAAAATCAGAATCCCCACAATATGTTGTTTACAAGAAACACATTTAAAGAAAAGTTACACACATGAGTAAAGGTAAGGGACTGGAGCAGAAACTATTATTCTTCAACTGAAGTTAAAAAAAGAAGGAGTAGCAATCCTGATCTCAGACTAAGTAAAAACAATGACAACCAAAAAAAAAAAAAACTAATTAAAAGGGATAAGAAAAGAAACTTCATCTAGCTAAAAGGTACTACAGACAATGAAGCAATATCAATATGCACCAAGTGGTATAGCATTCAAGTTTTTAAAGGAGAAGTTAAGTGAGTTACAGGAAAAATTAGACAGAAAAACTGTACTAGTGGGTGACTTCAACTCTCCCCTCTCAAAACTTGATAAATCCAACCAAAAAATGAACAAGAAAGAAACTAAAGAGGTAAACAGACTACTAGAAAAGGTAGACATGACAGACCATTGAAGAAAACTGAATGGGAACAGAAAGGAATATATTTTTCTCTCAGCAGCACAGGGCACCTGCATAAAAATTTACCATGTACTAGGGCATAAAAACATCAAAATCAAATGCTGAAAGGCAAAAATATTAAATACATCCTTTTAGGATCATAATGCACTAAAAGGTACATTCAACAAAGGCCAGTGGAAAGATAGATTAAAAATTAATTGGAAACTAGATAATATAATCCTAAAGAATAAGTGGGTCAAAGAACAAATCATAAAAAAAAAACCAATTATTTCATTAAAGAGAATGACAACAATGATACAACATACCAAAATTTATGGGATGCAGATAAAGTAGTACTTAGGGGAATTTTTTTTTCTCTAAATGTTTACATCAACAAAACAGAAAATGAACAGATCAGTAAATTGGGCATGCAACTAAAAAAAAAAAAAAAGAAAAACTAGAAAAAGAACCTAAATTAAAAATCCCAAATTGAGTTCCAAATTGGAGATCCTTAAAGTCAAAGTTGAGATTAATAAGATTGAAAGTTAAAAAAAAAACTATTCAGCTAATAAATAAATCTAGGAGCTGGTTTTATGAAAACACCAATAAGATAGATAAACCATTGGTTAATTTGACTTAAAAAAAGGAAGATGAAAACCAAATATCAAGTATTAAAAATGAAAAGGATCAAATCACCACCAATTAAGAAGAAGTTAAAGTAATCATTAGGAAATATTTTGCCCAATTACATGGCAATAAATCTGACAACCTGAGTTATATCAATGATTATTCATAAAAAGGAATTGAAAAATTTATGAAAAATTACCCAGATTAACAGATCAGAAAATAGAAAGCCTAAATAATTCCATTATAGAAGAAAGACATTGAAAAAGCCATTAATGAACTCCTTGAGAAAAAAATCCCCAGAGGAAGATGGGTTCACAAATGAATTCTACCACATATTCAAAGAAAAATTAATTCAAATACTGCATAAACTATTTGGAAAAATAGGTGAAGAAGGATTCTTACCAAAATCCTTTTATGACACAAATACGTATTTGACACTTAAACCAGCAAGAGCTAAACCAGAGAAATAAAATTGGAGTGGGGGGGGGTGGAAGGGTAGAAATGGGGAGAAAATTTGTAATTCAAACTCTTGTGAAAACCAGTGCTGAAAACTAAATACGTTAAATAAATAAATTTAATTTAAAAAAAAAAAGAAAAGGGACAGGGTCAAGTGAGAAAACTGAATAAAGGGGACAGGATAAGAGGGAGGGAAATATAGTTAGTCTTTTACAACATGACTATTTATGGGAGTGTTTTGCATAATGATGCATGTGTAATCTATGTTGAATTGCTTGCCTTCTTAGGGAGGGTGGGTGGGGAGGGAAGAGGGGAGAGAATTTGGAACTCAAAGTTTCAAAAGCAGATGCTCAAAAAAAAACAAAACGTTTTTGGCATGCAACTGGGAAATAAGATATACAGGCAGTGGGGCATAGAAATTTATCTTGCCCTACAAGAAAGTAAGGGGAAAAGGGATGGGGGGAGGGGAGGGGCATGATAGAAGGGAGGGCTGACTGGGTAACAGGGCAATCAGAATATACACCATCTTGGAGTGTGGGGGAGGGTAGAAAAGGGGAGAAAATCTGGTGGAAATTAATGCAGAAAACTAAAAAATATCAGATAATAAAGTATGGAATTAAAAAAATGCAAGAAGAAAGAAAAAAACATGCACACCCTTTGACCCAACAATACCGTTTCTAGGGCTATATTCCAAAGAGATCAGACAAGCAGGAAAGGGACTCATATGTTGTGTTGGTAAGCAAAATGGCTTTTATTTTCTTTGAGTAATTCAGTGTATTTCATTGAGCCTTACTAGGTGCTAAGCCCCAGGCCCAAACCCCTATTAGGTGTGGAACCTGTGTGTGTGTGTGTGTGTGTGTGTGTGTGTGTGTGTGTGTGTGGATTGGTGACTGGGGTGGGGCCCAAGGTGGGGCTGGCTAAGGGCAGGTGCTAACTGCAGAGCCATGCCCATCTTGGGTCTTACTAAGTACTAAGCCCCAGGCTCTGAACCCTATTAGGTGTTAACCTAACCTATGTGGATGTGAACCTCCCAGGGTCCTAAGGGGAGGGGATAACTCAAGAACCAATCACCAGAGCCTAAGTTCTGGTCATTCAGATGATGCTTGATGATGTCAAAAACTCTATAAGTGGAGACAACACAGCTTGGAGATTGAGACTTCTTGGAGCCAGAGACAGCTACAGCCGAAGCTGAAGATAAAGCCAAAGCCAAAGGAGCTGAAGAGGCAGGAGCTGCTGGTAGTAGGGCTAACCCATGTGTGGACTGAGGAGTGCTGAGCAAGGGCTTGAGGCCAGTGGGTAACCTTTTTACTGGAGGGGGGGAAGCACAAATATGATTTGGTTTAATGCCATCATGTTTTTCTGTAGCCTCCTTGTTACTCTTGTGAGGTAGACTTATTGGGCCTAGAAGCTTTTGACCAAGATATGAAAATGCGGACACTGGTTCGTGGATCTGCTACTTTGGAGCTTGAATAAATGCTTCAATTCTTCTGCCTTCTATTTAGAGACTTCCTTATATCCTGTGGTTCTGAACCATTCAGACATATATATGATTATCTTTGAAATCATAAATTCTGCCTTCATAATATGTATATACGAAAATATTTATAGCAGCTCTTTTTGTGGTGGCAAAGAACTGGAAATCAATGGGATGCCAATCAATTGGGGAATGGCTAGACAAATTGCAGTATATGAATGTAATGGAATAATATTGTGCTATGAGAAATGAGGAGCAGATGGACTTCATTATAACCTTGAATGACTCATATGAACTGATGCTGAGTGAGGGGAGCAGAGCCAAGAGATCAATATACACGATTACAGACACATGGTATCTGTAAGGACTAACTTTGATAGCCTTGACTCCTCTCATCAATGCAAGGTTCAAAGACAGCCCCAAAAGACTCATGATGGAAAAAGCTATGCATATCCAGAAAAAGAATTATGGAGTCTGAATGCAGATGGAGGCACACTATTTGCTGTCTTTTTTTCCTTCTTTTTTGGTTTCATTTCTCCATTCTTATGATTCATTCCATTGGTTATAACTCTTCTTTACAACTGGACTATTCTGTAAATAAGTTCAATGTGAAGGTAAATATAGAACACACATTGGATTACATGCCATCTTGCAGGGAGGGAGGAGGAGAGGGAAGGAGAGAAATTTTGGAACTTGAAAACCTAAGAAACTGAGTGTTGTAAACTAAAACTAAAAAATAATTTAAAAAAAATGACTCTGAGGTATCATCTTACCTCTATCAGACTGACTAATAGGACAAAAATGAAAATGGTAAATGTTGGAGAGTATGTGGGAAAATTGAGGCATTAGTGCACTGCTGGTGGAGTTGTGTAGTGATCCAACCATACTGGAAAGCATCTTGGAATTATGCCCAAAGGGCAAGCAAACTGTGCATATCCTTTGATCCACCAATACTACTAGTAGGTCTGTATCCCAAAGAGATTATTAAAAGGGGGAAAGGACCTACATCTGCAAAAAATAAATAAATAAATTATAGCACCCCATTTTGTGCTGATAAAACATTGGAAATTGAAGGGATGCCCATCAGTTGGGGAGTGGCTGAACAAGGTTTGGTATATGAATGTAATGGAATACCATTGTGCTATAAGAAATGATGAACAGGCAGAAAAACCTGGGAAGACTTGTATAAATTGATGCAAAGTGAGATGAGCAGAACCAGGAAAACATTATACATAGTATCAGCAAAATTGTGTGATGATCATCTATGAATGATTCTACTCTTCTAAGCAACACAGTGATCCAAGACAAGTACAAAGGACTCATGAAGGAAAATGTTATCTATATCCAGATAAAGAACTGAAAGACTCTGAATATAGATTGAAGCAAATTTTTTTCACTTACTTTATTCTTTTTTATGTTTTTTCCCTTTTTGATCTGTTTCTTCTTTCACAACTGTGACTAATATGGACATGTTTTTCATGATAGCACATGTATAACCTATATCAAATTGCCTACCTTTTTTGGAAGACAGGAAGGGACAGAGGGAGGGACAAAAATCTGGAAGTCAAAATCTTGTAAAAATTAATGCTAAAAATTATCTTGATGTGCAATTGGGAAAAAATAAAATGCTGTTAAAAGAAAAAAGTAAAACAACTTGAGGGGATTCATTATACTTGGCCCTAACCTGTGATGTACCTCTGCCATGTTATTTATACTGGTAGCAACAGAGAGTATCAGTATCTCTTCAGAATTTTGGCTATGAGTGCCTCCCCTTCTATTTCCTTTTTCTCTAACCTTTCAAACATTTATAGACCCCAACCCGTAGCACATAAAACTAATAAATCTGCTAACATCATCTTGAAATTCTTTACTATAGGCATAGCTCATTTTATTGTGCTTCACTTGATTATGCTTTGCAAATACTGTATTTTTTTAATTGTAGGTTTTTGGAAACCCTGCTTGAAGGAAGTCTATTGGCACCATTTTTCCAATAGTATACGCTCACATCTTGTCTCTGTGCCACATTTTGGTAATTCTTGCAATATTCCAAACTTTTTCATTGTTTTATTGTTGTTCAGTCATTCAGCTGCATCTGAGTCTTCATAACTCTATGGACTATAGCACACCAGGCCCTTCTATCCTCCACTATCTCTTGAAGTATGTGCAAATTTCATGTTTGATGCCTCCATGATGCTATCTATCTGTCTCATCTTCTGTTGTTCCTTTTGCCTTTTGCCTTTATTCTTTCCCAAAATTAGGGTCTTTTCCAATGCATCCTGTCTTTGCATTATGTGGCCAAAGCATTTGAGTATCAGATTTAATATTTGATCATCGACCATCCAATAAGTAGTCTGAATTACTTTCTTTAAATATTGACTGATTTGACCTCTTTGCTCTCAATCAACAGCAATTAACATCAAGAAAAAACCTTCTACAAACAAAAAGATTACAACTTGGTGAAGGTTGAGATAATGGTTAACATTTTTTAGCAATAATATATTTTTAATTAAGGTACATACATTGTTGCATAGACATAATACTATTGAACACAAGTCTTCAGCACCACAATTCAAAAGTATCAATTCTGTGGCACTCAGCTTTCCTTATAGTTCAACTTTCATGGCTATATATTGCTCCTAGAAAAACCATAGCTTTAAGTATATGGACCTTTTTAGGTAGGCAAGGTGGTGTCTCTACTTTTTAGTATTTTCATTATTGTTATCTCATTTATATAACCTATTATCAGAGATCTTTGATGTTACTGTTGTAGTTATTTTTGGCCTCCACAAACCACACCTATATAAGAGGGTGAACTTAATTGAGAAATGTTACATATGACCAACCAGCTATTCCACAAATGTTCTGCTTCTCCTCTAGCCACAACAATATTGAAGAATATTATATAACCCTTGTCAATAAAGCAACAGCAGAGTTCGAGAAGATTGACTTCAATTTTGGAAGAAGTTCTGATGTGGGTAAAATGCTATCAAACAGCGTCACATGCTCCAGAGACGTTTTCCATGAACGGGTCAAGCAATGTGGCAGACTTCATTGTTTTATTGTAAGAAATTGCCACAGACACACCAACCTCAGCAACCACCAACCTGGTCAATCAACAGCAATTAACATCAAGGAAAAACCTTCCACAAACAAAGAGATTACAACTTGGTGAAGGTTGAGATAATGGTTAACATTTTTTAGCAATAATGTATTTTTAACTAAGGTACATACATTGTTGCATAGACATAATACTATTGAACACTTAATAGACTACAGTATAGTATAAACATAATTTTTATGTGCTCTGAGAAACTAAAAAAATTGTGACTTGCTTTACCGTGATATTCAGTTTATTGCAGTGATCTGGAACCAAATCTGCAACATCTTGAAGATATGCCTGTACTCGAATTGAGAAGCATATACTTAATTGTATTTAATGAGCTCAGTAAGCATAAGGGTAGATACATTGAGCCTAACCAATGCACTCTTGCTGGCCATGTGCTGGTACCTTGTGGAGAAAGTACTTTGTTCTGAACCTGATAAAAGCAGCTAAGATAGCCTATAGTAAAATGATAACCCTTTCAATAAGTTATCCAAAACAGCCCCAATGATAGACTTGACTTGGATTTTCTGTGGAAGCTCCAAGCAATATTTATGTACAGTTATGTCTAGGTTGAGACCCAAGAGAATTTTATAATAGCTCTCATTCAATTTCATTGGGAATTCCCTAAATCATTTAAGTTCATACTTACATTGTGCTTTGTGAGGTTTGAAATATTTGTTGCTATTGCTTGTAGCCAGTCAATGCAGTCTTCAGCAGAGAGACACTGAATTATTCCACTGCAAACCCCATCCACAGCAATTACTTGAAATGCATTCTGCCTGTAGATATATCATAAGATCAGATAAGAAAATAATGTTATTTATCTAAACACTCATCTCAGTAAGACTTGTTGAAAATATTTTCTTCCTAACAACGTAATGCACACATTGTGAACTCACATCTGATTACTGAGCTGTTTTATAAATGCCTAAGTTTGATAATGGAACAGTAAAGGTAAATCTAGGCAATACACAATTTCAAGATGGTAGAAACTGTTCTTGAAGGAAAAAGAAACATTTGGCACCACTGGGGTGAGAAGTGTTAATTATATTCATAGCAGAAGTCCCAAGAAAATTTAAATAACTCTAATCAATACAGAATTAATCATGCAAATTTACACAGAAAGGATATGCCATTATTTTTGTCTACTTTTGGAACCACTGGTTGGTTCTAGTCTCGTCAGCTACTTAGTAGAAGAGGTCATTGACATGATGATTATGGGGAGAGACCCAACTACACTAATCTAATAGAATCGTAGAAGTGCCATATTTTGATCTGGAAAGTGACCTTAGAGATCATCTCCTCTAACCTTCTCCTTTTATAGATAAGGATGTAGTTCTTCTATTTACTACTTGATCTTGGATAAACTGCTTAATCTTCCTGGACCTCAACTTGCCCAACTGTAAAAAGAAGAGGTTAGACAGGGTGATCTCCTAGGTCCCTTACTGGTATAAAAATCTACATTCTGTCCTCTATGCAAAGTTTGTGATTTTCAGTAATGAGCAAAGTTTTCCTTAGAATGAAATGAGCAGTGTCTAAGTACTCCTTATGGGCTTTCATTGATTATTTAAGAAAATGAAATGATCCTCTTCTAAATTGCTTATGAAAATGTTGCAGAATTCCAAGTTACTCCCCACAGCTTTAATGATTCCATTTTACATTGTGCTTTTGCATTGTTTGGACATAAGCTAGGCACAACAGAAGTGAGAGACACTGAAATGAATGGAAACTATCCAAGCCTTTCATGCCTCTCTGTTCCACTATGTGCATTTGCCACAGCATATTGGATTGCATAACAAACCACGTTTAAGTTCCAAGCAATTACAAAGCAATGGAAAACTTCTGCCGTTCAGTGTTCAAAATGCTATAAAAGTTGTACACATTTCTCAGTTTTCAGTAAACATCCTTTTTGGCTTCCACCCTGAAAAAGCTTTGGTGTCTGTAGATCCATGGATATTAGATATTATTTCATTTCCCAAAACAAACAAATAAAAATACCCACAAAGCATATGGTGGGTACAGAATGCTTCATTAGGCATTCTGCCACTCTCTTCCTCTTTGTGTTCAATTCATAGCTTATAACTTGGGAGCACAGTGAAACCATTGGAATCTGAGACTGCACACTTATCCAAAGTCCATTTTGTTTTCACGTGAGTCCTGGTTCTAATCTCCTAGACTTCTGTTTTCTGATTTTCCCTTTATAAATCAAGTATACCTGTGCCCCTTATGAAACCATATTAAACCCTACCTCAGTGAGAAGTAGACAAAAATTCTTTTTTAATATAATGTTCTTTCGAATATATGTTAAGGCAAACCTATGTGTAGCCAGAAGAGGCTCTAAGAAGCAATAACTTTACACAAGTTTCTTGGTTTTAATAACAATGATCAACAGAGTGAGACATTTCAAAACAAACTTCAGAAGTGAATTCATCAGTTTGTGTAAATATACAGGATGTTCCTAAAGTCTGGACACATAGGCAAAAATGCATATTTTCAAGAAATGAAATTTTCAACATTTTAAATAACTGGAATATTGACAAATAACATCTTCAGTATGATTCCCATCATTTTTGATGCAAAGGTTGATGCGCTTTGCAAGATTCATGTGAACTCGATGTAATAACTCCACGTTGCCATCAATTTTAGCACATTGACTCTTTATGTGTTTATGCATCCAATCAAGTGTGTTGCATCTGTGATTTTCATTGAGTACACCTTTTCCTGTAGCATACCCTAGAAAAAGAAGAGGCTGAACAACACAGAGTCTTGGGTGAAATGATTAATGAGATGTTAGTGAGATTTCCTACGTGTCCAGACTTTAGGGATGCCCTGTAGAACTAATTGATGCATAGTAATATGGGCATTTCTCACCCCTCTGCTAAGATATGGGATTCTTAACCTGGAGTTGATGAACATAAAAAAATCTAATAATTTTTCCCCAAAGACTTAGTTTTCCTTATAATCCTATGCATTTTATTTTATGCATTTAAAAAAATTATTTTGAGAAAGGGTCCATAAGGATCCAGATTTTCATAGAGGTCCCTCAGATAAAATGTTATCAAATTCTGGGTTAGTAGAATTAGGCATCATGTAATATAAAAGAAAGCATATTTTTTACAAATTTTAGCCTTTTGCAAAACAAATAAATCTGTGCAAAATGACTTATATTATTAGGTAGTAATATCTGATTAAAATAATATTCATTTAGATCAACCTTTGCACTATTAAACTATATATTTACAAATATATATGCATGATTTCCTAGATATAAATAATTTCCAAGTAAATTTATAACTCTTAAAAATCATGTTGGACTCTTTATCATTTTTTCTCATTCTTTGAATTAACTTTCTATACTTAGGGGTAAATCCTTTTGCATATGCTAAATGAATTATTTCAAATATTTCTTGACTTATTTGTGGTGTCTGGTCCATATGGCTTTTTCACATGACTAGATGGGTTAAGATTCCTGAAAGTGAATTCTTTTACCACATTTTCTACCACATAATTAGGCAAGGTAGGTAAGTCACATAGCCTTGTGTTTAAACCTCCTCAAGTATAACAAAAGTACAATGGTCATTTCCCACATCACTGCTATCTCCTATGCTACGCTCAAGGTAGTGTTGACTGGGCATGCAATTCTCCCACATTGTGAAGTACTATCTGGCTTATAATTTTCAAAGATTTGTGTTTACTCTTCAGAGACAAGTGTCACAAGAGGGAAAAAAGATAGATGTTTGCATTTAATTTTAAAAAGACAGAATTATTGTACATGAAGTAAGCAGGGATAGTTAATCTACTTAGTTTCCTTTTAGTTTATGGGACTCTTTCTGAAATCAATATCTTCCATTACCTATTTATTTAGTGGAAAGGGGCATTAAACTCTAACAAAATTTGCTGTCCTCTTGAGAACACTCAAACTGTTTTATGATTCTTGGCTTAAAAAGAAATATATTTACTAGAAAACAGCTACAAAATTAAAGTGTAATGGAAAGTGTAATTTTGCCTTTATATTTTTATTCCCCATTCTTTTTTTTTTTAAATATTGCTTTCAAATCCCTAAGGATTCTTGCTTATGCTTCTGGCAAAAAGAATTACTCTTAAAGACTGTTGAATTTCACAACAATTTTCAATAATTGAACTCCAAATTGTAGTCATTTTCTAATAAGTGGACTGGCCTACAGTTTGTAGGCTCTGTTCCCCCTTTGAGGCAGAGCCATACAGTACTGATCTAGAAACATAATGTTGCCATTTAGTAAGTTTAGCCCAACCTTTAGACACTAACTAAACATTATGGTTTGAGAACTGGTTATTAAATCATTATTGGCATAATTCAAATCAAAATGCACTCCATAAATTTTCAGAGGTCAGCTCTTTTTGGTTTGGGAGGGGGTTGGGAAGAGGGCGGAAGGTCAAGATGGGAATCCATTATCCACTGAAGGGCTATCTAGGGTTATGTTTGCCATTACAAAAATCCTTCAGTCAGCTTTATCCAGCATTTACATGAATGAAGAGCTAGCTATAGAAACAAAAGTCTCCATCTGTTTACACAGACTTTTATAGATAAACACCTTTCTATGAGTACAATTGCAGTTAAAACTTCCTGAATTTAATTTAATCCTTGTGGAGGGAGATTTATTCTTGAAAACATATGGAGCATATAAGTTGGTTATCAACATTCTGGCCTTATTTTAAAAATTAGATTTGCTTCTGTGTATGTTAATATAGCATGTGAGTAAGTATTATGTAGAAGCTAGATGTCTTGCCTTAAAGTCAGAAAGAGCTGGAATTAAGGTCCGCCTTCTAATTCCCTTAGCTGTGTGACCTTTGGCAAGTCACTTAAACTTCCAGTGCCCCAGGAAACTCATGCAGTCTGGAGTTCCCTAAGCAGCTTCGAATGAGCTTCTGTGAGGAGGTTTTCTACACTGGTAATTAGCATATGCAGATGAAATGGCATGATTCTAAAAAAATCATTGTGTCCTTACTGATATTTATATGAACAAATCTTCAAAAATGTAGTAATAATAAGTAATAGCTACTATTTACATATCACCTTCTTTATGACAGGCACTATGCTAAGTGCCTTACAATTATTATCTCATCTGATCCACACAACAACCTTTGGATGTTAGTGTTACTATTATGTCCATTTTACAGTCAAGGAAACTGAGGCAAACATATGTTAAGTTATTTGTCTAAGGTCACTCAGATAGTTAAGCACCTGAAGCCAGATTTGAATTCAGGTGCTCCTGGTCCCAGGCCCAGCATTTTATTCACTGTACCATCTAGTTGCATCTAAATGTAGTATAATAATCAATCATATATAATATCATGAAATTTAAAAATAAGATTCTACCTAGCTCTATATAGTTTAGTGTTCTCAACATTCAAATTATTTATTCATAGGGTGGAGGATTTTGATAAATTTTGATTAATTTCTAGATAATTTTCAATGATGTTTGTAGAGTTATCAATAGAAAGAGAAGATATTTATAGAACTGGACATGAAGTTGGCATTAACTTCCCTAATTTTGGGGGTAGCTAGGTACCACAGTGGATAGAGTTCTCTCCTATAGTCAAAAAGACTCATTTCCCTGAGTTCAAACCTAGACCAGACACTTAGTAATTGTGTGACCCTGGGCAAGTCATTTAACACTATTTGCCTGAGTTCCTCACCTATAAAATGAGGTGGAGAAGGACATAAATAACCACTCTATCATCTTTGCCAAGAAAACCCAAAATAGAGTCACAAAGGGTTGGACATGACTGAAAACAACTCAACAACAACAACAAAAAATCCCTGACTTTACTTATTCAATATTTTTTGTTTGTTGCTATCTTTTTCTGCTAAATTTTTTATAACTTATAATCAATATGTTTGAATATCCTTTTCACACCAGAATTATTTTTCCTTTCACAAAAAGAAGGAGGAAGGAGTTTTCTCTTTACTGAAGAAAAATATCTACATCAGAGCCAAGTAAATGTAGGGCCAGAAAGATTTCTTACAAACTGAAGTCCTTTTCAAAAACAATATGCTTTTTAAGTCATGTCCAAGTTTTTGTGACCCATTTGGGGTTTTCTTGGCAAGGACACTGGAGGGGTTTTGTCATTTCCTTCTTCACTTCATTTTACATTTGAGAAAAGTGAGGCAAAAAGGATTACATAACTTGTCCAGGGTCATGCAGCTGAAGCTGCATTTTGACTCAGGTCTTCCTGACTCCAGACTGGACATTCTGTCCACTGAGCCCCCTAGCTTCCCCTTAATAAGGCACAGCCTCCCTCCATAGAGATTGAGTAATTCCAGAGAATCCCTAGTGAGTGTGGTGCAGTGGATTCAAATGGGTTCAAATCTTGCCTCTGATATTTACTACCTATGTGACTTTGGTCAAGTCATTTAACCTCCCTAGGACTAAGCTTATTCATCAGTAAAAGGAGTGGCTGGTACTAAATGGTCTTTGAGATCCTGTGCAGATATAGATAATATGGTCATTTAAAAAAAAAGTGTCTCCCCATCCATTTAAAAACAAATAAATGACAACAACAACAAACTATGCTCTCAGGTCTGCACAATTGCCTGATAACTCTTTGGAGTTCAGATTGTGGTTAATCCTTATATTTAAGGCTAGCTTTAAAAATAATCAGAAAATTTTTCAAAATAGTTTCCATATTCTATCACGATAGTGAAGTTAGGTAAGATCAGCATGTAAACATTCACTACACTTACACACACACACACACACACACACACACACACACAGAGGCAACAGGTTTATAAGCATATTTTCTTGTCAATAGAAAATTAATATGGAGCCACTCACCGACACAAATCAGATCCAGGGAGGTACTGGGAGAAACGGGAGTGAAGTAAGGGGATTAATCGAAGGTCACACCATCTCTTTTCCCATCTCAGACCTGGTGAGGTTGGCCATGAAGAGCATGATAATGTATCCTGAAAAGAATTCAGAAGCTCACAAACCTTTCCAAATGGGTAGTAATGAACAAATGTATTACTGTATACTTTTTGAAATTCTATATCACAAACATCTCTCAATCTAAAGAAAAAAATGTTTCTCTAAAGGATTAGAATGTCTGTTATACACTGGTAGGAATGTAGCTGTAGGTAGCAATTTGTTCCTCATCATTTTATGAAACAATGAAAAATGATTAATTTTATCAAATAATTCTCAAATCTATATCAGCATGATATTTGTGACATGAAAATAAGAATTAGTAATATATGACTGAAACTATGAGAAAATTCAATATTACTATGAAACTCTCACAATGAATATTTTAATAGCTAAGATTTTTTAAATCTAAATCTTAAATTAATTTCTTTATTACTGGTGTTTGTTAACAAATCACAAATATTCCCTATATCCAGGATCTGTAACCCAGGGTCCCTGACCTTCTTTTTAAACAATATTTTGATGAATGTATTTCCATAGAAATGGATTCTTTTATAATTCTAAGTATTTAATTTTGTGTTTAAAAAAAAAAAAACAACAACCATGCTGAAAAGGTTTTACCATAGGTTTCACCAAATTGCCAAATAAAAAAAGAATCCTGGTCATATGATTTTCATATGATTAAAGATTATTATTAAGTCATTTCTTAGATCTTTGATCTCTAGGTCTTAGTCCCATGATGATCAAAGGAGGAGAAAATATTATAGGAAATGGAGGACAAAAGAAGCCAGAACCAAAAATAGTAAACCAATATAACAGAAAAAGAAATAAAGAAACAGGAAAGAAAGAATGAATGACAGAGAAAGGTAATTTAGACTTATAATAGGAGTGGCAGCTCAGAAGAAGAATGGTGGAATTAAAATTGTTAAGCAATCTACACAATAATACAGCCAATACTAAATCCAGTAAAGCTAAAGTACTATTTTGGTGCCTCTTGAGAACAAACTCTGGGAAGTCCTATATTAAGCTAGAAATATTTCCCTATGGCCCAGGTTTAGATGGTATGTCTGTATATAATTCTAAGTGAACTTGTCTTCTCCTTCATTAAATCAAAGCTCTTTGAGAATAATATTTTCTTTTCATTCTTTGTATCTCTAATCCCAGGGCAGCAGGTGGCCCAGTAGATGGAGTGCCTTGCCTAGAGTCAGGAAGACCTGAGTTCAGATCTGATCTCAGACATTTAATGATTGTGTGACCCTGGGTAAATCATTTAACTACGTTTGCTTTGGTTTCCTCATCTGTAAAATGAGCTGGAGAAGGAAATGTCAAATCCCTTCAGTATCTTTTGCCAAGAAATCCTGAAATGGAGTCATAAAGAGTTATATGTGATTGAAAATGACTGAACAACAAAAACAAAATTTATATTCTGATACCTAGTACAATTCTTGCAACATCATAGGCACTTATTTAATCAATGCTTCTTGATTAACTGAAGATTTTTTTTGATACCTTATGAAGATACACTGAAAAGGCCAAAGTCACTATCCACATAGGTAGAAAGGATGGCTATATGCAAAGGAATCACATATCCCTGAAACACTGAATTAGGGGAACTGAATTTGCCAAATAAATTTGAGATAAAATTCTAGTTCTTGAATATTTTTAATGATACCTATAACAATAGATCTTAAAACAACCTTGGAAAAATTTTTTAAACTTCTTTCTTGTATACTGGATTTACCAGGTATCCTGTCATGGCAAAATAAAACTAAGAATTGTTGGAGGGTTTCTTGGTTTGATTCTTTTTTTTCTGGAACAGTTTTTTTTTTCTTTCATTTATATAGAGAGTTCTCTATATAAATTGAAGCTTAGAAAGCTTCTGTCTCCCAATGTAAACAGGAGTGTGCTTTACCATTTATAATCTCAGAATGTAGTCTAGAGACAATGAGTACATAGAGAGGTAGGCCTAGTGACAGAAAGACCTTAGTTCAAATTTGGCCTTGGATATTTATATCTGTGTGACCCTTGGCAAGTCACTTAACATCTCTTTGCCTCAGTTTCTTCAACTGTAAAATAAGGATAATAATAGCACCTCCCTCCCAGAGTTGTTGTGAGAATAAAATGTGATATTTGTAAGGCATTTAGTAGAGTGCCTAGCACATAGTAAGCATCATAAAATGTCAGATATTACTATTATTATTATAAACTATTTCATCCAGTATAATGCAGCCATTATCCAGGACTTAAATCCAGTTCATCCTGATTCCAAGATATGCCTTTGTGTCTTAAAAATACAGATAACAATATAGATATAAATATTTATATAGAATTTTAATTCATGCAGAGGTATATATTTTTAAAAAATATTTATATAGCTATTTATATAGAACTGATAATTATATAGAAATTTAAAAGTTTACAAAATATTTTTCATGGGGAGTAGAACCAAGATGTTAGGATAGAGGAAACACTAAATCTAATGTCTCCCAACATTCCCTTCCAAACAACTTTAAAATAATGCCTTAAATCAAATTCTAGAGTGGTAGAGCCAACAAAAAGTTGGGGTGAGACATTTTTCCAGCCAAAGACAAAGAGAGGTCTTTGACACTGGAGAAGGGTCTGGCCCAGAGCAAATGTGGTGAAAACACCAGCTGTGAGCCTTGGAGGTGGAGACAACAACAGCAGCAACTGATTCTGTAGACCTCTACCCAGAGATGATAAGCAGACTGGACAACTGGTCAGCATTAGAGTACAGGGGATCCCTCTTTAAGCACTGAACATAGGACAGGGTGCTATTTGGCAATTCCATTGCACATACCCACTTCCAAGTAGCATTTCCAAGGAAGAGAGGAGCACTTGCTACAGTAAGGGCAAAGGATGCCTAAGGAACAATAACGTTTGCAGCTTCAGGGGATCAAGGTCTCTTCCTGTGTAAGAACTGGAGTGCAGACCAGGAGAGCAGTGACCACACCTCTGCCCATATCACACCACCATGGAAACACTGAAAAATTCCAATTCTCCTGAAATAGCTTTGAAAACAGCAGTGTGAAACAGCCTGAAGTTTGGGACAGTGCTCTTCCCCCATGATGAGAACAGATACAATTTAAATATAAATTTCAAAGTTCAGAAATAGGCTGAAAAAATGAGCAAACAATAAAAAAAGACCATGAAAAGCTACTAACATGACAAGGAAAATCAATATACAAACTTATAAGGAGACAATGCTATAAGCAAAGCTCAAAGGAAAAAAAAAAGTGAATTGGACATAAGCACAACAAGAATTCCTGAAGTAGCTAAGAAATGATGTTCCAAAATCAAATATGAGTGATAGAGGAAAAATTAGGTAAATAAATGAGAGCAAAGCAAGAAAATTAGGAAAAGACAATTAACAGCTAGGAAAAAGAGGCAGAAAAAAATACTGAAAAGAGAACACCTTAAAAAAAGAATTGGTCAAATGGAAAACAGGAAATGGAAATAAAAGCTCACTGAAGATAATCACATTTTAAAAATAAGAAGTGAGCAAATGAACATTAATGACTCTGTGAGGCATCAAGAAATTTTTTAAAAAACAAAAAAATGAAAAAAACAGAAGAAAATATGAAATATTTTATTGGAAAAATAACTGACCTGTAAAATGGATCTAGGAGAGACAATTTAAGAATTATTGTATGATCTGAAAGCCATGATCAAAGAAGGAGTCTAGACATCATATTAAAAAAAATTATTAAGGAAAACTACCCACATATCCCAGTACCAGAAAGTAAAATATAAATTGAAAGAGTCTACCAATCACTACCTGAAAACTCCCAGGAATATTATAGTTCAATTTCAGAGCTCCTGGGTCAAAGAGAAAATATTTCCTGCAGCCATAAAGAAACTATTCAAATATAATAGAACCACAGTCAAGATCACATAAGATTTAGCAACTACTACCTGAAATGAATAGATAATTTGTATTTTGATAGTCCAGAAGGCAAAAGAGCTAGGATTACAACCAAGAATAACCTACCCAGCAAAACTGTTTATAATCCTTCAAGGGGAAAAAATAGACATTTAATGAAATAGAAGACTTTGAAGTATTCTTGACAAGAAGATCAGACTTGAATAAAAATTGTGACTTTCAAATATGAAACTCAAGAGAAGCATAAAGAAAGTAAACATGACACAAAAATCATAATGCACTAAATCAGGTTAAACTGTTGATATTCCTATATGGGAAGATGATATATGTAACTTCTAATAAAATCATCATTATTAGGACAGTTGGAAGAATTGTACATAGACAGAAGATATGGGAGTATGTCAAGTATTTTGGAATAACATAAAAAAATGGATGGTTGAGACCAAGGGATAACCTGGGAGAAGGAAGAAATGAGAGGAAGTATGGGGAAAATTAACTCATGTGTGCAAAGAAGAGCTTTTATAGTGGAGCAGGGCAATGATTAGAGATGGGGGAATGCTTAAACCAGGGGTAGGGAACCTGCAGCCTTGAGGCCACATGTGGCCCTCTAGGTCCTCAAGTGCAGGCCTTTGACTGAATCCAAATTTCACAGAACAAATCCAATGATGGGGATTCAGTCAAAAGGCCACACTTGAGGACTTAGAGGGCCATATGTGGCCTTGAGGCTGCAGGTTCCCTACCCCGGCTTAAACCTTACTCTCGTGGTAAGAAGAAGACAAATTTATATTGCACTCAATTGGGTACAGAAATCTATTTTACCTAACAGGAAAGTAGGAAGGAAAGGGGATAAAAGAAAGAGGGTGATAAAGGAAGGCATGGTCAGAACCAAAACAGACTTAGAGGAGGGACAGGATAAAAAAAAAGAGAGAGAAGGACAAACAAAAGAAAATAAGATGGAGAGAATCAGACAGTTAGTAATGATAATTCTGCATGTAAATTGGATGAACTCACCCACAAAATAGAAGCAGATAGAATAGATTAGAAACCAGGATTCAACAATATGTTGATATAAGAAACACACTTGAAACAGAGAGGCACACAAAGTCTTAAAATAAGGAGCTGGAGTACAATCTATTATGCTTCAGCTGAATTATAAAAGTGGGGTAGCAATCATGATGTCAAATAAAGCAAAAGCAAAAATAGACCTAATTAAAAGAAGAAACAGGGAAAGTATATCTTGCTAAAAGGTATCATAGAACTTGGAGTAATATCAAAATGAAATGTATATGCACCAAATAACATAGTATCTAAATTATTAAAGAAAATGCTAAATCAATTAAAATAGAAAATAGACAGTAAAACTGTACTAGCAGGGGAATCTCACTATTCTCCTCTAAGAGCTAGATAAATCTAATGATAACATAAATAAGATAAAAGCTAAGGACATGAACAGAATCTTTAAAAACAGTTTCATGTGATAGAACACTGGGGTAGGAGGGAATGAATGGGAATAGAAAGAAGTATACCTTTTTCACAGCTATACATGGCACCTTCACAAAAAATTGTATTAGGGCACAAAAACATCTTAAACCAATACAGAAAATCAGATATATTAAATTCACCCTATTTAGATCATAATGCAATAAAATTACATTCAATTAAGTGCCATGGAAGCATCAATTAAAATTAATTGTAAAGATAATCTAATTTTAAAGAATGAGTGAATAAATAATAAAGTGAATGAGTGAATAAAGAACAAATCCTGCAAACTACCATTAATTTCATTAAAATGAATGACAACAAGAAGACAAGATACCAAAATTTGTAATCAAAAGTAATCAAAGCAGTACTCAGGTGAAATGTTATATCTTTAAATGTATATAACAATAAAAGAGAGAAAGAGTGTATTGATGAAATAGGAATACAACTAATAAAAGTAGCAAAAGAATAAGTTAAAGACCCCAATTGGAAATAATGAAAAATCAAAGGAGAGATTGACAAAATTATAAATTAAAAAAAAAATATTGAGGGGGGCAGATCCAAGATTAGAAGCAGAGGCCTGCTTGAGTCCTTCCCCCAAATCCCTCAAAATACCTGTAAAAATGACTCTAAACAAACTCTAGAGCAGCAGAAGCCACTAAATGACAGAATGAAACAGATTTCCAGCCGAAGACAATCTGGAAGGCCAACAGGAAGTGTCTATCACACAGGTCTGAGAGTGCAGTGCAGCACAGACAGGCTGGAGCAGGCCTCAGGTCACTGAATCACTAGCACCTGAGGCAGTTTCCAGACTTCTCAACCAACAAATGCCAAAGACAGCTTCAAAAGTCAGTGGGAAAGGTCTCTCACCTAGGAATATTGTAGCCAAATTCCAGAGTTCCTAGGTCAAGGAGAAAATATTACAAGCAGCCAGAAGGAAACAATTCAAGTATTGTGGAAACACAATCAGAATAACACAAGATTTAGCAGCTTTTACACTAGAGAGGGCTTGGAATATGATATTCCAGAAGTCCAAGGAGGTAGGATTAAAACCAAGAATCACCTACCAGCAAAACTGTGTATAATACTTCAGGGAATAAAAAAAGGACATTCAATGAAATAGAGGGCTTCCAAGCATTCTCATTGAAAAGACCAGAGCTGGCTGAACAGAAAATTTGACTTTCAAATACAGGAATCAAGGGAAACATGAAAAGGTAAACAGGAAAGAGAAGGCATAAGGGACTTATTAGAATTGAACTGTTTACATTCCTACATAGAAAGATGATATTTGTAACTCATGAGACCTTTCTCAGTATTAGGGTAGTTAGAGGGAATACACACACATACATACATACACACACACACACACACACACATATATATATATAGTGTGCGTGTGTATGTGTATGTGTGTAGGTATATGTATATTTGTATATACATATATATATGTGTGTGTGTGCATACATATATATACAGACAGAGGGCATGGGGTGAACTGAATATAAAGGGATAATACTTAAAAAATAAAATTAAATGTTGAGAGGAATATACTGGGAGAAAAGAAAGGGAGAGGTAGAATATAGTAAATCATCTGACATAAAAGAGGTGAGAAAGAGCTTTTACAATGGAGGGGAAGAGAGGGGTGGGGAGAGGGAATAAGTGAACCTTACTGTCATGGGATTTGGGTTAAAGAGGCAATAACATACACCCTCAATTGGGTATGAAAATCTATCTTACCCTGAAGGAAAGTGGGGGGAACTGGATAAGGGGAGGGGGCGAATAGAAGGGACAGCAAATTGGGGGAAGTTGTAATCAGAAGCAAACACTTTTGTGGAGGGACAGGTCAAAGGTGAGAATAGAACAAATCAGGGGTGGGACAGGATAGGGGGTAATATAGTTAATCTTTCACAATGTGACTGTTATGGAAGTGTTTTGCACGATGACACATGTATAACCTACATCCAATTGCTTACTTTCTCAAAGAGGGTGGGTGAGGAGGGAGGAAGGGAGAGACTGTGGAACTCAGTTTTAAAAACGAATGTTAAACATTGTTTTTACATGCAACTGGTGAATAAGATATACAGGCAGTGAGGTATAGAAATCTATCTCTCCATACAGGAAAATAAAAGGGAAGGGGATGGAGGCGGGGGGTAAGAGAAGGGATGGTTGTTTGGAGGAAGGGGTAATCAGACTGCATGCTGTCCTGGGATGGGGATAGGGGAGAAATAAGGAGAAAATTTGGAATTCAAAATCTTGTGGAAGTGAATGTTGAAAACTGAAAATAAATACATTTTTTTTAAATTGAAATAATTACTAAAACTAGGAGCTGGTTTCATGGGAAAAAAAAAGGTACAGATCATTATTCTATCCAGAAAGAAGAAAAACAAATTACCAGTATTAAAAATAAAAAGGATGAAAAACCATAAATGAAGATGAAATTAAAGCAGTTATTAGGAGGAGTTATTTTGCCTTATTATATGTCAAACTGACATTCTAAGAGTAATGGATCAATATAAAAAAATATAAACTGCCCAAATTCATAAAAGAGGAAGAAGAATACTTAAATTACCCTGTCTTCAAAAAAGAAATTGAACTAACCATAAATGAGCTCCCTAGAAAAAAAATCACCAGGACCAGATGTATTTACAAGTGCATTTTATCAAATATTTAAAGAAAAAAATAATTTCAATACTGCTTTGTTCAGTTATTTCAGTCATGTCTGACTCTTCATGAACCCATTAAGGTTTTTCTTGGCATAGATCCTAGAGTAGTTTGCCATTTCCTTCTCCAGCTCATTTTACAGATGAGGAAACTGACGCAAATAAGATTTAGTGACAGGGTGTCATAGCTAAGTGTCTGAGGCCAGATATGACTTCAGGGGGATGAATTTTCCCGACTCTAGGCCCTGTACTCTAACCTCTATACCACCTAGCTGCCTGAAATACTATAAAAAACTATTTTAAAAAAATATGTAAAGGAGTTCTACCAAAATCCTTTTATGATGCAAATATGTTTTTGGTATCTAAACTTTGGAAAGCATAAATAAAGAAAGAAAACTGTAAATCAGTTCCATTAATATCAATACAAAAGTTTTAAATAAAATACCAGCAAGAAGATGGCAGCAATATATCACAAAGATCATATACCATGACCAGGTGGGATTTATACCAGGAATGCAAGGATGGTTCAATGTTAGGGCAATTATCAGCATAATTGACTACATCAAAAACAAAAACAGAAAAAAACAACAAAAATCATATGATTATTCCCATAGATGCAGAAAAAGCTTTTGAAAAAAAAATACAATACCCTTTCATATGAAAAACAATGATGAGTAGTATGTATCTAAAACCAAGAGGAAGCATTAGCTGAAAAGGGGAAAAACTTGAAGCCTTCCTAAGAATATCTGAGGTGAACAGGAATGTTTATTTTCACCACTATTATTCAATATTTTATTAGAAATGCTAGCTATAGCAACAAGACATGAAAAAGATTCATAAAATTTTGTTTTGTAAATTCAATTTAATTTTGTAAAAAAAAAAAAAAAAACAGCTAGGTACTACAAATTCCACTTTTTCTCCCTTTTGAGTTACTCAAAAATGACTTCTTTTAGGGCCAGGCAAATTGACTTATTTTCCTAGCTTTTAATTAAATTCTCAGTGTAAATACTAGATTTTATATGCAAATGAATAGAACTTGAGGTAATTTATTTCCATTATATTTTAATAAACTTTAGTCATATTGCAATTCACTTAGGGAACATTTTTTTTCTCCTTCTACCTGTGGCAAACTAATGGCACATGTATGATATTTGCAAAATACCACTCCATTACTTTAAATAGTATCAAGATATTTTTTCCGCTATATCTCAGCAGTTAAGTCATTTCCCCATGGTATACTTATACCAAGAGCGAGCTAGACAAGCCACAGAGTATAAGTTTTAAATGGAGAATTTATTAGCCGGCGGCCATTTGGGGTTCAATCCAAATCAGAATGGGCAGGAGTTGGGGTGAAGAGTCATATTTATACAGAAAAAACAGGGTGCAGTGGTTAATTATCTCTTGAAATTTATGGGCCAGGTCACAGGGTGGTCTGGGGGAACAGGAACAAAGGTCCTGACAGATCAAAGATTCTGACAGGTCATCCTTAAGTGGGATAATCTTATCTATTGACATTCCTTGGAGGAGTCATGGAGCCCCAGGGACATTTGCTAAATGCCAAAAGGTCTGAGTCCATTCTTTCTTATGCAAAAAGGGATTTTTTTCAGGGGCTGTGGGGCAGGGGTCTCCTTAGCAATAACTGATTTCTCCAGCACCACACTTATTCTTGAAAAATTCAGAGTGCATTTCCATCAATCAGTGCCTATCAAAGCACAAAGAATACTTAGTTAAGATTCAAGTCATCATGAGTTTTAAGTGGGTCAAGTCTGACTTTGATCAGTGAACTGTTGACATTGAGTTCTTATTTTTTGCTTGTCACCAACTTTTGGGGATAAGATTAGCAATAGAATATTTTCCCCCATAGCTGCTGAATGTCTTACAAGTGTAAATTCTGTTCATTATCACAATCTGTACAATTGAGGAACTCACCATTTTCCTACATTTTAAATGTCATTAAAATGATTACTTGGATTTTTGAGGTTCTTTTGTAATTAACACAAATAAAATCCTTTAAAATACAGCGTTGAGTATAATTCTGAGCATAATATTTGAAATGTTAGCTGAGAGCAAGTATTAAAAAAAGGAATTTTTGAGGCTAATCTGAATCTCATAAAATGAAATGAGTCCAAAACATTTCTTCAAATATAAAATTCTAATACATGACTTCAAAAATTAACTGCTTATAATCAAGATAGTGGAAGCATCAATTGATAGCAGTTTATGTGAAAACAATTTGAAAGTATTAGGGGACTGAAACCTCAATATGAATCCTAACCCTAAGAATCAAAAGAGACATGAATCAGTCACAGAGCTAATTAAATTATTGGCATCATCATCATAGCTAGCTTTTATATAGCACCATAATGTTTGCAAAGTGCTTTACATATGTTAACTTATTTGATTCTTATGACATAGTGCAAGATGGGTATTATTGTTATTTCCATTTTACAGATGAGGATACTGAGACTCAGAAGTGAATTTACTTACCCAGAATCACAAAGCTACTTAAGTATCTAAAGCCACATTTGAACTCAGGTCTTCCTGACTCCAGGCCCAGTACTCTTATCTACTGTCACTTGACCTTCTTAATATAGATATCATCCAGATGGGGGTGATATGAAGGAATTAATTGATTGATAAGGCTCTATTAGTAGGTATCATTTATTGATAGATAATTTAGAGTATACACGTATCTTTGCAGGAAGAAAGCAATCGTAAGATTAAGTTAGATATTATAAGACTTTTTCTAAAGATTCAGTTCCTCTTGCAGTCTTCCTGGATAAGTTCTCTTTATCTTGAACTCCCTAAAGTAAGATCCCCTTTGTTAGTCAATCTACAAGTCCCTTAAGAAATAACACTTCTAATTGCAAATGTTACAGCTGCAGGGCAAAATTTCTAAGGTAATCTCTATTCTATAGAAAAGTTGATTGACCTGGGCTCAAATCCAATAGAACAACAGATTTAATAGTTGTCCCACCCTAGAAATGCCCTATTACACCCAGACACACCTACATTCCAAATGTTAGCCATAATGCCAAATTGTGTTAGGAAACCCCTTGGGTGGGTGGAGGTGGTGGGGAGAAAACTACTCAGATGATCTGTCTTATCCAACTGAATTATGTTCAAAACAAGTTTCCTAAGATTGCTGTAATTTGTAATAACTCTTTATCCATTATAAAAATAAGCTCTGCAAATCATGCCTTTGTCTCTGACCACTGAGAAGTCAGCAGAATTGATTTGATTGCAAAGGCTACCCTTGCAAATAAATCACTATGCTCAGAAGCTTTGTACCTCAGACTTCTATTTCAAATATTAAATCAACAGATTGTCCCATTGTATTTTGTCTCCTTAAAACCACGTGCAGAGTATTCTGTTCCTTACTCCAACCACACTTTAGAGATCACGTTGATCAGATGGAGACAATCCAGAGGTGAGAGGCCAGAAGGATGAGGGCACTTGGAGATCATAGTTTGAAGAGGATTTTTTTAAATGCAATGGACATTTTTAGTGTGGAGAAGAGTTAAGTAAGGGTGCACTTGGAGATCATGGTTTGAAGAAGATTTTTTTAAATGCAATGGACATTTTTAGTGTGGAGAAGAGTTAAGTAAGGGTGAATATGAAATTATTTCCCAACATTTAAAGGATTGTCATGTGAAGTAAAGTTTAGGCTTGTTCTGGTTGGCTCTAGAGGGGAGACAGGTACCAATGGCTGATAGCGAAAAGACAAATTTACCCTTGATGTGAGGATGAATTTCCTAATAATTAGAGTTGGGTAGTGATGGAATTGGCTGGTTCACTAGGTTATAGGGTTTGTTTGTTTTTGGTTTGTATTCATTTTTGTTGGGCTCACTGGAGTTCTTCAAATGCTAGCTGGTTTACACTGTAAGACATGTTGTAGAGGAAATTTTCTTTCAAATAAATGTTTATTTCACTTACTTCTGAGGTCCCTTTAAACTCCGAGAACCTGTGTATGATTTTATGTGTGATTTCTAGGTTCTTTTATGCTTTTGATCCCATAATCATTTGCTAGAAATTGTTCTGTCAACTGTCTTAATTGTAGAGATTGTATTAACCTGCATTAGTAGAAGAACTTTATTTATTGGTAGTTACCTATAACGTTAAAATCTTAGAACCAATTCCAAAATTTCAATGACACAACATGATAAGAAAAATATGGAAGTACTTTGGAAAGAAGACACTATAAAAATGCATGCAACACATAAACAATACTAATTGACAAGGATGACTGGTGGCGATGAGAAAATTTGCAAGCCATAATTGGTAAACTTAATTAAGATTGAAACATTAAAAGATTCACCATTTTCTTCTTTAATATAAATTCTCATGGAATTCCAACTGAATTCCCTGTGTTTTGGAAGGAATACATATTTTATTTTATAGTCCTGCAAATAAGATGCATAAAGTGATGAGTAACTTCTTATTTTATCACCATATGGGGCCAAGGTTTTTCCATTTATAGCCATGTTAAGAGAAACAAAAAGCTCTAGTTTTCTGTATAGAATATTTATCTCAAAGCCTTCCAATAACCCAAACAAAATGAATTAGCTTTTCTGTTCCTTTGTGGCAGACAGATTAATGGTATGAATTGCACCTGGCATAATGTCATCACTCAGACTTTTTTTTAAGGACTTCTAACAAAAGCTGAATGCTCTTCCACCTCATATGTCATTATTGTTTCACCTTAACAGGGTGGATGGTGAAAAAAAATCATATCAGATCACGTATTTTGTTTTAAAATAATCTTTTATCCTAAATCCTGGCCTAGTCCACGCCAAAATCTCATTGGATATGCTTTATGGGAATTTTCATGCTGACACATTGAAAAAACATCAATGAAATTGTGTTAAGGACTTTATATTGCATATACTGATGAAAAGTCAATGGTCTTGAAGGCATACTGTTTTTGTTTTTTCAGGGTCACAGAATAAAACTGTAGCTGTCATTTATATACCACTTTAAGGTTTTCAATGTACTTCAGAAACAACACTTCATTTTATCCTAAGATAACAACAAAAAGATAAAAAGTCCTGAAAGAATGATAATAAATGATGCAGGTTCCATAGCCACTATTAGGCTCATTCTACAGATAAGTAAATAAATATAGAGAAGTTAAGAGACTATACCATGGCAATACAATTAGTATCAGGTGAAAGATTCAACACCAAGACTGGCATTCATTCCATTACACTGCACTCAGTCTCTATTCTTAGTCATATTCCTTTCCACTCAGTGGTTCTACTACTATCTACTAACAGGTTTAGCAACCAGTTATTGAACTGCTGCACTGGAGAATGTGGATCAAAAACTGAACATAACTCCCCCTCTTCTTGGTTAATTGAGCACTTCTCGTTTCATTTTGTGTTAAGCATTAGCTGACCAATTAAAGGCTCTTCTTGCCATGCTCCCCACCCCAAAGACCACTGCATAAGAACAGCCAGGGTGATAACATCTGTTCAGGGATACTTCAAAGGTTCCCTGATTTCAGTTATCAGCTTGGTCCTTAAGGTTACCTAAAGGTACATAATCAGTAGCTTGGGCAACCACCCCTCCCACAATCTCTTTAGCCTGAAGCCTTCCTCCCTCCCTTGTGGTTTAAGTATATATAAGCATTGTCTTTTTGTTCCTTCTGAGAGTCTCTGCTTGGGGAGGTGGACTCCCTTGTCATTGCACTATGTAAGTCTCAAGACAAGCTTGATACTTTGAGGTCTCCTTATTTCTGCATCACCCACAGTTGATGGCAGTGGGATTCAAGGTGGATGAAGCCACCATATCACATCAGAGTCACTAACCAGGACCATGCTGCACTATACTGACTTGTAAATCATCTGCTGTAGTGATGGGAATCAGAAACTGGGTGAGTAGAATTTATTTCTATTAGGTTTTGTTTGAGCAGTTGATATTCCGCTGGAGGGTCAGAATTGGCCAATGCTTTTTGATATAGGAATGACTATACCCTCAGTCTCATCAGCTGGGGAAGAGGTTTGGGCTAGATTTAGAAAGTACTTTTGTACTTTTTTTTTTTATTTGACTAGCAAGTATTCCTTGTTTATCTGTTTTGTGTTTGATTTCAGTTTCTTCAAATTCTCTAGGGGTATTGCGAGTTGGTCTCTTGTTTGAAGAATTTTCTGCCCTTGCACTGTGCATGAATTTGTTATCATACCTTTATTATTTTTCAGGCATAAACTAGCCACTAATTCTAGCACTACAACTGGTAGCAGCAGACACAAGGCTGGCTTGAGCATGGCATTATTGTGATAGCTGTCTTAATCTGTTAGGTTAACCACTGTTAGGGCTTCCTGGGCTTCATTTAGATTTCTTAGTTGAAGACCAGGTCTATGTCGAGGCTCCCAAAGAGAGTCGTACTCACTTGGCCAATTTGACTGAGCTTCAGTGGAAAGCAAGAGAGGAGGGACTCAGCCAAACCATATGACCCCTTGAACAGGGAGACCTAGAGCAAGATTAAAGATAAGATTTCTCGTAGCCTATGAAACTACTATCCTGTCAGGGCAATGAGTCTGCTATCCCAACTGCAGGGCAACTCTGAAATCATGTCTATGTCTGGTCTGACTTGTTTCTGTGTACCATATGTCTGGTGTTATACAAATGGGCTTAGACCAATCTAAGCTGGATATCCACCGCTACTGGCATTAGATCTACCAGGGTTGAGGAATTTATGGCCTTCTAGGTCCTTGGGTATGTACGGCCTTTTGACCGAGTTCAAATTTTACACAATGAATCCTTTTATTAAGGGGATTTGTTCTGTGAAGTTCGGATTCATTCAGAGGGTTGCACTTGAGGACCTAGAGGGTCTGGACTCATTCACTTAGTATGACCTTTAGTTTAGTGAAGGAAATTTGTATTTGACAGACAGTGAAGTGGGTTTGATGGTCCTTCCACTTCAGAAGTTCTTTAGCACATTGTCTTTTTTTATCTTACAGAACTTTGATGGGGAACATTAAAAAAAAAACAAACAAACAAACTACAGTGAGACAGTACAGAAAGTGAGCTGAGAAAGATGGAAAAGACTAATGAAGTCTCAAAAATCTCTTCCAGCTATCTGTAATATTAAGCAGGTTATTAATCACACTGACTTTTTGATTATACTTTCAGTGGAAGATAAGGAGGAAAACTAAGATTCTTTCTTTCTGTCTGCCATCATAATCCTGGCTAGGATGGAGCAGAGAAAGACAGATAAGAAAAGGAAAAATACACACACACATACATACATACATACACACACACACACACACACACACACACATTTTATTACCCTCAAGAGAGTGGGTGTAGTCCTCACTGGAACATACACTGATACAGCTGCAGGAGCAGGGGTAACCATTCCCTCCACTCCTGCTAGAGTTATGGTTAGTTTACAATCTTTATTTTTTACATAGTTTTCCTAGGTTATACAGTTTATATAGGTAGGATAATAAGGATACAGAAGCAAAAGTGAAGTTAATTGGATTTTCCTTGTCTTAGTTTAGGATTAAACTACATTCTTTTACTTCCCCTACTTTCCCTCTCTAACATATGAAAATTATGCAAATCAGTAGGCCTGGACTCTTGACCAAGACCAGATCCCAGACAAGCTTGAACTGGTTCAAGCTGTTTGGCCTCTCTAATTCCCCTGACTGCCTTCTTAAAAAGCATGAGCATGCATACAAGCCTCTGACCTCTCACCTGACTGACCTTGAGGCCTGGTTTCTGCTAAAGCTGGGATGGGGGAGGGGGGAAGTACACCTTTAGTTCTGTGGAAACAAAACTCCTCCTCCCATTTCTTACAAAAGTTAGAGTCTGCACTGACAGTGTGAATAGAGGGTTGAAAGTCAAGGGTTTGGAATTTTAGAAAGAGTTCTGCATAGCTGTTTTTGTATTTCACTGACATAAGGAGGATTTGAGAAACTTTTTAGAGAAGTACCTGTTATCAATTTTAGATAGACAACATTCTATCAAGTTATAAAACATTTACCAAATGGAAAACATAGAAATAAATTTGCAGCATGAAATTATTAGAATTAGAACTTTAACATGTCATTCCCCAGCTTCTCTCAGAATTGATAAGATCTTATGACCTTACCTGAATAGAAAGTGCCAAGGAACCTCACAGACAAGAATTATTAGAAGGGTTTACTCCAATCCTTAGAGTCTCATGCATTCCAAAAAGAGGGGGATGGAAATGTGAGACTGCCACCATGAATCTTTGAAAGTAAGCTAACTGAAAGAAGTGGACTCTAAAATTTAAAGTTCTTAATAGTTTATGGCTCTTTGGAAAATTTCAGATTTTGAATATTACCATTAGTGACCGTAAATCCAGATTTGATTCGGCTGAAGTTTGTCCTGAAATCAATGTGGTCTCATTATCAGTGAGATGTGTTCTCTGACGTTAAGGGCTATTAAAGGGTCCTGGAAACTTGTCTTTTTGAGTTGCCATATTTTCCAGAAACACTGGAAACAGAGTATGTAGGAGTCCCTGAATGTGTCCCAGATGAAGCCCTCCCCCTTCTGCTGTCACCTGACATAATTTCTTCTTTGAAACTGGATTCCCTGTGTGTCCTTGAGAGGCAAGACAGATGCCAACCAGTCTTTGCCAGGCTGGGGAAAATGCTTGTGCAACTGGGGACCTTTGCAGATAAGTAGACCCTTCTATCTCCACAGCCCTAGAATTCCCAAGGGAAAAAATGCGGCTTTTGCCATGGTCTTGCTCCTTCTCTTTGGGAGGGGTTACTGGTTACTGTACCTTTCCCCTCCAGTGACATGCCCCTTCCAATTTTCTTCTCCTTTTGTTGTACTGTCATAAATATGCAAACTTCTGTAAGGACTGTGAATTCTTTGGGTTCCACATGCATGTTAATTTCTCTTGTAATGAACCTGGTTTTCACATAAGTCTGGACATTGTGATTTGCCTATTGTCACCTATAGGGATAATGGTGCTAAATCAGTACTTAATGCAAAATATGATATTTGTCATTAAGGCAATATGCTTGGAAACTGCATGGATCAGGAAAACCTGAATTTAAATTCAATCCCAGACATTTATTATCTGTGGACACCTAAGTCACTTTATGTCAGTTTGCCTCATTTTCCTTATCTGTAAAATGGGATAATAATAGTACCTACCAACCAAGATTGATATGAGGATCCAATGAGATAAATTGTAGAGTTCCAAGCACACTGCCTGGCACCTGGTAAGTGACAAATAAATGCTAGCTAATATTATATTAAGTGTAATTACTTTATACTGCTTTTTGAATGTGGTTGCTTTAGAATGCCAAATTGACAATGGTATAAGAGAATTCAGAAATGCATTCAAATGAATTGATATTATCTGACTGGAAAAAATTTTCTGTTGTGTTTTTAAAATGAATAATTTTGCTTATGTTATTGTTAGGCTTCTAATTTTTCTTGTATTGTTATTTTGTGGAATCCATCATATAATAAGTTCTAAAAACTTGAAACATGATACCCTTAGAGTGTTACAATTAATACAAAAGTAACTTTTCTTTTGATCTGGATGCTGTTAGATTGTGAGTTCAGCTGTTAAAGAATGTGGTCACAATGTTTGAAAATTTAAATATTTAATTGGATTTATTTTGCTTTCAAGTTGGCAATAATAATCATTTACGGTTTGGGGGAACAAGTAGCAAAGACTTCTTAAGTTGTCCTTATCTGTTAGGTTTCTTTAGACTTTCTATTCAAGTAAGGTCATAAGATCTTATCAATTTTGAGAGAAACTGTTGATAGCATGCTACAAATTTCTAAAGCAATCAAGTTTGAGAAACTAGGAGCACTCCCAGTCAAAGTGGGCAGACTTGCAAGTTTGCATATAAGAAAGAGTGAATTTTATCTGAGATTATTTGATCATCAATTATGAAAATTATGAAATAGTACCTGTTAATGAGTAATATATAGCAAAGTTACATCTTTGAGTCAACTTAGCAGCAATAGACCTTAGATTCAAAGATTTCTTTATGTCTTAGGGTTAATAGGCAATACAGATTGGAGTCATAATGTGGTCAGAATTTTTCTGGGGTTGTTATGTGAACTATCATATATTCACCACATGTGAGAAACTCCAGAACGTGGTCATTCTTAATTTATAAATGAAGGATAAACACAACTCCTTATATTTACTCATTGTTAACTGTTAGTGCAACATCAGAAAAAAATAATAATAACTGACTCCTAAGCTGTGATTAGTGAAATTTTGCTATTTGAGGTAAAATCTCTTGGGACTGTATTTTGATATTATTGTGAATTTTGATTTTAGGTATGTCTGAATTGTCATTAAACCACTATTAAGTCCACCATTCAAGGGGACTTCCATGTGCTGTCCCAAAGGAGTACAGACCGAAAATGGATGTCTGTGTCTAAGAAAGTTGGAGGGACAACCTTACATAGGAGTACGAGCCTCTTGACTCAGTTTCCCCATTGTGCTATTTCCTTTCTAAACAGGAAATATTCCCATCTGGCTAATTTTGAGCCTGGCTATTCACAAGATTTGTGAATAATGTGGAAATTTGATGCATGATTGACTGTGAACTTATGACTCTTAACCTGGAATCAAAAAGAGAATTGCAGAATGTCCAAGGGAAGATGTTTCTACTATGTCTTTGGTATAGTTCATGACTTTGGACAACTGAGAAATTTTGGGGATTCCTTATTGCCACTGGGAGGTCCATTTATTTTGCTGGTTGTGTTTCTTCCCTGAAGCAGTATCATTGCTGTCAGACCTTGCTAGCTGCAAATGATAGTGCTATTCTTTCTTGTCTGACCTTGTGTCTGTGGGCAATATTCATATAGACTCTCCTGCAATAGTTGTAGCTCTTGGTGACTGTAGTCACACCTTTCAGTTTCCTCTTCTTCCTTCGGCCAACTCTCATCCCTTGCCTTTGTCCACCTACTTTGTAACAGCTCAGGCACCTTTCCTGGAACTTGAATAGGCCTCCTGGACTGCTTCTAGACTTTTCTCCAGCTCTGATCCCTTTGGGTATACAAGGCCAGATGGTGTGTGATACCCTGTTCATTACTGTCTACATAGCTTCCTGAGGTCCACTCTGTGGCTCACACAAACCAAAGGGTGGTGGTAGCTGAAATCCTCAGGGATTGGGAGGTCCTGGGAGTAACTCATATAGTGAGACTAGTTTGCCAATAATATCATTTTTGCATGCAACATGTCCCAGGAAAAAGAGTAAAAACTGACTTGGTGGCATGACAAAAACCTTGGGTCCCCTTTGTCAACATAAGTGTCCAAATGAATTTCATTGAAATGCCACCATGGAAAGGGTATAATTGTGTTCTGGTATTAATAGACTCCTTTTCAGGATGGGTAGAAGCCTTTCCCTGTAGGAAGACAGACACTCCCACAGTAGCCAAGAAATTACTGACTGAAATTCTAGTTGATCATGATATGTGCCCACCATCTCACCACTTGCCTCTAGTGCTCTCTACTCAATATCATGGTGCTACACTTGTAACCAGCTCTAAAGCATCAAGCAGCTGCTATGATCCACTATCCTTCACTGGATTCTGGTTCTAGGAGAGTTATGAAGCTATGAGTTCTACTACCTCCCATATCCTACTCTCAGCCCAATTCTCTTCCCATTGTGTGGGATGAAAGACCCTCACCAATTAGAAGTTAATAAGAAGCCATCTCAGGGTGGGAACAGAAATAAATTTTATTCAGTTCTTGAGAATTGGGCATCCTCTGCTAACACAGAACAGAACCAGCAAAGGAGGTGCTTTATGAGGGGCAAAGCACCAATAATTGTACCTAACAGAAGAGAATTCCTGCCCATCTCTGACCCTTCTCTACAATCTGAGCCTGAAAGCTAGACAAAAAACCTGGAAATTGAGTCACAGAAACTCCAATTCCCATTCCCTTAGTTAATGATTACAACTGAGGTGACATCTATAAATCTAAAGAAGGAGAATAGGATAAGGGGAGGGGGAGACCCTCTCCATTCTTCTACAGTATTTTTACAGTAAAAGAAAGCTGGTCACAGTGACCCTATTCTTATTGAGCAAATCTTTAAACTGGAACCAGAAGAAAGAACAAAAAGTTTCAGGGTAAACTTTCCCAGAGGCTGAGCCATCAGATTCTCACAGCCTCAGAATTTTTCCACTTCCCTATTTCTCAATTTTTAAACATTTCTTAGTATAGATATAGATATATATTTATACATATCTTCCCTGTGAAGTCTTCACATTTTATTTACCTCACGCACCATCAATCTTTGCTTAATCTTTACTCTCCCTTAGAATAGATGTTACTGCTTAAGGCAGGGCTGTCCAAAGTACAGCCCACAGGCTTAGAAAGTGACATAAATGCTTGAACTAAAGCATTTGTGTCAATTTCTTTGCTTGTGGTGGACACAGACAGGCCACATGGGGACACAAGGACCATGTTTTGGACAGCCCTGCCTTAAGGCATAAAAAGGTGGGGAGGAGAGGATTCTGGATTATAAATTGACCACAATTCCCTCCATCTTTGTTAGGCATTATCTCAATAATTAAAGGACCTCCTTACTGTCTTCTCATGACATTAATCCCTCCAGAAGAACATCCTGCTTGACAAAATCTGTTCAGGGAGAATTCAAAGGTTCCCTGATTTCAGAAATCAACTTAGTCATTCAGGTCAAGGTACTAATAAACCAGCTCTTGAAACATCCCCTCCCAATCTCCTTTTGCCTGAAGCTTTTCCTCCCCTTTGTGGTTGAAGCATCAATAAACTTTGTCTTTTTGTTAATTAATGGAGTCTCTTCCTGCTTGAGTGGGGCTTCCTTGCTATTGAACTCAATAAACTCCCAAACAAGTTTGATAACTCTGGGGTTTTGTTATTCCTGCCTTACCTACAAGAATTATTCAGGAGCAAGGCCAAGCCCTTCCCCCCAAACAAAAAAAAAAAAAAACAAACAAGGTTGCTTAGGAAAAAAAATACAGTAATTTAGACTGAGAAAGAATAGTTTTATTATTATAAAGAGGCTAATGATCTAGAAAGAATCTAGAAGTCTTCGTGGGAAACAAGTGCTTCATTATTTATAATTAGCATCTGGGTCCAAAAGAGGTTTCTCATATTTTGTTACTTCAGGGAGAATTAAGTAAATCCTATCTTCCATCATTGCTTTTGAGCATAGCTGGCTGCCATTTTCCATAGAAGTACTAACTGCTGGGCTTTTGCATTCTTATATTTCTTAATTTATCTGTGTATCCTCCTGAGTGTCCTACAAATAGTAAACGCTTCACAAATGTTTGTTAAATAAGAGAGTGAATGACATTGCATAGAGGAGAAAAGGAATCCTAAGCCCAAAGGACTAGCCCAAATGGAACTAATCTCTGGAAGTCATATTTCCACTGACAACTCGTTTATTTTATACAGCAGAAAAAGGCATGCATCTGAGCACATATTTAGGGCAGTGTTATGCATTGTAGAGAGTGCTGAATAAATGCTTGTTGAACTGAATTAAATTCAAGTGAAGCAATAAAAAATGACATTTGAAAAGACTTCAGCACACCTTTCCCACTTTTTTTTTTATTATTTAGCTACCATTTTGGAAAAGCTGGAGGAGAGGAGATTTTGTCTTTGTACATGGTAAGAATGTACTTTAATAAATGGTTCTAAAAGAATTGATTTGTTTTGGAAAATGTTTCTTTAATTACAAAAACATACTTTCCTTTGACTTTATATTTGAGTCTAACTATTATGTACTATAGAAATATACTTTCCTTTCCTTGCCTCACATGGGTGACATCTTTTAAAACATTAAAGGAAATCTCAGATGCACTTCAAACAAGGGAAAGGAAATGTGGCAATTAGTAATGAAAGTTCACTAAAATCAAATTTTAAAAAAAGAAGTTAAAAAAGAACTAGAAAAAATGAAAGACAATAAAACATGCCATCCAAGGAGCTTGGTGGATTATTTTCTTTTTCAGAAAAACATTACATAAAGAATAGACTGCTAGACTCAAACAGAAAGATAAAGACAAGTTCAAATCCTTCCTCAGATAAGATAGCCAGTTTTAGAGCTGGAAAAAACCGCATTAGTCATCTAGTCCATCACTCTTCTTTTACAAATGGGGAAACTAAGTTCCAAAGAAGTGAAGTGACACAACTGGGGTCAGAGCTCCTAAGTGTCTGAGAGTCCAGTCTTCTATCCACTAGCAACTTGGGGTATTCAATAGGACTACCATCTCTGGTGTGAGGGCTTACCAAGCCTTTTTTAGGGCTGCTCATCCATATTTGGTGTCCACCTGATTCCCCCAACTCACCCTTGTGACTCAAAGAAGCAGTTGCATGAGCAGTGGCCATACACCAGTAAAACACCTCAGCAGAAATAGGCTCAACCATTCGGGTTAAACCAGATAAAGGATGACTAAAATGCCTCAAACCTGTTGGTGATTTAAAGGAATGGCTACCTCAAGCAAGTGAAGACTTTCCTCAGTGGAATGGGTGGGTCAGAACAATTTGTTCCAACAGTCATGAAGGCAGCCTAAGCAGGAGCTGTGGAATGAGTGCTTAGAGCGTGGTTAGTCATTGAAGACACTGAGGTCATGCACTGCATCCTGAACCATGGCCAATCATCTTGACTTTTGTCCTGCCACTGGACTTTGATGACTTACGAAGAGAGTGTAAGGCTGATGACTTTGTGCAACTCTGCCAATGATGTCACTGGTTCCCTTTGAAAATGGATAAGCGACAATAGCAACTACTTGCCTCAGATTGAACACCCAATTTGTGCTCAGACCTTTATAAGATTCTGGGGGTCATCCAAAAAAAATCCCATACTTTTTGTCCTCAAAGAACTTACAACCTCCTTGCAAGGCACAAATATGAAAAATGAAATAAGAAGAAAACTATGTGACTTGCAAATTTTAAATCACTATGGAACTGAGAGGTGGTCATGTCAAGAGGATTAGCAGAGTCAATAAGTGCCATAGAATGTCAGAGCCTGGGGAAACCAGTGTCATACCCTTTGGGGATAGTGAGATGGAACTTGACATATATCTGAAAGAACAAACACTATCTGGGTAAGGAGAAAATAGTTTTCACATGAGGGAACCACAGAAATGGGAATGAGTATGATGTATTTTCTCAGGAAATGAAGAGGCTGACTTGATTAGAGTGAAGAGTTCAAAATTTACTGCTGTACCTCATTCTCTCAACTTCTAAGCATCCATTATGAATGAATAAAAAAGAATATTAAGCACGATGTGCCAAGCATTGTAATAAGTGCTAGGGAGAAGAAAGACAGAAAGAGAGAGGAGGAAATAGAAATAATAAGAATGACAATAGATGATGATGATGATGATGATGATGGTGATGATGATGATGAAGAAAAGCAGTACTTATTCTCCAAAAACTTGTTATATCGAATGGGTTGAGATAACACAATAGGGGAGTGGTAGCTAGGGAATACTGTTTTGTTCTGGAAAGTCACAGGAATATAAAGTCAATTGACAGGTCCTTTCAAGAAGCAATGGTAGGTTTGATTCCTGTTCCTAGAACAAAAGGTGGAAATCAGGAGAGGAGCATTATGTGTGTAGTAACTTGGGTGGAAGATGTCAGTGAAAAGTCCTGGTTTAGGGCCATTGGACAAATAGACATAACGGGATGGAACCAGCACAACATGATTCCAGCATTAAAGTTCTAAAGCTGAATGACTTAGCTACTCCAGGATATTGTCTCTGGAGGTCAAATTTAAAGGGTTCAGTATAGCTGGAAGATAGTTTGAATGAAATGAGATTAAAGGGCTAAAGTCAACTACGTCTGGTGGGTTCTCAATCACCAAGTTAGCAAACCACATTATGCTGTCCCACAGCCTCCTAGGAACCTGCACCAACTCCGAACAGCCCTGCCTACAGTAAATCAACTTCATTATGACTTCCCCCTCACTCCCCAGCAATATATACATATATATACATACATATATATGTATATATACACATACACATACATATACATACACATACATACACATACATATATATATATACAGATATATATATATATACACATATATATACATATATATACATATATATATATACACACACACACATGTTCCATTCACTTGGAGCTATGTGCTCCAAAGTGACAACTAGTCATCTGATTATACATTTTTCACAAAAGTGTTCGTGGTTAGTCAATGTAATTATTAGCCTTCTACAGTTATTTGCATTTTTATAAGGATCTGCTGGAGTCTCAATGCCAAGAGGAGAAGTCTCTGGTCATAAAGCTGAATTTTTACAGCAGCTTGTGAGATAAATTTTGGTAGCAGAGGCTTTTGCTAGTGTTCCACAAAGCACACCAAAAAGGCAACTATCCACTTCAACTACATGTGAGGCCATTAAAAAAATCAAGAAGCATTTTATAATGCTTCTAGGTAGCAGGCATCTAGCTAGTGCTGGGAATACAAACACAAAATAAAAAAAAATCCCTATTTTTAAGGAGCTTATATTTGGGGAGAGAAGATACACACACACACACACACACACACACACACACATATATATATATATAGAAGTAGGGCAGCTAGGTGGTGCACTGGATAGAGCACTGGGCTTGTAATCATGAAGATCTGAGTGCAAAATTGACCTCATATACTAGCTGTGTTACTTTGGACAAGTCACTTAACCCCTATTTGCCTCAGTTCCTCATCTGCAAAGTGGAGGCACAATGGAGAAGCAAATGGCAAAACACTCCAGTATATTTGCCAAGAAACCCTCAAATGGGATCATAAAAGTCAGACACAACTGAAAACAACTAAACAAAAACAACCAAAGTTGAATTAGCTTTTACCATATATGCAAATCCAATGGTTGTGATAATTCATTTTACTATAATATAACATAAGGAATATTGCAATTAGCAAGTAATTAGTTCTCTATTAGTTCCCCATATTGAAGATTTCTTAATACTAATGATGAGATGATTCGTGCATTTTCTTCTGGATTCTGAGAGAGATGAGAGAGTGGATAGAGTTTGGGATATTAAAATGAAAACTATAATGTTCACAGGGATTGCACTGGCTGAATAGTTGATTATTTATCTGTAGATTTTCTAGCTCCAAATGACAGTTCAGTATTATGATCTTACTTGCAAAAAGAGTTTGTAATTCAGATTTGTGGAATTTAAAGAAATCTAACACTTTAAAGTACAATTCAAAATATTATGTTAACATACCGCCCTCTCATTTATATCTGTTTATAATTTAATAAGAAACAATTCCTTCTATTTAATGGCACACACAAATAGAGAGTCAAGGTTTATATGCACTAATTTTCTGCACTAAACTCGCATCAATTCAGGTAGTTCCTGACAATAAAATGAAAGTGGGAAAATCCTCTGCAAAGTTCTACTCATATTAAAAGGATTTTGATGAGTCTGAGGATATATAGATCTTGAGGTAAGTATTCAGCTTTCAAGCCATAACAATCCCTGTGAGAAATGTATTTTCATTGTTAAATGAGAAAAGTATAGACCATGAGCAAATATTTAGAATCATAGAATCTTAAGGCTAGAATGGGCATTTTAGATCATCTTTATCTGTAAATTGAAGGGGGTGCATCAAATAACTTCAGTGATCACTTCCAGATTAAAATCTAAGATACTTTCACCTGATCCAATGACCTCATTTCACAAAGTAGGTCAAGAGAGGTCAAGAGAGACTAAGTGATATATGTTCAAGGTCGCATAAGTGGCTCATGGCAGAGCTTCAGATAAAATCTAGATACATGGCCAAACTTCCAGATATGCTAGTACGTTCTGCTGTGCTTTGTAGAGGGGATGGTGTCAGTAGTTTCAGAATTAACATTTAGTAATCCTCAAGATACATGTCACTCTACTCTTAAAAATAGCTTAGACTAATTATCCAAGTTGTTATGCCAGTCCAATCATATTTCATATCATTACAATTGTAGTAAATTATAATTTCCTTATGGAGTTTGCATTTATGGTAAAGCTTCACTCACTAGGGATTTATTAATATGTGTTAATTAGTGACTAAAGATATTTGCTGGGATAGTTTTCAGGCTCAAATTCTAAAAAATACATATTCAAAGATTATTGAAGAAACTTCAACTAGGTAACTCAGAAATTTTTTTTCTTCAAGTATTTCTTTTCAATTATAGGAGAATCTCCTTGTTTTCAGACTATTTCCAGTTCAGGATAGATATGTTTCAGTGTCATAAGAAGACTGAAGCAAAAATATGATTCTTACTTAGCTAATTGGGATTGGGCAAACATTTGTAAGAAATTAGCTTTAAAAACCATGTTTGGGGATATAATTATATGATTACTCTGTAACAGCTTTATTAATATTATTAAATTATTGTTTTCCAAGTCTATAGTAATGATTATATTTGATTAGTTTTTATCAAAAAAATCTCTAAGTTTTAAGACGCTCAATCCCTGACAACCTCTGATGGAATTCTTAAGTAAGGTCTGTTTTGTAGAAAACTTTTCTCTAATGAGGAATAGGAAAATCACAAGAACTTGGTCAGATTTGCCTAGAAAGTGATGTCCTCTAGTATGGAGAGAATTATTCATTCTGTGTCATTTCCACAGGCAGAAAGTGAGCATAGGACCAAAAAGGGTTGGCACAGAAGCAATATTGGTCTCATTAGAGTAAGGATTTTGAATTATTTTTGTGTCATGAATCCCTTTGGATGTGTAGTGAAACTTATGGACTCATTCTCACAATATCTTCAAAAGCATGAAGTAAAATACACTGTATTAAAAAGGAAAACAATTAGATTGATGCAGTTACAAAAATACTTTTAAAAACAAGTTCCCAGACCCCAAATTAAGAACTCCTACATAAGAATTAGTCTCAAAGGAACTGAGCTATCAGCCAGGACTGCAGCTAAGAAAGGATGATAAGAATATATTTGCCTGGTAGCATACACAACTAATGCAAAGAATGAGGTAGAGAGAAAATTGCTCACATATGTTTGGCAGACTACATACTATACATAAGTACTCTATAGGGAGAAGACTATCACAGGAGATACCTGGAAGTTCATAGTTAATGATCCAAGCTAAGAACCAGTAGTAAAAACTGTGGTCTCATATGTCTATAAACAAAGTGTAAATTAAGGGACTAGAGTTTTCAGCCCCACATTGATGTTTATTAAGTATAATGGCAAGATGAAATCTTAAATGTATAAACAAGATGATCTGTACTTGGTGATTTCAGGGGTGTAAACTTCTTTGTATTTAAATAGTTTGAAAATTTCATTAGTGAAGCAGTCTACTAGTGATCTAGTCTACTGGTGGAGGAATCCAAGTGCCTAAGTTAATGATTCCAGTTTGAAACGGAATAAGTCTTTGTTGAATTATGGCTGCAAACTCTTGTAAGTATTTTCTTCTCTTATTTGGATATGAACTCCTGAGAACAGAGACTGTTTTGATTTTTCTTTTTGTATCTCCAGTGCTTATCATGATTCTTCTTTGCAAATAGTAAGTGCCTAATAAATGTTTTTTTTTTTTATTATTCATTCATCTGTTCATTCATATAAGTGTGGGCTACTATACCAGTTTTTATGTTACATGTTAATAATAATTTAGCATTTTCACAGAATTATTTCTGAATTCTACAATCTGTGCCCACAAGTATCATTTAATGAATATTCTTTGAATTGAATGGAATCCTCACACACTAGAAGGGGACCAATAATTGGTTAAAACACTGTTGAGTACATTGTCAAATTAAAAGATTCTGATTGAGCAGCTTTATTTTTCAGCTCTGCACCCACAGTACATAGGACTATCTTCCATATGATAGGCACTTCAAAATTATTTATTAATGTGAATTGAATTCAAATTAAAGAGCCAGTGTCTATAATAGAGAATGAATGAAATCCAATCACCAAACCATTTAAATGACCAGAACCACTCATGAACATAAATGAGTAACTTTTATTTTGAAACCTAAAGAATGACATTAGATGTGGATTGTGGAGAGGCAGTGTGTCCTAATGGCTAGAACCCTAGAGAGAGGAGCAAGAAAGACATTAGCTCAAGTCTGACCTGTGATTCATAGTGACTTTGAGACCCTGGGCAAGTCACTTAAACTCTCAGTGCCTTCAGCAATTCTATAAGACCATAAGTTTCAGAGAAGGGGCTGATCTACATGAATAGAGATAGTTTCCTCATCTGAGAAGTCCTCTTATTAATGCAATAACAAGTGTAGTCACCATCACCTTATGTTCCTGTATTTCTGAGGATGTGTCACAAAATCATGACACCTCACAAATGTGGCACTAGAATTTCAGACTGTACATTAATGGATTAAAAAAAAAATTTCATCAGTGGCAAAACTTTTTGGTTGGCATAGTTAGTAAGAAAATAAACTTAGGAAACATTACACTTTTGGTTCAGAAATTGCAGATATATTGTTTAGATGCCTGATATTAGAAAACCTGTTGAGATGCTGACTCATGAAGAGCAAAGATAACAGCAATACTTGGCCTATTTCTTTTTTCCTTTCAGCTTGTTGAGCTACAGATACATATAGAATAAAGCAACCAATGACTTAAATCTTGATGACTCAGGATTAGTGAAAGTTCTTAGCTATAGATTAAATTTGATTCTTTAGTTGTTCTTTTATTCTTTCCTTTATGTTTTATTCATGCTTCAGGCCTCTTACCGTATTGGTAGGATGGTAGTTGAGATGCAAACCACTGTCACAAAGGGGAGAAGATGTGCCACTGCTCTGGTCACTTGGAGCACCTACAGGAAAAATAAAATCTCTGTAATCCAAAAGCTTAAAATAAATATATGTATTTTTTATTTCACATTTCTCATTGGCACACCTAAATATACTTTTAACAGTGTAGTTAATGATCTCAAGTTTCCTTCAAGTCAACTAAAATCTCACCATTTGCAGGAAGCCTTTCCTCCACTGCCACTCCTACACCCACTTCATGCTAGTGCCTTTTCTCTGTGATTATCTCCTACTGATCCTATATTTATCTTGTTTGTACATAGTTGTTTGTATATTCTCTCCCCCTTCAGACTGTGAGTTCCTCAAATTAGTGTATAGCCTGGCACATGGTAGAAAATAAATGCTTGTTGACTTTTGGCAATGAATAAATAAATTACTTCTCTGAAATCAAAGCAAAATATTGAAAATTGTCTATATTGCTTAAGAGGGAATAGATTTTATTTTTTTCCTGAGAGATGTGATCTTTTAGTAGTAATATTCTTGTATATTCCTATACTAATTCTACTACCCAAGAGTCCTTTCAGATACTTTACCCCCTGCAGTATGCTATTTCAGAGAAGACGTTTTTTATAGGCCCACTCCAGCAAATGAGTTAATAGGGAAAGTTTAATTTCTATGTATTAAAATGTTCTTAGAATATCCTATCACTTTGAAGTAGCATTTGTTAACTTTTTGTGTGTGTATCATGGGTTCCTCAGTATCATGGTTTTAAAGGCATAAAAATATAGACAAAGAATAATGTTAAAATGCGGTTTATCTATCTTTCTAACATCTATATTAATTTATAAACCAGGTTAATGGACTCCAGTTTAACAACCTCTGTTTTACAGCTGTACTTTATAGACAAGGGCCACAATTGAGATTCCAACTTGGCATCTATAGGTATTCTCTATGACAGAATATGGAAAATGTCCAAAATGAAATTCTATTACCTATTTGTGCTGGGACATGTGGTAAAGGGTTGGGAGAGGAGGGATGATCTCATGCAAAAAAAAAAAAATTCCTGATGCAATCTATATCAATACTTGTGGTTGTGGTTGTTGTTTTAAAGGCTCTAGAAGCAGCCTTAATTTTTCTAATAAATTTAGTTCACTGAAATGAATGGCAAGTTTTCAGATTTAGATCCTCTCTCTATTAAACATAATAGTAGGTACCCTATCTACAATGTTGGATTTAATGCGAGTGGGTGAGGGGCAGGCATTCTTAGCGGTTTTGTTCTCTGGATATTAGAGCACAGTAGCTGTCATAAAATTAGTGTAGTAAGTAGCTGGCTTTTTTAGATTACCTTTCCTCAGTCCGCTGGATATCTCCTGTGGTAATTCTTAAGATTCTTTCTGGCTAGAGGGAACAGTGAGTGGAATGTTAGACTTGCAATCATGAGGCCCTGAGTGTTTAATTTCTACCTCAGATGCTTACCAACCATGTGATCCTGGGCAAATCAGTTAAACTCTTTCATCCCATTTCCTCATAAAATGGGGAAAATAATAGTTCCTACCTCACTGGGTTGTTCTGAGGATCCAATTAGATAACATATTTAAAATGTTTTCCAAAATTTAAAGTGTTATATAAATGCTAGCTACTATTATTCTAGGATTCCAAGCCTTGCTCCAGTTGATTCGGCTTTTGTTGGGTAAAGTTAAAACCTAAGCTTCACTTATGTAGTACTTCAATCCACTAATAATCCAATAAACATTTATTAAGTGCCTAGTATATGCCAAGTACTGTGCTAAGTGGAGGGATACAATCAATAAATAGGAAACAGTTACTGCCCTTAAGGAGTTTACTATGGGGGGGGGGGCAGCACACAAAAGGCAGGAAAGGTGGGAAGGGGTTTCCAGCAAAGGGGCATCTTGTTTTGTGGAGTTGAAACCAGGTAAAGCAGTAGATGCAGATGTAAGTGAGCCAAAAAGCACAGTTTCTGCCTTCTATAAAGGAAAGCATTGGAAGAAGTTTGGAAAATACTCTAGGAGTACTCCCCCATCCCATATTCCATTCATTTTTTTTCTTTTTGAAAAAGATCTTATGAGATTTATGTAATTAACAATGTACTGTTCTACTCTGTTTTGATTCAATTTGATAAATGGTATTAACTCATATGTACTTTTCATTTAAAAGATGGTACTCCTCCAGTAAAATTCTCTTCTAATTCTTGATGGCATAGAAGTGACCCTAGGTTCTTGAAGGCAATGCCAAGGAAGTCCAAAATCTGGCAGGGCCTAACAAATTAGAAAGGCTTTGAGAATGAGATCTGTTAATCAAGTTCAGTATGAGTCAGCAGTGTGATGTACTGCCAGGAAAGCTATCTTGGACTGCATTAAGGAAAGTAACAGCTTCCAGGAAGAGTAGGTGATTATCCCACTGTCCTTTGCTCTCTTTGGCCCCAGTCTGGGTTATTGTGCTCAGTTCTAGGCACCATGGTTTAAGAACATTGAGAAACTGCAGTGTCCAGAGCAGGGTTGGTAAAGAGGAAGCCATAAGATATGAGGATTAATTGAAAGAAATCACTATTCTTAGTCTAGAGAAGATTCAGGAAGGAAATGCAAATATTCTTCAAGTATTTGAAAGGTTGCCAAATAAAGAAGTGATTAGACTTTTTCTAATCAGTAAACAGCTGAAAGAGGAGCAATGAGTGAAAGGTAAAATTTTAGACTTGATGTGAGAAAACAAACAGACAGACAAACACAAACTTCCTAATAACAAACACTTTCCAAAAGTCAAGTGAACACACACACACATACATAATATGTTCACTGAATTCTTTTACCACTCTGAAATTCTGCAGTTCTCTGAATTAACTCTGTTTCTATTATCCAAGAACCACCCTTGACTTAGATCATCATTAAGAAGAAGGCAGCCAGATCATATTTTTTTTTTGGTAAGTACAAAGAAACTCATGAGATATGGAGGAACTTTTATCATCATGGGTGAAGTGGTGGTGAAGCCACTAGTGAGCAGCCACTATTGAAATGATAGGTCATTTAAAGAAGGAAATTTTAGGTTCTATTTTTATTTAACAATTTAGGAAAGGAAGGATGAAATGAGGCAGATAAAACTAATTCCAAAACATATGAAATAATTGATTGTAATTACAAAGAGTCGACTGCATCCTTCCATATCCCTGCTAATGAAGGGCAAGTAAACTCACAGTTTTCTTCATTAATATATTCTTTAATAAGATTAAAATTTAAGAAACTTTAGCTCAAAGAGATCTTTTAACAAAATCTCCTGATTGGAATTTAAATGGAATTATAAATTGGATATGTTAGCTATGATTTACATTTTTTTTCCTATCAAAACCTGGCATGGGAAAGTGTCTTTAAATACTCTGAGTTCTTCCTGTGGCAAAGATAGCACCTATTACCTTCCCCAAAATGTTAATACAGCACCTGGTGATATAAAATGTTCACGCACAGACCACAATCCTGACTTAGAAAGAAAGATGCCAATCAATGTCAGAAGAGATGTTTGAAAATGATAGAATGAATGATGTAGGCATTTTTCTTTCCATTTATTGTAAATGCTTACATGCACAATCTTCATTCAGCAGCAGTTTGAGGAAAGCAGGTGCTCTTTTTAGGAATGACACAGTGAGGGTCACTTCTTCGCCTGCATTCCGAAGAACCTGAACCTGAAGAATGAATGAAAATGATGAAGTTAGAACTGGATTCCCAAAGCCTTTTACATTTTACTCCAACACTTCAAAGTGGTTTAGCTTCCCTCTTCATCTATCCCTTCTTCCCCTACATAAAGGTTTCCTTCCTTGTTCTTCCTTCAACACGAAGCAGAGAATGATAGGAAATGAGGGAATACAAAGTTTGCTGGTGCAGGTGCCAGGTGAACAAGAGGCTTCTTGCTCACAGCACTACCATTGCTGTCACCTGACATTTACTGAAGTCTTGCTTGGTTTATCATTACATATTGGCTAACCTGGGAGTTTATATGAGTCAGATAAAATTTAGCTCCTATTTTCAAGGTCTTTAGAGTTAAAAGGAAATCACTAAGGGCACCTGCAAATGCATTTAATAGCAATAACATCCGTTTCCAGTTATTTTACTAATAAATCCATTTATTCCCATTTCCAGTCTAAACACAAACTATTACTTTGATGTTTGAAAGTATCTTTTTGGGCATTTATTTCAACCTTTTGGACCGGACTTGTGCTTTCCTAATTATATGAAATTCCCTGATATGCTAACTTCCTATACCAATGCAGGTAGGTATTTACTCTTCACCCTGTTCTTAGAGAGCTGACTGAGGCACTAAAAGCTTGAGTAGGTCACACAACTACCTCACGTGTCAGAAGTGGAGGTTTAACCCAGTTCTTCCTGACTCCAAGGATACTTCATTATCCACTTCTTATTCTTTATGTACATAGATGATAAAAATTATACATTTGGCATTTCCATTAACAAATCAAGAATTTCCTTTTCTGGAGACATATCTGCTGTCTTAGAAGACTAAATTTAGTTCCCATCTGCTCTAACCTGGACTCCTGCAAGAGTCTTCCAACTGGACTCCCTGCCTCAAGTCTATCCCTGTACCAATTCACCCTCAGCATAGATGCCAAAGGTTTTTTTTTTTTTTTACTCCTAACATTGTCAATTCTAACACCAATGGCTCTCTATTACCTATAGTATCAAATACAATTACTCTTGTAATGATTTAAAGTTTTCCATAGAGAATAGCAGGTCATGTGATCAGTATTAGTACAAATCACTTTTTCTATAACCCCTTTATTTCTAACTCTAAAAAACAGAACAAACAAAAAGAATTATGTACCAGTTTTAGAGGAATTGCTGAATCCAGAGAACAAAGGGATAATGTTGAAAAGATAAAAACCTTCTGATTTAATGCTGGTGAACACTAATTCTTAAAATGTCACTATCCTGAAGACACACAACTGACCTCTCTCATTTTGTACCTTGGGTCTATCTTTTTTAAAATTATTTTTAATTTATGGAATAAAACAAGCATTTCCATACGATGGGATAATAAAAAAAAACAAAGATGATTGCACACAAAACTGCAAATCTATTATGTACAACTTACTACTTTTTTTAAATATATAATAAAGTTGCCATGCCTTGGATTTATCCTAAGATTCTCTCCTTCCCTGATACAAAAGAAATTCTGAAAGAATCTCTTATTTCCACCCTTGTCCAGTCACATGTAACTGAAAAGGAAGGGTAGAAAGGCTAAAGAGCTTCTGCCTTCTGACAGGGCATTTAATTTTTGGAACCTCCAAAGCTTTAACATTTTTTTCTTGAACATCCCTCCATGTTTCCATTCATTCCACCAAAAAAAAAAAATTCAGACTCCGGATCCTCCCAGGCAGAGAAAGAAAGGAGACCAATGAGCATGGCTATATTTGGCCTAAAGGAAAACGAACTCAAATCAATGTGGGGCCAGTCATGCTCATACTCCACTCCCCCACCCCAGGTTACATGAGAAAGAGACACAGGATGGAAAACCCTATAATCCCCAGATTAAGGAGATTGTGGCAACCCTGTAACTCAGACAAGGAGGTATAAACACCAGCAAAAAGGAAAGTGATTAATGGAACAGTTTTTTGAAAGTTTGAAACACCAGAGATTTCAATTGAAAACAACTTTATACAAGTCAGGAAGACTAGAAAATTTGCCAATAGGGAAGATCCTGAAACAAAAAAAAAAAAAAAGAATTCTATTTCTTTGAGTAATTCTTTAAGGAGAAAACAAAGTTCTCCAAACAAATATTAATAAAGCAAAAGAAATAGAACCAATGCTTGAGGAAATAACAGAGTCCTGTGGAATACCAAATAAAAAGAAACTCCACAATTGTTCAGAAGAGAACTGAAATCCATAAAGTAAATTAGAGTGAAAATATTGGAACTTTCAGGTCTCAATGTGTAATTTTAAAAAAAAATTCCACAATGGAGAGTTTCTTTACATAAATCAGAGATTAGCAGGTTTGGAACATAAAAATATGAAATACAGAGAAAGTCTAGCAGAAGAAAAGTAAAAGGCAAAAAGAAAAAATCTGATCCTAAAACAGTAAATAGTAAAAAAATAAAAACTGCCCATACCTTTTGAATACAGAAAGCAAAGCACTAATTAAGCACATTCACAAATCATTCTTCACCTCAAACTCCAAGACATATAGTAGTTATATTTAATAATTTCTAAAACAACAATAGCTAAAGGGAATATTTTGTTCCCTTGAAAACTATACAATTACCCTCCCTAAAGCAAAGATTACATTTTCTGCAGTACATTTATGCGGCAACTATGATGCAGTGGATACAGCACTAGGCCAGGAGACACATAATCAGACAGGACTGAATGACAATAGCAAAAAGCAAATCCTCCAAGCATCCAGGAGATGGAGATAGAGAGTGTCACAAAATGCAAAATAGATAATTTTGATTATGTTAAATTGAAAAGTTTTTGTACAAACAAAACCAATGTAACAAAGATTAGGAGGGAAGCAGAAAATTGGGAAAGAATCTCTTACAATCAGTATCTCTGATAAAGGCCTCATATCTAAAATATACAGGGAACTGAGTCAAATTTATAGGAATACCAGTCATTTCCCAATTAAGAAATGGTCAAAGGATATGAACAGGTAGTTTTCAGAGGAAGAAATTAAAGATATCTATCGTCATATGATAAAATGCTTTAAATCACTATTGATTAGAGAAATGCAAATCAAAACAACTCTTAGGTACCACATCTCTCCTGTCAAATTGGCTAACATGACAAAATAGGAAAATTATAAATGCTGGAGAGGATGTGGGAGAATTGGATCCAGCCATTCTGGAGAGAAACTTGGAACTATGCCCAAAGGGCTATAAAAATGTGCATACCCTTTGACCGAGCAATACCACTTCTTGGGCTGTATCCCTAAGAGATCAGACAAGTGGGAAAGGGACCCATATGTACAAAAATACAGCAGTTCTTTTTGTGGTGGCAAAGAATTGGAAATCAAGGGGATGCCCATTAATTGGGGGATGGCTAAACAAATTGTGGTACATGAATATAATGGAATACTATTGCGCTGTAAGAAATGAGGAACACAAAGACTTCATTATAATCCAGAAAGACTTAGATGAGCTGTTGCTGAATGAGGGGAGCAGAACCATGAGATCATTATATATGATTACAGACATACAGTATGTGTAAGGATTAATTTTGAAAGACTTGGCTCCTATCATCAATGCAAGGTTCAAAGACAGCTGTAAAAGACTCACAATGGAAAATGCTATGCATATCCAGAGAAAGAATTATGGAGTCTGAATGCAGATTGAGGCGAACTATTTGCCCTTCCCCCCCCCTTTTTTTTGTTTTGTTTCTTTCTCATGATTCATTCCATTGGTTATAATTCTTCTTTACAACTGGACTATTATGCAAATAAGTTCAATGTGAAGGTATATGTAGAACCTACATTGGATTACATGCCATCTTGGGGGGAAGGGGGGAGGAGAGGGAGGGAGAGAAAGTTTGGAACCCCAAAACTTGTGGATCTGAGTGACATAAACTAAAAATAAAAAAAAAATTATAATTAAAAAATGAAAGAAAGGAAATTCACCTAGTCAACAATCCTAGTCAAAAACAGCAGCAACAACAAAAATATTGGAGGGATTTGAATGCTATATTCCAAAATGTAAATGAGGTCAAGATGCAACTCCATATGACATGCTTTGCAAACTTGAGCCAATGTAGGTAATGTAGATAAAATGTTGATTTAAAAGAGGAAAGGGATAATAATTTTTTTTAAAAGCCATTAAAGAAACAAATGCCAAAATATTCATATAACTTGTGAATGAAAAAAATAATTTAAGAAAATCATAGTAGGAGATGGATAGTAAAATAAAACATCAAATATTTCTAAAAACAAATGCATGCAGAATGAAAATGAGAAGTGAGAAAAATTATACTTTCAATGAGTCAAAAATGACAACAATTGCAATCTTGCTATTAGAAAAAAATAAAAATTTGTGATGTGAATGAAATGAAGTTGTATTTTGCCTAAACGAATGATTCAAAATGAATTTATACCAACATTAAACATATGTGTGAAATAGCAAATAACCTAAATTCATAAAGGGAAAGTTAATTGAATTGTAAAATGACATAGAGAGTAACATAGTAGCAGTTTCTCCCTCAGAGGTAGAAAAATCTAACAAAAAGATAAAGGGTGAAATATAAAACTAAACAAATTACTGGAGAATTTAGGACCAAAGTATTTTTGCCAACTTCTGAACAGAAATGATAATATCCATTTCTCAGTATCACATGACATCTTCACAAAAATAAAACACAATACGGCACAGATAAATTTTAGTGAAATTTTAGAAACAAAAAAGAAATATCTCTTTTATAGACCATATCACAGTGAAAACAGTAATTAAGGCAAGGATTAAAACAAAAAGACCTAAATGAAGAGTTCAATAATTAGGAACAATAATTAGGTCAGAGAAAAAAATCAATTGTCCTTTAAAGCACGGCTAAATGGTCAATTCTTAACCAAATAAGTGATATAAATTATTATTGAAGACATAACACATTGATTACATAAAATTGTAAAGCTTTTGCTTAAACAAAATTAATACAAGTAGGAAAAGAAGAAAAAAGGTAAACTGAGGGAAAATCTGGGCAAGTATCGGGAACATGTAAGGCCAAAAACTATTCTCCAATAGGTAAAAAAAAAAGTGATATGAATGGTTTTCAGAAGCAGAATTGAAAAGTTTTCGTAACCATATTAAACTTTGCTTGAAATCACTAATAATAAGAGGAATATAAGTCAAGATAATTCTGTGGTTTCATCTCATATCCAATAATTGGCAAAGATAACAAAAGATGGAAATAATGTTGGAAATTATGTGGAAAGATAAGGACACGAGTTGGTTCTAGTATAATAGGATATAATTTGTAATTATTCTAGCAAAGTGTATATCAACTGTGTATGTCCTTTGACTCAGATTATACTGCTAGGTGTGCAACCACAAAAGAGCAGTTGCAGAAGTAGGGGGCCCATGTAAATTAAAATGTTTATCAAACTGTTTTTGTATTAGTAACAAAGAACAGAAAGTGCAGTCAATAACTAATGATTGGGGAATTGTTAAGGGTTATAGTGATTTAATATAGTATTACTTTAATATGCTATGTGAAATGATGAATCAGAATATAGAAAAGCATTATAAGACTTATGTGAACTTAGGCAAATGAAAGTAAACAGAACCAAGAGGAAACTATACACAAACACACAAACATAGATATAGATTACATACATACACATAATGTATACATTTATAACAGATAACATATAAATTAATTATACAATAAATAATATAGATATGTAAAATAAACAATATATAAATATATTATATGCTATAATATATGAAGAGAGATAGATAGATCGATAGATAGATATATAGATAGATAGATAGATAGATAGATAGATAGATAATGAGTTCAGCAACAGAACAGGAACAGGAAAACAAACAAAAGTGAATGCTGCAAAGTGGCAGTTACCAAACTTGACCATAGGCAAGAAATATGGGAGAATTAACCTCCCCCTTCTTTGCAGAAGTGGGGTGTATGGGTCTGGAATATTATAGTTGATATCAGATTTTTTGATGTGTTGGTTCATTTTGTTGAATTTTTCCCTCCTTTTTTATTCTTTGTTATAAGGGATGCTCCTCTGGGAGAGAGGAAGAAAATTATACTGGGGAGTTGGGGGTGACATTAAAATGGGCAATATTGGTGGCAATTTATATAAAAATGAAAATTAAAGCCCTCCAGAACATTACCCCAATTAATTTTTTTGTTGTTGTTCAATCATTTTTCAGTCATATCCTATTCTTCATGACCCCGATGGGGTTTTCTTGGTGAAGATACTATAGTAGCTTGCCATTTTCTTCTCCAGGTCATTTTACAGATGAGGAAACTGAGGTAAAGAAGGTTAAGTGACTTACCCAGGGTCACACATCTACTAAGTATCTGATGGTCACATTTGAACCCAGGTCCTCCTGATCCTGGTTCAACCCTCTATCCAGTGTACCACCTAGCTGCCTTAATCCATCTTTATAGTTTCATTTTATATTAATGTTCTTTCTGTACATTGTCATCCCACTAAATTGGCCTTCTTGCTTTTCCAATGAATGAACCATCTCTGGTATTTGTGCTTTTTACTAGCCCTCCCCCATACCCAAAATACTCTTCCCTGGATACTGTGGCATCTTGGAATCCATAAGATTCTTCCAGGTAGAGCTTTTAGATTGCCTTTTAGACTCCCTTTCCCTGATCCCTATGATTCTAGTGCACTCCCTCTCAGAACTATATTTGCTTCATATATATTCTGTATATATTTATATGCGTGTGATGTTTCCATCAATGGAATAGAAACTCACTGAAGACAAGGATTAGCACAGGAATTAATAAATACATGTTGACCAACTAAATAATTGAACAAGGTAATTTCCTAAACATATTGTGCTTAACTACAATAGTTCATGAGTTTTCTGGAAGAACCAATGTGAACATTTATCCTTAGCTACAAAGTTGGTATCAGATAGTACTTTTTTTTAGATTCACTAAGCCATATATATTTCCATCTGTAGGAAAAAAATAAGTTTGGCTGCTTTGAACTTCATTAAACTATTAGTAGCATTTCATAAGGCACAGTAAAGCTGAATTCCAGTTCATCCTTGTGATTAGAAGTCCGTGATAAACATTTTAGCTATTGGGCCCTGAGGCTTCTTAGGCAGGTAAAATGGAGACTAAATCTCTCTGCCCACTGATTCAGTTTAAATAGCAATCTAAAACTGTTTCAGGTATCACTCTTACAGTGGTAATTTAAGTCATGAGGTGAATTTTTTTATTTTTTTGTAGGGCAAGTCAATGTCTAGGAGGTTTGTTGTCAGCTACATACGTATAGTAAAGGCATGAATTTAGGTCAGAGGGATGGCCTGCTAAGTTTTTATAATCATTTAGTTTAGCATTTATGCTCATTCAAATCCATTTCCATGTCCAGAGCCAAAGTTTTTTTGTTTTGCTTTGGGGAGGGTTTTGGGTGGAGAGAGACAAATATTATGCCCCAGTGACTATTTTGAAGTTTATTAGAGTGAACCTAGACTAATTTGAGTGGGGTACAGATTGTCCACCAATCTAAAAACAATACTCTAATGTTCCATCTGAATAAGGAAGGCAGAATGGAGTTTAAAAGAAATGAATACTTTCTAACCTTAAGTCTGAGAGAGGATTGGAACAGAATGTCAATCATGTTGTCAAGAAGAAATGAGCTCCAAGATAGCCTAATGCCTATGGACTCTAACCAGCTACGTAGGTGTTCTGTGTTCTCTAAGAACTCAGTCACTTATGGGAAAGACTATTAGAGCTGACAGATTCCTCCCTTCCTGATGAGAAGGCAGCTGAAGTTTCTTTTTAGTATGAAGACTGCATATGAGAAGGCCCTTCTTTTCTAAAAGAGATGAAACTGAGTCTTTGAGGCTAAGCTAAAAGAGTTAAGTCAGTGCTCATATTTTTATGGGGAAGAGATATTACTTTAGGTGAGGACTTGAGTTTAATTCTAGATGTCAAGTGGCAGTGAGCAGAAGAGATGGCACATGCCTAGGAGATTAGCAGAGACATAATGTGACAACCAAGATGCAAGCCCACGAGAGAGCTGAATATAGCAGAGATCAAGCCCAGAAAGTGATTACATCACCAGAAGACATCTGTGGTCCTGCAGCTTGAGAAATACACAAGTATTCTTGCCATATGTTCCTTATGTCTATACTTCCATGGGTGTGCTTTAGACACATGTATAGTGAACTCACACATTTCCTATGTATATATGTGTGTGTGTGTATGTGAATATATGTGGGCATACACACAGATATATTTATACACACACTCAAATATATATTCAATCCTCCCACTGATAGTGGATATTTCTATGAAGATGTACACCGGGGGGGGGGGGGGCAATTATGGGGGATATTATCCTTTTGTTACTTAAAAAAAAAAACAAAACCATTTCACTAAATATCTTTGGTTTTAACCAGGTTTGTTCATTTGTTTTTTTTTTTTTTTGCTAACTAGTGAAAATAGAAATAAAAATATATCAGGGGCTTGTGAATCATGGTTTGGACTGATTGCACTTCCACAGAGTATCTCGAGTTTGAAGCAGCTTCCCTGGGTACCTCACATTTGAAACAGGGATGACCAAGGAGGTACATATGAAATACTAGGGAAGATACATATTGTCTCCAAAAAATCTTATGCTCCAACTGAATTCGGAAGACAGTATGAATGGGTTTCTTAAAGTAATTAGAAATCATCAAAATTTGTCATTAAAGATTGTACCAATTGCCACCATGTAAAAAGTTTTTCAACTAGAAATGACAAAGAGGTTGAAGGGATGTGATTATTTTTTTTGCTTAACTATTCATTGTAGCAATTAGCCAGGTTAAATCCTTAGACTTCTCTGATGAAAATTAAAAAAAAAGGCTGAACATCAAAATTATTTCTTTAGTACAATAGTAACATTAAAGCATTTGTGAACATTGAGGGGCCATTGCTTAATCATGAATTTTCTTGCTCCCCTCAAAAGAATTCTGAAACATTGTGTTTCATCCATTAACAGATGAGAAAATCTGAAATATCTCATTTCAGTAAGAATATTATGGTTATTGACCCTTGTTATTCAATCTAAATTACTCTTTCCCAAGTTGTTTAATTCCATGGCCTTTTTTTCTCAGTCTTCACACTTTCTGATCTTGCCTGAAGTATTTGACAGTGTTCAGAACCTTCACCTTGTCAATAGTCTATCTTCCCTAGAATTCTGATACATTATTTATTCACTGTTGCTTCTCTTCCTTCCTATGGCACAACTCCTGTCTGTTTCTTTTGTTGGATCTATATCAACATCACAACCCCCTGGCTTTGGGTATATGACACTGGCCTTTTCTTGTTCTTTCCCTTCTGTTGCTACAGTTCAATCAAGCAACCACATCCGAATCAGTGGATTTAATTATAATCACTTTGTAGATTTCATCCTGGATCTACAGATGCAGACTTAGAGTATGCCCAGAGCTTCAGTCCTGCATCACTGTCCATAGGAGATTTTCACTGGGATGTCCCATACAAACCTCAAACTCAATGTCTCAGACAGGATTCATTATCTTTCTTCCTAACCTTGTTACATCCTTTTCAAAGTTCCCTATTACTGTCAAGCAACACTATACTTTCTGTTACAGTCTTACAACATCAGCATTATCTTCAACTCCTCCTCTCACTCACCATGCATATCAAATCAGCTGCCAAACCTACCTTCACAACATTTCTTACATCTGACCTATTCTATCCACAAATACAGGTATCACACTAGACCAGACCTTCATTATTTCTTTTGGGGCTCCCAAACTCAAAGCTTATCCTCTACACAGCCAGTTGCTTTTTTAAAGTACGGATTTAATCATATTACTCCCCTACTCAATAAACCCCACGAGCTCACTATTACTTCTAAAAACAAATATAAACTCTCCCATTTGGCATTTAAAGCCCTTAACAACCAATTCCAGCTACAGAGGCTGATGCCTTTGTATATTTATTAAAATTACTCTCCTTCACATACTCTATGCTCTAGTTGAACTGGCATTTTCATCGTTCCTCATACACTCCATCCCATTTCCCATTTACATATATATATATATATATATATATATATATATATATATATATATATATATATATATATATATATATATATATATATATATATATATATATATATATATATGGACTTTCTGGTGCCAATGCCTGTAATGAAGTTCTTTATCACTAAATAAGGTAGCTATTTTAGTTCAGTCCTTCAAGATACAGCTCAAGAACTGTCTTATTTGCAGCCCTTCTTCATTCTCTAGCTTCTAATACCTTCTCCATCCCAAATCCCAGCATGTATGCTTGGTATGCTTTTTGTATACGGATACTGTCTCCCAAGCTAGAATGTAAGATTTTTGAGGGTAGGGGCTGTTTAACCTTTTTCTTCATATCCTTAGCACTTTGTCCAGCATATAGTAACATAGTAGGCATATGATGAGTTTTGGTTAATGGGCTGAAGTGTTGTACTCATTAGAAAATAAAAATAACATATTTACATGGTATTTATAATTTATTACCCCATAGTCCAATATTTCTATTTTTTAAACAATAGAAATAATTAATTTTATTAGTTTTTTTTCCTTAATTGTTGTTCTTAATGACCTCTCTAGTGTTTATTTTGTTTAAAGTACTGTAAAGCTGTCTTCTTTTTTAATTGACTGTTTTATTTGGCTGTTTGTAGGATATGTCATTGTGGGTTGAAGTTAGACTCCTGTGATTTTAGAATGTACTATTCTGTTCCCTTTTACAATTCTTTGTAACTACAAAATAGTCTTGTGTGTGTTTGGCAATTTCCTTGCCATCATTACCGCTTACAAAATTGATTGACCATTGAATAAATTAAATTTAACTATTATGTATCTTGAGATTTGAAGTATAAGGTGTTTTTTTTGTACCGTCAACAATTTTTTAATTCAATCAATTGATTCTTTGTTGTCTCTACTTAGAAATTCTAGACAGTTTTCTTGTATTATTTTCTACATTATGTGATTCCAATTTTTTTTTCATTTCCATGTGTTAAGTGTAAGACTCATGCTGGCACTCTGTTAATTCAGACTGAATGTTGATATGAAATGAGGTACTTATAGCTACAGTTAACAAGAGTGTTGTATGTGGCAGAGCTGAGATTCAACGAGTTATCCACAGTCTAGGACCAATGCTTTTTTCACTATACGATGTTGCTCACCATATACCACAATGCTTTTCCATAGACAAAATGATGTATAAATATGCATATGCATAAATATCTATTTATATTATATTTATATCTCTGTGATGAATATAGTGAGATATCCCATACACAGTTAATTTCCCTCTTCTAGTCAGTATATTTATATCCTGTTATTCAATCATCATTTATACAGTACATAGTACATATAAAAAAATCTATCTACTATACATAGTGAATTGTGCTAGGATCCAGGTCAAATGAAAAGATTAATAAGACATGGACCTTGATATCTTGGAGCTTATAATCTAGAAGAGGATGGCAGAATCAGAAATAGATATAATTCAAATTGGAATACTGTAAATAAATAAGAGAGTTGAAGATGAAATACTAGTAGCTCAGATAAAGTTGAAGTCATAACCGGTGGTGACTTTAGGAAAAGTCACATGTTCAGAACAGACATCATGGAGGTAATTACCTTTAAGGTGGGTCTTTAGGATAGGTATGATTTCAAAAGATATGTTTTGGTGAGGGAGGGGGCATTCTAGATATATAACAGTGTAAGCAATATGGGATAATTACAACTCATGATTGGAGGACAGTGAGTTGTCCAGTCAGACTAGACACTAGAGTATAAAATGAGGAGTAATATCAGTTAGAATCTATTATAATTTCTACATTTTGTACCAAAGCTAGAGATCATGGAATGAAATATGATAAAAATAAAGTACCTTGTAGCAATATCAATTTAATTTTCCTTCTGCTTAGCCATATTAAAGTGCAGTGCTTGATCTAAATAGGCTTCAAAAATGCCAATCAATGCAGAAAACAATAGATCTTTGTATTTGACATGCTTAACGAAAGGCCATGTGGCTTAGTTGGAGGCACTCAGGGGAGAAGGAAGAGAAGAAAACAAGAAAAATCACTAGGACAGCATGCCTGTATGCTTACATTGGTGATACAATGAATATCTTCAAACAACAAGGGCATTGACTCCACTCACATTATGGTAGATGACTAATGATTCCAAAGTGGAACTAGGAAAGGGCCACAATGAGATTCAACCAAGGACATCCCCAGGGAACCTTGGGAATAAGATCTTCTGAACAATCTAAAAGAGAGTATTCTTCAGAGAGAATCTATGATGTATCTGGAATTCTGGGGCAGCTTCATGATCAAAGAAAGTTGATCTTCTCAGGGACAAAAACAGATTTGAAAAAGCAGCTTAGATTTTTTTGTTTTGTTTTTTATTCTTGATGATTTTATTTGGGGGGGGGGGGAGAGAGGGAAGAATCCTGAACAGAAGGTTAGATTGTTTCCTCATCCCTGAGAGAGTGAAACAACAATCAACTAAGACCTAAGAGGTTCCTAGACTAAAATAACCATTTCTGATGTGAGATTCCAGAGTAGGGGAAGGGTCAAAAACCATGTTACCATTAAGGAAGAGAGGGCTTGACATGAGAATAAACAGTCTGATCTACAAGATATTAGGAAAGTAAAGAAGGTTTTTAGACTATACTATACATCAGGATAATAATATTACTTCATAAAATGAGATTTCCATTGGCAGAAGCTGGCAAAGGTGCTGTCATTTAGTACAAGCAGAAATCTTTCCTTTCAGAATGGATTCATGAATGGAAAGATCCATTGAAAAGTAATGGATTCATCAATGGAAAGTAAGCAGAAGAGACTCTTTCCACCATAGATAAACCGTATCTTCCTAAACCAGATCTCTTGCAAGCATATGTTCCAACCTCCTTTTATAAACGGTGTAATGTTCTGATAGTACTAAGTTCATTTACTCAATTCATGAAGAAAAATTTTTGTGGTCCAGGAAAGTCAAGTCAAAACAGGGTAGAGAGCTGTCGTTTAAGGCAGAAAGACTTGGATTCAAAGCCTTCTTCTAACACATGTTGGCAGTGTGATCCTGGGTAATCAATTCACCTTTCTCTAATAAGGGGTCTACCTGCATTGGTACAGGGAGACTCCACACCTGAGAGTTCCCCACGCCAATGTAATAAAAGGTCCAATTCCTGTCTATTTCTTTTATCAAGCTTCAGATTTTCTCTATTTGTTGTCTTATTTCCTGTCTTGAATATATAAAACTTGAACATGTTCAATTTGAAGTTCTAGGTTTCTGTCAGTCAAAATGGCCTTACTTGGTAAAGGAGGCAGGTCTAGTAAAAGTGAACAGTGAACACAGATCCTGCTTCCCCTTCCAAAAGCTATGTCAGGTGGGCAGGCACATCACTAACCTAGACTAGGAAAAACTCTAAAAATACCATACCAGTTGAATCAAATTTCTTTAATATATACAGATAATTATAAATCAGAAATAAAATATGTGCTTTATTGTTTTAATATAAAAATTTCTTGTGTCATAGATATTAATGATTCATTTGCTTTTTTTTAAAAAAAATAAATTACTCTGCATTTAAGGTATATTTATCTAAAGTAGTTTCTTAAAATGTCCACATAAAATTATCCACTGTCACTCTGAATTTAAAACACTATTCTTGGATTCTAGATGCAGAAGTAAGTACTTCTTGAATAAAGGAATATTGTCAAGTAGCTAAACATTCTGATCTCAGAGTATTTGCACTAATGATTGGAGATCTGGTTCTAAATAGATATAGTCTTTGCACTAAAGAGACTCAGGCACTGTTGGAACCTGGGAGGTTGGAGAGACATTATTTTTCTTCAAAGAAAGTTCTTCTAGGCTTGATAGGGAACCAGGGCTCTTCTTGACCTTTGTTTTAAAAAAAATGTCTAATTAAGCTATTCTAATTTGAAATAATCCCAATTCTATTGGGAACTATTTAGAAATGTAATCACAACTATTGCTTGGCTTACACAGAGTGAATATTATCATAATTTCTTAAACATTAGCTTATTTGCTATAATATTTCATAATTCTTGAAAAGATGATTATTAGAGCCTCCTAACTAGTTTCCACTCTAACTCATTTCTTAACAAAACAAAAATAATCTTAAGGAACAGGACTGGTTTCCTTCATATTAACCCTCAGCTCAAAAATTTTCAGTGTCTCCACATTAGCTCTAGGATAAAGTGGAGACTCTTAAACCAGACGCTTAAGATCCTCCTTAATTTGACTCCAGTTTACTTTTTCAGCTTTAGCTGTAATGTCTTCCCCTTCACTAACTGTATTTTCCAGCCAGTTCAAAAATTATGGGCTATTTAGGAAAGCAATATGGAACAGGAGAAACAGTGCTGGCTCTCAAATTTGAGGAGCTGGACTCAAATCTGTTACTCTCTTTTAATTTGATCTTGGGTAAGGCAATTAAAACCTCTAGGCCTCAGTTTCTTCATCTACAAAATGAGGATTTTAAAGTACATAGTCTCAGAAATCTCATCCATCTCTATATCTATGATCCTGAATTCAATGCTTCATCCTATGCCTTCATTATCATGCCACATACCTGATATGCACTCTCTCCTAATTTCTGCCTCTTAGAATTCTTGTCTTCCTTCAAGGTCCAGTTCAGGTGATTCCTCTAAAAGTAATCTCTGATCCCACCAGGTGTAATGTGTTTTCTTCCTCCTCAAATTTCTTTAATTTTTTTTTTAAATCTGTGCATATCATGGTAGAATATAAGTGCTTAGAGAATTGGAACTGGTTTTTGACCTTGTAGTACAATGCTTTGTGCATAGTAGAGTTCCTATTTCTCTGAATGGCTAACAGTAGTTCTACATACTTATTCAAGATAAAACTCATAGGAAAAAGTCTAGTCTCCTGATCTTAAGTGTTTGCTGTCTCTACATCAAGAGTCCCAACGTGTTAAAACATAGTATACAAGCTGCTTGAGTGATTCTATTATTTTCTTTTCCCTGATACAATAGAAAGAATAATAAAAGAATATAAATGAAAATTGATACTGAGTTTTTTTGGGGGGTATTTCTCAGATTCTTCAAAATTAATTCAACATAGTTTGGAGGCAACACATAAAAAAAGGTCACATTGAACTTTTGAGTAAATGAGAACAACATTTATTCCTTGTGATCTTGACACTGCAGTATGTAATTATCTCTGCAATGGATAAAGTGGAATTTTTCTTCCCATCAGGTAATTGATCTATTCTAGGCTCTAGGCATCTTTTTTTTTGCAGACAGAAGCAAATTTTTGTCTTTTCTAAACTTTTGAAATAATTTCCTATATCATTCAAGATTTTAAGATAATGTTAACTGCTTTCATAGATTCACTAAGTTTTCTGGCTGAAGAGAACATCTTGCCTTCCCTAGACCCATTTCCACTTTACAACTGAGGCCCAGAAGTGACTTGTCCAGGGTCACTTGGCTAGTGACAGAACTGAGATTTTAACTCAAGTCTACTGATTCATAATCCTGAGATTTTTCAGTCCTCCATATTTTCCATAAATGATTTCTCTACTGAACATAAAACTTAAAAGTGATGATCATATAGGGTGACTAAAAGAGATCAATGTAGGAATGGATGATATGCCTAGATGGTTTATTCAGACATATTCAAAGTTTTATTTATGATTAAAGATACTGAAATAATGCAATCTTTGGAAGCAGAAATAAATAATAACCTCAGAAATAAAATGAAATGAAAAATCACTATCTCACTCTGTTCAAAAAGATTTTTAATCAGGCCAGTGCTGGGTTGTTTCATCATACATTACATGCAAAGCCATTCAGTAATGAATCAAACTTTATTTAGAGGCATAAATGCTTCCCAGTAATAGAGCTCAATATTCATAGGAAGAGGAAATGCCTTCAAGTAATGCTATTAAAAGCAGATCCCTTTGATTTTTTTATCAGAACCTACTTTAATATCTTTAATATGTCTAAAATATCAATCCCTAAAATATATTGAAATTATGAGTGGGATTCATTAACTACAGTGATGACTAGAAAGAGCCACCAAGTGAAAAAATTCATAAAATAATTTTGTGATGCTCTTTAAACATAAAAAAAAACTTTTTATAAAGATTGTTATTCAAATGTTACCATATTAAGGTTGTTTTTATTAATTTCCCTCAAACACTCTGATCCATAGTTAAATTATTCAATAAAGTGTTCAATATAGAAGTGCATCTGCCAAGAACCTCAAGAGACAACTGTGTCCAACTCGGTTCTCTATAATCAGCCACTACAATAATCCACTCTATGATCAGTTGCCTCCAGGAAAGGATAAATATTTCCTGAAAACTTTTGCCATTCTATTTCAATAGGACTTTATTCACCTATATTGTCACGACATTTCCTACCCAAATCTCTGTTTCAAATGTTATTTAAACCTTATCTTTCTTTAATACAAAGGAACACTGAAGCTCAGGACTCTCCTGATGGTGATCATAATATTTTAGACAGTGTTACTTCTTTAGACAGTATAGACTTCTAACAACACTGATATTATAGGATACTACCTTTTTGTATCCAGCCACATAAAGAATTTAAAATGAAAAGGGGCACCAAGAAAATGCCAAGTAAGTTTCAAAAATGTTTTGAACCATGTATCAAGCAAAATTTTGATAATGTTGGCTTTTTTCTCCCTCAAAAAACAAAGGAAAACTGCTATGGAAACAATCTGAATTTGAAAAAGAACTATGCATTTTCTAAAACTGTTGATATTTTACTTGCTGCTCTGGACTTTGGTTTTGTGTCCAATTTTGAGAAACACTTCATAATTATTGTATTAAATGTGTTCTCCATCCAGGATTGAAGTTGATAGACCTCTGTTCTTGAATAGGCTGTAATGGTAAGATTAAGAATTTTATACTTGAAAATTCCTTAGGCAAATACCAAATTCCCAAACTTTCTAGTTATTCAGAAAGGATAAGACCCTCAAGTAAAAAAGCATTGTGATTATTCTTTACCCCTTTGATATTTCAATTGTTCTATGATTTCATGGATATAGGTATCCCTTCCACTGGTACAAACTGTGACCCATTTATGCTAATTCATATGTGACTTTTTTCTACAAAATTCAATAAATGCTCCATTGGCAGCTTTCCAATTAGTTGGGAGCCTTTCTTTCAAACATCTGATATTGGCAGATTCCAGTGGAGCAAATATGTTGTCCATGAGTTAATCTTTATTCTCCCATATGACTATCTCATACTTTATTTTTAAGTTCTCCATTCTATGGTATTCTGTGCAGTATTTCTCCTATAAAAATTCTTCATTGGTGACATACTGTAGTCTCCTGATATTTTTATAATCTTGAAAATCCCTTCCAACTCTTATTCTATGATCCTTAGCTCAATGGAACTTGGTATTATTTGCAATCTTTAGTCATTCATGTGACTATAAAGATGTCATATACTAAATAATATGAGTGCAAATGTCTATTTGTTCCTTTTTAATTTGATCAAATATATCTTTAATAGGTGTGTATATTCTCATAATTTGTAGATATGGAGAAGTAAGCATACAGATCAGTAATTATTTGTAATTTTCCAGTTACTTTTTGTTAAAGAAAAATGCTTGATTTTTTCCCCAAGCAAATATCCTGAGAATCTCTCAGCACTGTTACAATTTTGTGACATCATGGATTTTGAAGCATAATTGAACTTGGCATGCTTTTGGTCTCCATAATATGTAGGCATAAGAAACATGAACATTCCTTACACTTTTGGCTATCATTTTTTACTCCTAAACCATTTTTCAGCTTATTTTTCAAGATCTTACCCATGCCTTCCTTTGAATTGATCTCACCAATACTGACATGTACGTTGGCTTAATTTGAAGGATCTGTTGGAGTTCTTTATGGAATGTTTCTATACTATTATGCTCTAAAGTAGATATTGGTGGATGAACTTCAGTTATTGTGATTTTGTTTTGCCGATAATTATTGTTAGTCTTATGATATGAGATAATAAATTTTTTTGCCATGAAATGGTGTTTCTTGTTTCCTTTGGATGCATTAAAACACATTTAGAAGCAACTCTGCCATTTTCCTTATTTGCTTTTCTACAACTGTCCATTCAACTACAACTTCTCTTTAATTTTTGATTTTATGAATAACAAAATGCATTATTTTTAATTTTTTATTATTATTTTTTTTATTTTTAGTTCACAACACTCGGTTCTACATAATTTTGAGTTCCAGATTTTCTTCCCTCCCCCCACCCCAAGACAGCATGGAATCCGATATATCTTCCACGTATAACTTTGCATTGAATTAATTTACACACTAGTCAAGTTGTGGAGAACAATTATGACCAATGGAATGAATCATAAGAAAGAAGAAACAGAACCAAAAAAAACCCCCAAAAACAAAAGAGAGAAAAAAAGGGGGGAAAAGGCAAGCATAAAGTGTGCCTCAATCTGCATTCAGACTCTATAGTTCTTTCTCTGAATGTAGATAGTATTCTCCATTGTGAGTCCTTTCGAGTTGTCTTTGCACCTTGTGTTGCTGAAAAGAGCAAAGTCTATCAGGGTTAGTCCTTACAGAATCCATATATCTGTGGTTGTGTACAATATTCTCCTGGCTCTGCTCCACTCACTCAGCATTATGTCTTGTAGGTTTTTCCAGGTTGTTATGAAGTCCGTATCATCCCCATTTCTTATAGCACAATAGTATTCCATTACCTTCATATACCACAGCTTGTTCAGCCATTCCCCAATTGATGGGCATCCCTTTAATTTCCAATTCTTAGCTACCACAAAAAGAGCCGCTATAAATATTTTTGTACATATGGATACTTTTCCCACTTGTGTGATCTCTTTGGGATACAACCCTAGAAGTGTTATTGCTGGGTCAAAGGGTATGAACATTTTTATAGCCCTTTGGACATAGTTCCAAATTGCTCTCCAGAATGGCTGTATCAGTTCACAACTCCACCAGCAATGTAACAACAAAATGCATTCTTATAAGTATTAATAAGATTCAATTTTCCATTAGCATGTCCATCTTCTTTTTGGTTACTGGAGAAGGATTTTACAGGCTCACCTGTTTAGAGGATCAATAACTAAGTGAATAGTTGTAGCTGCTGTAAGTATAATGTAATTCTTTGTACTTCTGCCCACTTTTTCTGCCTCTGTTTCTGCCATTCTACAATTTTACCATAGAAAGGGAAGGCAGGATTTCAAAGGAGTAAAGGCTATTTTGTATTTATCTTTGTTCCATGATTTACCATAATCAAAAAATTCATTTGCCAGGTGGCCAGTCTACAAGTGTTTAGTTTTTTCATGTTTAGCTAAGTTTGTCCTCAGAAAATAGATATGGTTGGTTGTCTTCAACAGCAAGCACTAAATGATCATAATCAAGCCTTTCCAGGCTTTCAAAGACCAAATGCCACCTTTATGTCAAAGGTCTTAGGATACTATCCTACCATCCCTTAAGCTGTCATCTTATAGCTCTCCTCACCCTTATGTACACATTCTTATATATAAAAAAAGTTATATAGAGCTGCTTTCTCTCAATCACTCCTAATTTCCTTGCAATCTGGCTTTCAATATCACTCAACTGAAGCTCTTCTCTCCAAGGTTACCAATGATTTTTTTAAGTGCATAGACCAAATGTCTTAATGCACTTCTTCTCATTCTTGATTCCTCTGCAGCATTTGACACTGTTAACCCTCTACTGACTATAACGAAATAATGTTTTTGTTTCCTTTGGCTATATTATTGCCCTCTCCTAGATACCCTTTCCTCCCTGGATTTTCATAACACTGCTCTACAATGATGTTCCTCTTGTCAGACTATACATTCTCAGTCTCCTTTGAAGAATCATCATCTTATATGCATGAGTATACCCCTGGGACCTAGTCTGAATCATCTCTACAACCTCTTTCAGGCATTTCATCAATAACCATGAATTACATTACTATTTCTATACAGGTAACTCTCAGATCTATTTAGGTGAGTACATATATACATAGCCTCAGATTCTTTTCTTGCTATATGTGCCAAACTACCTATTGGACCTCTCTATCTACTGTCATATAGATATTTCAAACCCAACATATCAAAAATGTAACATATTTTCTTTTCTCTGAAACCTTCTCCTACTAACTTCCCAATTTCTTTTCATAGCACAACTATCCTTTGGTCAACCAGCTCTGCAACCTCCATGCCATTAACCATTTCCTCTCCCTTATATCCATCCAATTTTGCCACCACCAATATATCTTTCTTAAATAACATTTTATTTTCCCAATTGCATGTAAAACATTTTTTAACACTCATTTTTCAAAATGTTGAATTCCATCCCTTCCTTTCTTTCTGAGATTTTATAGGTTATATGAGTTCAATCATGTAAAATTTTTTCCACACTACCAATATGTCTTGCATCCCTCCCCTTGTCTTTGTTTACATGGCTACCACATTAGTTAAGACCCTCATTATCTCTCACTAGGACTATAGCAATAGCTGTAATTTAATGGTTCTCATTTGGATCTATGATAAAACACATTTTTTTGATTGATTTTTAAATCACTTTGTAGTCTGGTTTCACTCTACCTTTATAGCATTATTGAATATCACTCGCCTTCACACTTTGCAATCTCATCAGACTGTCATGACTGTTGTCCTTATACTTGACAGTCCATATCCTGTTGCTGTGCCTTTGCATATATTGTCCTTCATTCTTGGAGTGCATTCATTCCTCACTTCCACTTTGAAGAATCCATAGTTTCCTTCAAAATTCACCTTAAGTGTTCCTTCTTATAGAAAAGCTATTGTAATTATATCAGTTGCTAATCCCTCAAATGAAATTTCTTTGCATTTAATTTTCTATTTACATGTCATTCCATCCCCAGCCCCTCGTACACCCCATAGCATACAAGCTCCTAAATTGCAGAGATTCTTTTTTATATCTTTGGAACCCCAGCACATCCAGTCATATCCAATTTGGCAAATACCATCCCATTTGTCCACACTTGGAAGAGCAGCCTTATAGAACAGACCTCTAGAACCCATGCCCCCAGCCCATGGTAGAATCAATCCACTAAGTTTTGTAATTATAATCCTGAATCTATACTGTCTCAATTTCTGAGTGAGTACACTCAGAAACTCACCTATCCCATTATGTAGCCAGCCCCAGATTAGATGATGTTTCATATCTCAATCCCTCTCTGTTTAACATCTCACTTTCCACCTACTGCTTTTGGGACAGAAATTAAGTCAATGCTACTTTTCTTCAGTTAAGGACACATCATTTCATTACCCTTTGGATTAACTGACCATCCTAGTTACTTGCCACACTAAAATTCCTTTCATTGTCTAGCATTCCCTTTACTATGTTGTCTACCCCTCTTAGAATGTTGTCTCTATGAAGGCAAAGACTGTCTCTCATTTGTAGTCCTATTTCCAATATTTAGCAAAATATCTGGCACATGGAAAGCATTTAATGCTTTTAAAATGCATTAATAGGTGCTTAATAAATGTTGAATTGAATAGAATTTCATTATATAATTCAATTATGTACTAGAAACATCATTATTGGTGAGGATGAAGGAGATCAGAAAATAATGTGATGTTCAAGTTGAGTGACACAGCTTTATTATCTGTAAAATGAGAGGAAGAGATGATGTCTTCTAGTAAATTTGATGACCCTATCATTAGGTGGGAATTTAACAAGAGAAAAGAAAAAAAAGGAGGAAATGTTAGGCATAGGAAACAGCATGAACAAAAACTCCGAGGTAAGAGATCACAATGGGGGAAATGAAATTTAACATCAAGTCATAGTCTCCATTTCCAATTTTACCCATGGTACACAAAGGTAGCAGGCTTCAGCATCATATACTTATGTAGCAGAAAAAAGAACTGAAATATATATATATATATATATATATATATATATATATATATATATATACATATACACACACACACACACACACATTTATTTATTTATTTATTCTAGGAAATTAGTTGGGAGAGAAAGAGAGAGAGAGAGAATGGATATGCCATAGTACTTAATTGTAAAGAAAAATAAGAGGAAGAATGTTACCTTCTTCTCCATTAGGATTAAATCTACATAGTATTAAAGAACATAAAAGATATAAAGAGAAAATTTGAGATATAAGAGTTCTAAGGTTCAAAATCAGTTAACTTTATTAAAGAATCAGTTAGAATGGCTTGGGATGTTCTAGAAGATGAACCATTTCCCCCCCAAAATTCATAACCATTGCTCAGAAGTTCTAGGGCTTCTTGGAATTTAGTTTAGTTTAGTTATTAAGAATTTGAAATATTCTAGCACCGATTTTCAAATAATATTGATTATGCTAACAAGCAACTGGATACATGGAGTTTCTGCCTTTTAACACAAACTAAGAGGTACAGACTAGCAGCTGGACAGAAGAGAAAAAACCATCATCTGTTGTCACTTTTGAATAGCAGTGGGTGCTAAATGGCCCCATGAACCACTTTTAAGGTTTTTTTTTTAAAGAAACAAATTTTAATTGGTGACTACAAAGCTTGATTCTGGGAATTAAAATGCCAGAATATCTGGGCATATAGTTCATTTTTATCCCTCCCTTCCTTCTATACTCTGATCCTCCTCCTTATTCCCCCCCATACATAGTTTATGTTTTTGAACTCAGAGATTTACCTTCTAAAGTCAGTGGAGATGATAGTGCCCATTAATTTCAAATCAATGTAATATTCAATGATGTTGGAACCTGAACAGAGGATAGGGACTAGATCTGTGGTTACTTCTGTATAGGAAACTCTGGGATGAGGAAATTTGTTCTGAAATTTAAAATCTAATAGAGCTTTTCTGAGGCACTAAGAATTTAAGCTTCTTGTCCAGGAACATGCATTATGTATCAAAGATGGAGCTTGACTCCAGTTCATCTTGGATCTTAGGCAGCCCTCTATTCCCTATACCATACTATTTCTTATAACCCACAAATTTTATATATATATATATATATACACACACACACACACACAATTATTTAGCAGAAGTGGGAATTAGAATACATTGAAATGGAGAAAAGGGTGAAATTATGGTTTAAGCCAATAAAAGGTGCAAAATATGAGCAAATGTTATTTATAAAGCTCAACTATAATGAAATAATGCTTAAACATGTATGTTCACCAGTAATTGAAGCCTTCACCATTATTCAATTGAGAACAAATTATTTAAGTAGAATACAATCTATTTGCACAAATTCTGACAAGAGTTTTCTTTTAAGTTGGAAGATAGATGAAGACATTTAACTTTCAGTATTCCATTTAGATGTTATCACATGATTCAGATTACAGATTTGGCTTGGTTTTTATTTTAGGTTACCTTGAATTCTAATTTATTTCTTAGTAATTACATGATAAAAAATATATGCCTATAGTAATCAATCATGGTAAATAATCTATTTTAATCTGGAGTTCAATCATGGCCCTAAATTATTTCTACATAAAAACATTCTTCTAGAGATAGAGCTTGTTTGTAATTCATGCAACATGATGATCACCAAATATTAACATTGAAGCTCACCCTATGGGGCAAGGGAGTGATCCAAAGTGCCAGAAGTATCCTGCATCATATTTTAACTCAATTCAATTCAGTGGATAGATATTAAGTAATTTTTATGAATAAGCACAAGGCTAAATGCTAGGTATTCAAAACCAAAAGAAAAAAAGGTCTTTCCCTCAAGTGGTTCATATTCTGTTGTTTTTCCTTCATTTTTGAAAGAGGATCAATGATATCCATGACTATATGACTCACACACAATTTAGATTTAATTGAGACAGAGTTGCACAAAGTCGTCAGCTTCATTCTCTATTCCAGAGTCATCAAAGTCCAGTGGCAGGACAAAAGTTAAAATGACTGGTGATGGCCTGGGATGCAGTGGATGACCTTGTTGTCTTCAGTGCTTGACCAAGCTCTAAGCACTCCACAGCACCTGCTTCAGCTGCCTTCATGGCAGTTGGAACACCCATCCATTCTACTGGGTAGAAGTCTTCACATCTTTGACGTAGACATCCCCTTAACTCAACAACAGGTTTGAGTCCTATTGATTATGCTCAACCTGGTGTATCCCCTCTGACAAGAGGATTTTAGTGAGCTGTGGCCACTGCATATGCTACATCTTCAAGCCACAGGTGAGAGTTGGGTTTAAGGTGTTCACCAGAGGTGGATAAGCGGCCCTGAAAAGAGTTTGATGAGCCCTCACACCAGAGATACTAGTTCTCCCTGAACACCCTATATCTCCTGGTTCATATTCTGCTATTTGAAGGATAGAACATGTATAAGAATAACTTTTTTATTTGTTTATTTAGTATTTTATTTTCCCCTAGTTACATGTAAAAATGATTTAAATATATTTTTTAAAACTTTGAGTTCCAAATTCTCTCCCTTCCTCCCTCCCCAACCCCAACCCCTCATTGAGAAGGCAAGAAATTTCATATAGGTTATATACATTTGTAGCTATGCAAAACATATCCATAATAGTCATGTTGTGAAAGAAAACCAAGACAAAAAAAATTCAAGAAAAATAAAGTAAAAAATATTATACTTCAAGCTGTATTTAGACGCCATCTGTTCTTGCTCTGGGGATGGGCAGCATTTTTCAGAGCTGCCTTGGATCATCGTATTGCTGAAAATAGCTAAGTCATTCGCAGTTGATCATCTTATAATACGACTGTTACTTTTTACATGGGACATTTCACTTCGCATCAACCTATTCAAGTCTTTCTTGGTTTTTCTGAGAGCATCCTGCTCATCATTTCTTATGGTAAAATAATATTCCATCATAATATCATGCTATAACTTGTAGTCATTCCCTAACTGATGGGCAGTCTTTGACCCCCCCAAAAGGGCTGCTATTCTTTTGTACATATAGGTCCTATTCTTTTTCTTTCTTTTCTCTTTTGGGATACAGACTTAGGAGTGGTATTGCTAAGTTTTTTTTTTATTTTTTTTATTTTTTTAAATTTAAATTTATTTATTTAACATATTTGGTTTTCAGCATTGATTTTCACAACAGTTTGAATTACAAATTTTCTCCCCATTTCTACCCTCCCCCCCCACTCCAAGATGGCATATATTCTGGTTGCCCTGTTCCCCAGTCAGCCCTCCCCTCTATCACCCCCTCCCCTCTCATCCCCTTTTCCCTTCCTTTCTTGTAGGGCAAGATAAATTTCTATGCCCCATTGCCTGTGTATCTTATTTTTTAGTTGCATGCAAAAACTTTTTTCTTTGAACATCTGATTTTAAAACTTTGAGTTCCAAATTCTCTCCCCTCTTCCCTTCCTACCCATCCTCCCTAAGAAGTCGAGCAATTCAACCTAGGCCACACATGTATCATTATGTATAATCCTTCCACAATACTCATGGTATGAAAGGCTAACTACATTTTGCTCCTTTTCAACCCATTCCGCTTTATTGAATTTTCTCCCTTGACCCTGTCCCCTTTCCAAAGTGTTTGTTTTGATTACCTCCACCCCCATCTGCCCTCCCCTCCATCACCCCCCCCTTTTATTTTATTTTTTTATCTTCCTCCCTCTTCTTTCCTGTGGGGTAAGATACCCAACTGACTATGTATGGTATTCCCCCTCAGGCCAAATCTGATGAGAGCAAGGTTCACGCATTCCCCCCTCACCTGCCCTCTCCCCTCCTCCCACAGAACTGCTTCTTCTTGCCACCTTTACGTGAGATAATCCACCCCATTCTATCTCTCCCTATCTCCCTCTCTCAGTATGTTGCTCTCATCCCTTAATTTCATTTTATTTCTTTTAGATATCTTCCCTTCATCTTTAACTCACCCTGTGTCTGCTCTCTCTCTTTTACATATATATATATATATATACACATATATAAACAGACATATATATTTATACACATACATACACATACATATACACATAGATATATACATACATACACATTCTCTTATATATATACATAAACATATACATATATATGCATATTCCCTTCAACTACCCTAATACTGAGGTCTCATGAATCATACACATCATCTTTCCATGTAGAAATGTAAACAAAACAGTTCAACTTTAGTAAGTCCCTTGCAATTTCCATTTCTTGATTACCTTTTCATGCTTCTCTTGATTCTTGTGTTTGAAAGTCAAATTTTCTATTCAGTTCTGGTCTTTTCACTGAGAAAGCTTGAAAGTCCTCTATTTTATTGAAAATCCATATTTTGCCTTGGAGCATGATACTCAGTTTTGCTGGGTAGGTGATTCTAGGTTTTAACCCTAGCTCCATTGACCTTCGGAATATCGCATTCCAAGCCCTTCAATCTCTTAATGTAGAAGCTACCAGGTCTTGGGTTATTCTGATTATGTTTCCACAATACTCAAATTGTTTCTTTCTGGCTGCTGGCAGTATTTTCTCCTTGATCTGGGAGCTCTGGAATTTGGCAACAATATTCCTAGGAGATTTCTTTTTGGGATCTATTTGAGGAGGCGATCGATGGATTCTTTCAATTTCTATTTTGCCCTGTGGCTCTAGAGTATCAGGGCAGTTCTCCTTGATAATTTCTTGAAAGATGGTATCTAGGCTCTTTTTTTGATCATGGCTTTCAGGTAGTCCAATAATTTTTAAATTATCTCTCCTGGATCTATTTTCCAGGTCAGTGGTTTTCCAAGGAGATATTTCACATTGTCTTCCATTTTTTCATTCATTTGGTTCTGTTTTATAATATCCTGATTCCTCATAAAGTCACTAGCTTCCACTTGCTCCAATCTAATTTTTAAAGTAGTATTTTCTTCAGTGGTCTTTTGGACCTCCTTTTCCATTTGGCTAATTCTGCCTTTCAAGGCATTCTTCTCCTCATTGGCTTTTTGGAGCTCTTTTGCCATTTGAGTTAGTCTGTTTTTTAAGGTGTTGTTTTCTTCAGTGTATTTTTTTGGTATTTTTTTGGGTCTCCTTTAGCAAGTCATTGACTTGTTTTTCATGGTTTTCTCTCATCCTTCTCATTTCTCTTCCCAATTTTTCCTCTACTTCTCTAACTTGCTTTTCCAAATCCTTTTTGAGTTCTTCTATGGCCTGGGGCCAGTTCATGTTTTTCTTGGAGGCTTTGGTTGTAGGCTCTATGACTTTGTTGTCTTCTTTAGGCTGTATGTTTTGGTCTTCTTTGTCACCAAAGAAAGAATCCAAAGTCTAAGACTGAATCTGGGCGCGTTTTCGCTGCCTGGCCATATTCCCAACCAACTAACTTGACCCTTGAGTTTTTCCATGGGGTATGACTGCTTGTAGACTAACGAGTTCTATGTTCCACGTTTGGGAGGGAGGTGCCAGCTCTGTCAGACCCTCACTGCTCCTTCCCCAAGAACCCCCAACCCGAACTGGGCTTAGATCTTCGGCAGGCTGTGCACCTCTGCTCTGATCCGCCACTTAATTCCTCCCACCAGGTGGGCCTGGAGCCAGAAGTAACAACAGCTGTAGCTGCCCCACCTCCGCTGCCCCCGGGGCTGGAAGCCGAACCATGAACTCCTTCCACTCCCACAGCTTTTCCCACTAACCTTCTCCACAGTCTTTGGTGTTTGTGGGTCGAGGGGTCTGGTAACTGCCGCAGCTCACTGAATCAGGGCCTAGGGCCCCCTCCGCCCGGCTTCTGGTCTGGATGGTCCATGCTGCTCAGGCTGGGTTCTGCTCCACTCTGTTCCCAGCTCCCAGCTCCCAGCTCCGTGTGGAATAGACCTCACCCAGAGACCATCCAGGCTGTCCTGGGCTGGAGCCCTGCTTCCCTCTGCTGTTCTGTGGGTTCTGCCGTTCTAGAATTGGTTCAGAGCCATTTTTTATAGGTTTTTGAAGGGACTCAGTACCGGAGCTCACTCTAGTCCCTGCTTACCAGCCGCCATCTTGGCTCCGTGCCCCCCCCCCCCATTGCTGTTTTATAACCCTTTGGACATAGTTCCAAATTACTCTACAGAATGGCCGAATCAGTTCACAACTCTGTCCAAAGTGCATTAATGCCTCATTTTTCCCACATCCCCTCCAAAATTTGTCATTTACCTTTTCTGTCATATTAGCCAATCTAATATGTATGAGGTAATACCTCAGAGTTGTTTTAATTTGCATTTCTTCAATCAATAGTGAGTAAAAGTATTTTTTTTTTAATTTGGCTATAGACAGCTTTGATAACTCCACCAGAAAACTAATTATATCTTTTGATAATGTATCAATTGTGGAATGGCTCTTATTTTTATAAATATGATTCAGTTCTCTATGTGTTTGAGAAATGAGGCTGTTATCAGAGAAACTTGCTTTAAAATTCATTTTCATAGTTACTATTCCTAACTATATTTCTCTCCATCCTATCCCACCCAGTTTATTCTGTGCTCTCCCTTTCACCTTGTCCCTCTTCAAAAGTGTTTTGCTTCTGACCACCCCCTTCCTTCCCCAATCTGCCTTTCCTTCTATCACCCCCCAACTTTTCTTATCCCCTTCTCTTCCTACTTTCCTGTAGGATAAGATAGATTTCTATACCCAATTGTGTGTATATGTTATATTCCCTTTTTGAACCATTTTTGATGAGACTAATGTTCACTCACTCCTCCTCACCTCTCCCCTCTTTCCCTCCACTGAAAAACCTTTTTCTTGCCTCTTTTATGTGAGATAATTTACCCCATTCTACCTCTCCCTTTCTCTTTCTCCCAGTACATTCTTCTCTCACCCCTTCATTTTATCTTTTAAATATCATCCCTTCATATTCAACTCACACCTGTGCACTCTGTCTATATACACTCCTTCTAACTACCTTAATAATAACAAAGGTTTTATGAGTTAAAAATATCATCTTCCCATGCAGGAATATAAACAGTTTAAACATGTTAAGTCCCTATAATTTCCCTTTCCTTTTTGCTTTCACATGCTTCTCTTGAATCTTGTATTTGAAAGACATTTTTTACTCAGCTGTGGTTCTTTCATCAAGAATGCTTAAAAGTCCTCCATTTCATTGAATATCCACTTTTTCCCAGGAAGGATTATACTCAGTTTTGCTGGTTAGGTGATTCTTGGTTGTAATTCTAGCTTCTTTGCCCTCCAAAATATCATATCTAATGCTTTAATGTAGAAGCTGCTAAATCTTGTGTTGTCCTGACTGTGGCTCCACAATACCTGAATTATTTCTTTTTGGCTGCTTACGATATTTTCTCCATGAAATCTGGAATTTGGTTATGATATTCCTGGCAGTTTTCATTCTGGGATACCTTTCAAGAGTTGATCAGTGGATTCTTTCAATTTTTGTTTTATTTTCTGGTTCTAGAACATCAGGGCAGTTTTCCTTGATAGTTTCTTGAAAGATGATGTCTAGGCTCTTTCTTTTTTCATGGCTTTCAAGTAGTCCAATAATTTTTAAATTATCACTCTTGGATCTATTTTCCAGCTCAGTTGTTTTTCCAGTGAGATATTTCACATTGTTTTCTTTTTTTTCTGCCTTTTTTGGTTTTGTTTTATAATTTCTTGATTTCTCATAAAGCCATTAGCTTCCATTTGCTCCATTATAATTTTTAAGGAATTATTTTCTTCAGCGAACTTTTGGACCTCCTTTTCCATTTCACCAATTCTGCTTTTTAATTCTTCTCCTCATTGGCTTTTTGGATCTCTTTTACCATTTGGACTAGTCTGGTTTTTTTAAAGTTGTTATTTTAAGTACTTTTTGTGTGTCTCCTTTAACAAATTGTTGACTCTTTTTTCATGATTTTCTTGCATCATTTGCATTTTCTTCCCAATTTTTCCTCCACCTCTCTTACTTGATTTTCAAAATCCTTTTGGAGTTCTTCCCTGGCCTGGGATCCATTCATGGTTTTTTTTTAGAAGTTTTAGATGTAGGAGCTTTGACTTTGCTATCTTATTCTGACTGTATGTTTTCATCTTCTTTGTCACCATAATAACTTTCTATATTCAGAGTTTTTTTTTTCTTTTATTTGTTTTCCTGACCCATTAGTTGACTTTTAACTCTTTGTTAAAGTAGGGTTCTGCTTCCATGGTGTAGGGCACACTGTACCAAGTTTCAGGAGTTTTGTGAATCTGTTTTCAGATACTTCTAGGCACCTGTAAGTTTTCAGTTTTTCCAAGGTGGCATCATCTAAGGAGAGGTGTCTGCTACTCTCTTGGACTGTTCTCTCATCTATGAGTGATGACAAGCTCTCTTTTCTACCCTGGCAACATGACGAGGGTTCCCCCGCCACTGTGGCTGCAAGCTCTGTTGTGCTAGTGCTCCTCCTTGCCCTGGGACTGCCACCCAGAACTGCAACCCAGATCTGAGTATGGGCAAAGCAACAAAGTCCTGCATCAGTGCTAAACAAAAAGACCCCCCTAATCTCCTTCTGGCCAGTTGTTAGACTACCTTACTCTCTGTGGGCTGAGAGCTCTGGAAGCTGCTGCTGCTGATTCAGTCATTTCCAAGGACTGCTCCGGTTTTGCTGGGGCACAGTCTGTGCTGGCTGGGCCTGTGTTGGACTCTCTCACTCTGGTGTAACATGTCTTTCCTGCTGAACTTCCAAGTTGTGTTCAGCTGGAAATGTGTTTCTCCCTGTCTTTTTATGGGTTCTGCTCTTCTAGAATTCATTTAGAGTCATTTTTAAAGGGATTTGGAGGGATTTGGGGGAGACCTTAGGTGAGTTCCTGCTTGTACTCCACCATCCTGGTTCCACCCTCGAGAATAATTCTAAGAGTACTTATGGATAGTGAAGAATGAACCATTAGATATAGTGAATGGGTCAGATTTGAAGCTAGAAGGAGCCTCAAAGGCCATCTAGTTCAAGTTCCTATTTCAGAGAGGTGGAAATTGAGGACCAAGGAGGTTAAATGACTTGCCCAAGGTCACTCAGATAGTGTCCAAGGCAGGAATTGTACCAGGTATTCTGATACCAGTGTCAGTGTTTTTATTTTTATTTTTCCTATTGTGTGCCTATAAGGAAAGAGGAAGATGGAGGCAAAATGAGGAGAAGGAGGAGAGGAAACAGACATGGAAAGAGAGACAGAAAGACAGATAGACAGACCAAAAAAGAGATGCTGAAAATAGGAGTGAAAAATATAAACAGAGATAATTTATCTTGAAAGAAGAGAAGGGCAGCTTTGTGGTCATACATTGGAGCCAAAGTAGAGAGGGTGAATCATAATATTATAATATTTACAATAACTGGCATTTTTATATGCTTTTAAGATTTACAAAGTGCTTCAAAAATATCATCTCATTTTACCCTGACAAAAACCATGCAAGGTAGGTGCTATTTTTCCGCTTTTACTGATGAGGAACTTGAAGCCCAGAGATTAAGTAACTTGCTGAAGATCAAACCACTAAGAAGTATCTGAGGTTGAATTTGAACTTTGGGACTCTAAGTTCATCACTCTAACCTGTGTAGAGAGGATATGAGGTGCGGAGGGGGAGACTCAAGAAAATTTATGGCAATTGGCCTTAATTTTGACAATTAATTAGGAGGCAAGGTTGCCTGCTAAGACATGGTCTATAAAGAGAGACTAGACCCAACTGCTGCAGGAAGTATAAGAGAGAATAAATCAGATACAAATAAAAGGAATGACATGCCTCAATGAAGGCCAAATCAAGATGATATATCACGAGTTTGTGCTGGCCTCAGTCATAGCATCTGTATAACTTTGTCCAACAACTTTCAGCAATTTGTAAGCAGGAGGGGAGAGAGTGGGTAGTTCAGAGTTGAAGGTAGTACACAGGAAGATGCTTCAGTAAATATTTGATCGGAAAAGACGTTTCGTGTAATAAGATAAGAGGGCCAAGAGATTATCATACCAAGTATGGCAATGGTAGCTATAAAATAAAGGTGTAAAAAAAAAACCTCAAGTGTGAGCACATCATATAGAAGTGATTCATGTGGAAGTAACAAGCATTCTTAAAGTGCCTACTATATGCCAACCACTGTGCTAAATACTTTGCAGATATTATCTTTTTTGATCTTCACAATAACCCTGTGATAGGTGCTATTATTATATTCATTTATCTTCATTTTACAGTTGAGGAAATTGAGGCAGACAGAAGTCAAATGACTTGTCCAGGGTTAGACAACTTGTGTTTGATGCCATATTTCAATTCAGGTCTTCTGACTCCAGGCTAAGCACTTGATCTGCTGTGTCATCTGGCTGCCTGGGAGGTTATGGACAAGAGTCATGCAGGATAAAGAAGTGTGGCTGAGTTATAATCTCTACCATTGCTGTGAACACTGAAGTTTTGAAGTATAAAATTCATGTGTGATCTCATTTTGCCCATCTTTCATTAGTAAATAGTATCTTGTCTATGGTTCCATTCTACATGAAGAGAAGTAAAAGAAAAAAAAATATGTATATATACACTAAGGAAATAGATTGATCATGATTGAAATACAATTTTTAAAATTGCCATTTGACATTTCCAGAACTCCTTCTACACATGCTGAGTGTGGGTAAAATATCCACAAATTTATCAGTTCCCTTACACTTTTTCTGAATGATAAATCTGATATGTGATTATTAAATACAAGCATAGATAATGAACTGCAACTTTAATTGCTTTTCATAAAATATTTATTTTTCCTGATTTAGCCTTTTAGTGCTTATTTGGGTAAACAGTCAAAAACAGCTAGGCATTTTGCTAAATAATTTCTAAGTTCTACCTAAAAGAACACTTAGCAGTGAAGAATTTAGTGGAAATTTCAGAAAAACACATTCAAAAACCTGTCTCCTCTTTTATTACTCTTAGAAAATTGCATAATAGCTGTATATGAACAGGGAAAATAGAGAGCTAATTCAATTCTATTTGACAATTCTTTATGAAGTACCTACTGTGGATGGAACACTGTTGCTACCCCCACTTCAGTCAAGTATAGTATACCCTCCTGTACTAAGCTATTTAATAGACCTAGCAGGTACTTATCCCCTTCTCTTTCTCTCTCTCTCTCTCTCTCTCTCTCTCTCTCTCTCTCTCTCTCTCCCTCCTTTTTCTCTCTCTCCCTCCTTCTCTCACACCCATACAGGTGTGTGTGTGTGTGTGTGTGTGTGTGTGTGTGTGTGTGTCTATAAAATATACATTTACATATATACACATTTATATATATATATGTGTGTGTGTGTGTGTGTGTGTGTGTGTGTGTGTGTGTGTGTGTGTATGTTGTTCCCTTTTAGTTGAATCTGACTCTTCATGATCCCACTTGGGGTTTTCTTGGCAAAGACCCTTCTCCAGATCATTTTACTGATGAAGAACTGAGTCAAATAGAATTAAGTGACTTGCTCAGGGTCCCACAAGTAGTAAGTGTCTGAGGCCGGATTTGAACTCAGAAAGATGAGTCTTCCTGACTCCAGCTCTATCCACTGAACCAACCACCTGTTCCAAAGATTAAAAGCTAAGCTGTCATAAATTGTCAGAGGAAATGCCTTCGTAGGCTTATGTGATGATGATAGGAGGTGGGAATGGGGTTGAGGAGTGGGCAGAAAAGGAATATTTCTTTCTCACCTCAGGAATGAAGAGACTTTCTATATGGTTTTTCTCCCAATTTCTATAGAATATAAAGTTATCATTAATACTTAAAACATTCCTCTAAAAAGGAAGTGTTCTTTTTGGATGATTTATAAAGTTGTAAGACTCCAGCCTTGGTAATGACATAAAAATATCTTTCTGAAATTTACTTGTTCTGAACATTACATAGAAAGAAGGTTGAGGTGATCTTTCAGCTTATCTAGGTGAGGACTAGGCCACCTCTCATTTCACTCCCGCCCTTTTCCAATATCCCTTTATGCGTTGTTTCCCCCTATTAGCATATAAGGTCCTTGAAGACAGGGACTATGTTATTTGCTTTTATACATATTACCAGTAATCAGTACATTATGTGGAACACAATAAGCATTTAATAAATGCTTTATCTGTCTATCTTTGCAAGTTGGTATGGATCTTAGAGATGATGTAGTCCAATCCCCTCATTTTATAGATTATGAAATTGAGACCTAGAGGGGTGACATGACTTTTGCAAGGTCATATAGTCATTAAATATTGCAGTGAACTTTATCTCAGGGTCCATAATTCCTAATTTAGTGTCCTTATCACTATTTCATGTTGCCTCTCAGTGACACAAATAGAAGCCTCCTCTCCCCTTATAGGCAAGCTCATGAGGGCAGGACAATTGACTAGGACATCTCCCAGAACAAGTAAAAGGATGGAATTAAGGCAACCTGATAAAACCCTGGACCAGGGGAGTCTGGCCGAAAACCAACAGAGTACCAGGCAGATAATCTGCCAGTAGGTAGCAGAGATCTAATAGTGAAGGCAGGACTCATATTTCCCAGACTGAGATTAAGATATGTCAGCATTCCAGGTCCAGAGTGATTGAGATATTCTTCAGGGAGTTTCATTAGGGACATTTGGAGGCAAGGCTTGGCTTTGGTCACATAAAGTGAGTCAAGAGTTTAGTTATTAGAAACACATCTGAAGTCAGTATAGGATGGGAATCAGCATACTTCATGAATTTTGATATTCTTCCTGCCTAGGGGCTGGATTGATCCTAAAACCTGGGGCATAGTTGTGCCTGCAGGTAGGACTTAAGCAGCCCCAGTTTTAGGAATTGGGTTAGGGAACCAGACATAACTTTACTAGATGCATGGAACAGGAAAGTAGAATGGCAATTTATTGATATACGTTTGTGCTTAAAAACAAAGCAACGGGAATGTGTCAAGAAATTATTGATTTTCCTAAATGCATAGAATTTTTGGAAGAAAAGTTATACTTTAATATTCCTTTCATTTTTCTTTGTGGCTTCAAATTCTTTCCCACCCTACCAACCAGAGCAGGTGCTAAGTGGGCCTTTTGAGTCCTGATGAAGATATAGCAGGAAAGGAAATATACATTTGCTTGCATGGATATATACTATTGTATTTATATGAATGTATCTACATACATACATGCTGCATGTGTGCCCATGTATATGCACAACTGAAACAACTGAACAGCAATAACAAAATGTGCCAGGCACTTTGCTAAGCATTAAGGATACAAAAAAAGGCAAAAGACAGTTTGCGCCCTCTTGGAGCTCATAATATACCATGGATCTCATAATCTAATGTGAAATCAGGAGTCATTAACATGAACCCAGAGTATGACAAAAATTTGCCAGCATCTCCAGGAAAAGTTTATGATATTCCAAATGTCAGAAAGTTAATTGATTCAATGTCTGTCATGGCTTAATATCAAATGATAAGTATCCCAAATTTAATTTTCTATACCTTGGCACACAAATTCAATACAATTCCAGGATAAACCCTTGCTTCCAATTAATTATCCAAACCTTTTAATCCTGGTGAAGCAAGTTCAAACTCCAATTTGAACTTTATGGTAATGGCTTTTAATTGATTTTGGCCAATAAATCAGCAAGCCTACTCATATGTAAAGCACTGTGGTAGGCAAGATTGAGGGATACTATTAGGTATGGCCTTTGCTCAAGAAACTTAGAATCTAATGAGGGAAAAATGACATATCTGAAATTTTTAAATAACAATACAACACAACATGAAACCAAGAAAAAACACTGTTAAGTCCTATTTGATTTTTAGCACTAGGGGAGCTGAATGTTGGAGGAATTGTTAGAGAATGCTTCAGGAAGGAGTGAGACTTCATTAGGCTTTAAAATATATAACACTGAGATTAGGAAAAATAGGGATTGAAGAGGGCATTCTCAGAAGATTGTAGTGCAAAGGGAATTGTATTTAGAGTCAGAAAACCTGCTTTCATATCATGGCTCTGCTACTTATTCATTTTATGACCTTGAGAAATCTTTAATTCCCTGGTCTTCAGGTTCCTCATATATAAAATATGACTAGGGGCACTTTGGTATTGTGAATAGATAGGGCACTAAGCTTATAATCAGGTAGATACAAATCCTTGGTTCAAATCCTACCTCAAGGATTTAGCTGGATAATCTCTGTTAAGTCATTTAAACTCTTTATGTCTCATTTTCCTCATGAGTAAAATGAAGAGGTTGGAACTATAGGCCTAAAAGGCACTTCCAGTTCTAAATGTATAATCCTATAACCAACAACCTGAACAAAGACATGAAGATTAGAATGAGAATGGTTAGCCATTCTGGATGGTGTGCGAAAAGTAAAAAGAGGGAAGCTTAGAAAGTTAGGTTGCCTCTAGATTCTAGAGGGCCTTGAATGACAAACTAAAGAGTTTGGACTTTATCCTATAGGAAAGAACAGCCATTGAAATAAGTAGTGACATAATAAAAGTCATGGAATACCACAGGGATCATGGTGGGAGAGAGTAGGTAATATGAACAGAACCAACAAAGGCATTAGAGGGCATATGGTAGGTGTGAGCAAGTCATAGCACATTACAAATGAAGAACTGTACAGGTTAATGGGAGGAAAAAAAGATGGGCAAGTTATAAAGAAAGGTTGAAAGATAACTAAAGGAAAGCATATGACTTCCATAATTATCCAGATAATGCTAAGCAAACTGTAGGAAGGTTCCCATAACATTAAGTGGAATCTTGTATACTTATGGGAGACCATAGATGAGAGTCACACAGTTATACACATCAGTGGATGAGCACCCAATGACGTAGTTTTATCACTGGAGGAAATACCCACAAGGTGAAATCCTTGATCCAGTGAAATATCCCATTGGGCATGAATGTGCATATAGCAATGGAGATAAGGAAGAATAACAGAGAATAGACTCCAAAAAAAATCCAAGCAAGACTGAATGCGTGCCCAGACTAAGTTGGTAGTGTGGTAATTATGCAACCTCAAAACTGGCCAATAATAATTGATATATAATTAAATTGTTTGCCTTCTCAAGTCGGGGGGAAGGATGGGAGGAAGGCAATTTGGAACTCAGAATTTAAAAAAAAATCATTGTTAAAAATGTAAAAACCAAGGTTAATTACTAATTTAAATACTCTTTTTTCCCCCTCTGATGAACATTGTGCTTTATTAATACTGGCAAAATTGTGGTAGAAAGAACTGGAATAAGAAGAACTGAGTTCAGACCCATCATATACATTCTTGTGAAATCACAAGCAAGTCATGGACACCTCTGAACCTCATTGATAAAATGAGGATAGTGATACTTGTAGGATCTCCCTTAAAAAGTTGTTATTATGATCAGATGCAGTAAATAAAAAGTGTGCTAACTCTAATGTGTTTATAAAGGGTGTCCCAAAAGTCATAGTGCAGTTTTAAGCTCCTAAAGTTTTTTAAACATGCTGAAAAGCAATTTGCAGCAGGTTGTAACTTTAAATGTGCTTTGACATATTACACCACAGATATGAGGTTCAGTACCCATTTGTAGAACATAATTTGTTTTATAATTTTAGGTAAGATATAAATTGAGATTTTATTCTTCCATCTTTTTTCTATGAAGAACTCTACAATGAAGCCACTATGGCTTCCTTGCTATTCCTTACATACAACACTACACCTTCCAACCCTGGTCTTTTCACCCGCTGTGCCTCATGCCTCGGTTGCTTTCCTTTTTCACCTCAGCAAACTGGCTCACATCAATACATATCTCAGATCCCCCGTTGCAGGAGGCTTTTCCTGGTTTCCTTCCCAAATCACTCTGCTAAAGTCTTCCTCATAAGATTATTTTCTATTTACCCTGTATTTTTTGTGTATGTTTTTAAGGTTTTTGGGGTTTTTTGGGCATATTTTGTCTCTTATTCAAATAAATTATCATTGAAGGCAGAGACCTTGTTTTTGTCTTTCTTTGTGACTCCAGTACTTAATACAGTAGTACCTGGCTTACTGTTGTTCAGTCATTCAATTGTGTGACACCTGTGGACCATAGTACGCAAAAGCTGTCCATGGGGCTTTCTTGGCAAAGATATTGGAGTGGTTTGCCATTTCTTTCTCCAGTGGATTAAGGCAGAGGTTAAGTGACTTGCCCAGAGTCACACAGCTAGCAATAATCTGAGGCCAGATTTGAAATCAGATATTCTTGACTCCAGGTTATAGTACATAATCCACTTTGCCACCTAGCTGCCTCTAATGTACTGCCGACTATATTATATATTATATAGCTTCCTGCTATATAAAATCATGCCATCTAGGCAGCATGGTGGATTGAGGGCAGGTCCTGGAGTCAGAAAGATTCATATACCTCAGTTAAAATCTGGCCTCATACACTTACTAGCTCAGTGATCCTGGGCAAGTCACTTAATCTTGTATGCCTCAGTTTCCTCATCTGTAAAATGAGCCAGAGAAGGAAATGGTAAACCATTCCAGTATCTTTGCCAAGAAAATGCCCAAAGAGGGTCACAAAGAGTTGGACATGACTGAAAATGACTAAACAACAACCACTATATAAAAACAACATATTAATATACCAACCTAAGAATAAAATGAGGGTAAATTTTATCCAGGAATCAGTTTGCTTGAGATCTAAAACTCACCTCTAGTTCAGGAGCATTTACTTTTGGGGCACACTAGGGTCTGGCTTGGAAAGTTAGGATTTCTAGATCTCATTTTGATAAGTTTTTGAACTGTTCTGAATTTGGTTATAAAGCATTGAAAAACAGTAGTTCTGAAAATTTCTGAGCTTATGTTTGAGGAACAGCAGAAGTTGTGAAAAGGTCACATGTCAAACTGACTTATTGGTGAGGCAGTGGTATGCTGAACTTCGGTGTCTGAGAAAGGGAATTGAAGGCTCAAAAATCTGTCAGAGTTGGAGTAGGAAGTATATTTTGACCAAGTCTGATAATTTCATAATGACATTCTGAATGAGTAGTTCTTGTGCTACATACAATCAGAGGTTAATAGTTGTTATGAATTATCACTGTCAATTTCAATGTGTTTACATTCACGTTGAAGCTAGGGAGGTTAAGAAGGAAGTGAGAATGGCATTTGTGTGAATAAGGAAATGAGAAACAGAGTGGTCATCTGTGCAGCGGTCACTCAGTGAATTCTTGTGTTGTAACACCTGCAGCTTATAAACAATTTTTGTACTATAATGTAGGAGTCATGTCTACATTTTTTTTAACCTCAAAGCCAGAGACCTTGTATCTCCACCCTAGATCTATGTTGAAAACTAAGTAGGAATGGAAAGATAAAGTCTGTTATAGCCCCTGGACATGAACACCTTGATAGCTCTTCCTCAATGCATTATACCCACCCTCCCATCCACTGGACAATTCCACTGTGTAAATTACTGCTGAAACATAAACTTTGATTTACCAGAAGAGTGAAGTTAGAAGGGAACTACGGCTCTATTCAAAACTCACAGGCTTAACATGCTTTCAAGGCTACAAAGTTTTTTCCTCACAAAAATTTGTGAGGCAAGTAGTACTTTAAGCATCACATTTTATAGATTAGGAAATTGAGACTCAGAGAGGTGATTCACTTGTAAATCACAGCATTAGTGACAGAGAACTAATAAGTTTTTTGACTCCTTTATTCAAGACTCAACTGTTACCATCTGTCTATCAATGCAACAAGATCTCCTGAGGAAAGTTTCTCCTTAGGGTTGAAATAAAGACTGTGACTTGACAGGTTGAATCCAGATGCAATCACATGCCTAGCCATTGATAGGACCTTCAATGCTCATTGACTCTTAGAGTAAGGAGATGGATGTGGAAATCACAGACCATTTTCCCTTGCCTTCAAAAGTCAAAATTCCAAAGTCTAGCATCAAGGAACATCAAATCATGTCTTAGTGGATTGGCAGAGATAATGTTCATGCCAAAGTGCCCCACTTTCCAAATATAGTAAGAAAAAAATCCCTGATTAATTACTTTGTGCTGAATTAAACAAACATAGTTTTTGCTTTACTGAAATCATATCCCTCCAGTGTACTATTACAGGCTAATAATTTCAGTTGACTCTCAAAGAAAGGAAAACACCATAAAGTAGAATGTTAATGGCCACTTGGCACCAGTCACTGATCGTGGCAATATCCTCTCAGCCCTTACACTCTGATCTTTATACAGCAGAAATTTGCCATGGTTTCTCTGTAGCTCTTTTGTATGTGTATAAACACATGTGTATATGTATATACATGTTCACACATATGTATCTGCTTACATATATGCATATATGTATGTACATATATGTTTTTCGCATGTTTTTAAATATTTCATAATTAGATTGTGTGTGTGTATGTGTATTTGGCTGTGACAGTAGTAGGAAAAATGAAATAGTGAATGTAGTAGAACTTACTGTTCTTCTGCAGTTCTAGTTAAGTCAAGAAGTCAATAACCATTCATCAAGATCTTACTATGTGGAAATGACTGCACAGAGTTCTGAAAAATACAACAAAAGGCAAAAACAGACCCTGCCCTGGGAGAACTCACATTCTGATGGGGGTGCTAGGGTTCTTGCTATCTGATACTGCACAATTTACCATTCTGAGCTTATCCCATGTGGCTACCCCTTAGCCCTCCATATTCAGCCAGACTGGACTCATTTCTGATCCCAAAAATTGCTGGTAATTTTTTGACTTCATGACTCTGATCTTCACCCTCTTCCCCTGACTAATTACTAAGTATTCTGTAAACCCCAACTAATATGCCATGAAACTTTTATTGATTATCTAGTGGGTAAAACTTTCCCTTTAGATTTCATATAAAATGTTTGTTATTTATCTCTCAGATATACTTATCATATAGCATCATGTATTATAATTTTCTTTCCTTGTGTTTTAAGCCCTGCTTAAATTATTAGTTCCATGAAGATTAGTAACTACACATATTTAAATTTTATATTTCTTCCAGGGAGCACCAGAGTGCCCATCAGGAAAATCAGGTGCTTAAGAACAAAATAACAAAAGAAAAAATAACTGAAATTCAGGTTTTCTGGTAGCTTTTGATTTCCAGGAGTGTTTTTGACAAAGGCTATTATATACTTAAACACTGACAGTTTTATACAATGTTCCAGTGGAAATTTTTGCATGTTTTTCTCGCTTCCTCCCTTAATCCCACCCCCATCTTCCCCCAAGAATACAGTTAGTTTATAGATAATTTTGCTTTAATGATGGAGTGGGGTTAGGAAGGGAAGAATGGGTAGATTGGGAATATGATTTGTTCTATTTATAAGAATATTTGTGTAATTTTAATGTCTGTTGCTATACCACGTTTTGCCAAATAAATGTTAATTATTGTAGAAAACAAATTGTCCACCAGCATACATTTGTTCATTCATATATCTGCAAGACATTGTTAAAAACTGGGATATCTGTAAATATCTAGGCTATCCAAGCAATATCTAAGTAGCTATAATATTTAATAGATTCAGATTGCTCTACTTCTCTTTTCCCCTCCTCCATTCCTCCTGTCTTGGTTTCAGGCAGTGGTAGCAATACAACCTCTCAGGCATGGAAGGATAATAATTTTCCTATCACTTCTCTCCTAGATTTTGTAGGACAGCTAGAAAGATGTTATGTTCAGCTATGCTTTCAGCTGTATGGTAGAACTAGGAGAATTCCTTTAGGATACACTCAGTTAATTAATAAATTTCTAAAAAGAATTCTTGAGCAGCTACTATATGCCAGCAATGTTGAAGTTGACATATGTGTGGGGAGAGGTAAATAGGGGGGATTCAAAAGAGACATCCAGGGAATAGTCAATCTCTACCTAACTACACTATGTACTGTGAGGGCAGGGACTTTCTCTTGCAGAAATTTGTCTATTTCCTGGTGTTGTGTTCACAGTAACTACCTAATGAATATTTGTCAAATTGAATTTGTTGAATCTAGTTGAGAGACAGAATTAACAAGCATGAAATAATTAGAGAAGATGTAATGGGTGGGTCATTTTGATAATGCATAGTGTTGTCAGATACAGGGCAGAACACAATCTTTGAAAATGAAACAGATTAGAACTGATGGGTATACAGTGGTTATTGAGGCCTCTAACTCCCATCCTCTGACTGTTGGCATTCAATTTTTTAATAATATGATGGCACCACATAAGCAACAGCCCTGAGGCATTTTAGCTGTGACCAGGCATATCTCTAAGGGATACATAACTGAGAGCCACATGCACAGACCTCTAGTTCAGTTTTGGACCTTGTCAGAACAGGTAGATCTTCTGAGACATGATGAAACAACCTGTGTCTCTATTTGCCTATGCTAGAGTACTTAGAAGAATCCTCCAAGGATTCTCTAATCTGAGTGTAGAAAATCAGTTGTGAATTAACTCTCTCTTGCTCTTGGACTATAGGAGAGGAGAGAGGAAACAGGAGACAGCACAAATGGGATTTCTACTGCCTGGGGATGTTAGATCTAGGACTGAATAGAATGTGCCATCTTACAAGCCATTCATGTTTCTGTTTTTACTATGCATTTATTAATCAAATGACACTGTGCATTTAGATTCATGACATGATTACAGGTGACTAAACTAAGTAGCACACAGAAAAGGCACAGGAAAGAGTGGGGTATGTAGGTTGAAGCTAAACCAGACATTTAACATGTTATACTCCTGATACATAATAGAAAAACTCTGGAAATTCATAATGTGGGAAGCAGTTGAGTGATAGTCCTATGGCCAGGGTTTTCATTATTGAACAGGAGCAGGTACAGGTCACAAAAGACCATACTTGTTTAACATATATCAGTTTTAAACTTAAAGGCAATATAGTAAAGAAAAAAAGAGAAGGGAGTAAAAGAATGATCATGGAAGATGTAGGCACTGAACCTGGCATTTAGTTATTAGATAATTATTTCCACTCCTAGAATGTTATTTCCTATGATTCCTTTATTACAGACAGCTCTCTAAAGTTGGATTGAGGGAAATGGGGCATTCTTACTTCACTTAGAAAAAAATCAAAGATTCCCTACATGCCTTACAAAAAAAAAAAAAAAAACTTTTGTCTTTCAGTCCCCACCGCTTATATTCTCCCTATCCTTTTTTCCCTATGGAAGAGTAGGGAATGAGATAGAGATCATGAACTTCAATTTTTGGGGTCTTTTCCCTCCTTTTCATTTTACTCATGGTAAAACCTTTCAACCATAGACAAGCATAGCAATGGGTTTTATATTCTTCCAAAGAAATCTAAAGAAAGAAAAAAAAGACAGAAAAGAGAGGCAAAAAAACAGACAGCAAGAAAGAAAGAAAAAAGAGAAGAAGAAAAGAAGAAAGAGAGAAAGAAGGGAAGATAAAAAGAAAGAAGGAAAGAAGGAAAGAGAGAAAGAAAAAAGAAAGAAAGAAAGGAAGGAGAAAAATAAGGAAAAGAACAAAAGAAAGACAGATGGAAGGAAGAAAGAAGGTAAAAAGAAAGGAGTAAAATAAGACAAAGAAAAAAAGATAGACAGAAGGAAGGAAGGAAGAGAAAGAAAGGAAGGAAGAAGAAAAATAAGAGGAAGAACAAAAGAAAGAAGGAAGGAAGAAAAAGAAAGAAAGGAAGGAAGGAAGAAGAAAAATAAGAGGAAGAACAAAAGAAAGAAGGAAGGAAGAAAAAGAAAGAAAGAAAAAAAGAAAGGAAGGAAGGAAAGAGGGAAGGAAGGAAAGAAAGAAAGAAAGGAAGTGAAGAAAGAAGGAAAGAAAGAAAAGAAAGAAAGGAAAAAAAGAAAGGAAAGCAAAGTGAATTTGCAGGTGAGAGACAAAAGCTGAATGCTTCTCTATAATTACATCCTAGATGATGTCTCATTCTGTTTGGGATCTGAATGGCAGTGCAGCTGTATTAGCAGAGTACCTGCAGAGCAAAATTAGTGGCCTGATGTCTTTCTTTCTTTCTGTAAAATAACTGTGTCTGACTTCCAGAAACCCAATTCTTTTCATTTTTACTGGAAAACTCAAACCTTCAGACATCCTTATCACTTATTATGAAATAAAAACCATCCACTCTCCCTATCTGGGTGTATCCCAAATCTCCTGGAGCCTTGTGATGACCCCTTCTGACTATTTCCATCTCTTCTCCTCCTGGGCTTAGTCAGACAGGAGATATACAAAGAGAATATGTCTCACCACTGGGAAAACAGTGCATTTTCCCCTCGTTCATTTTGTGGGCCAAACTGCCTTCCCTCCATTGATTTCCCCTGCTCATTGTTTGTCTGATCATTTATTACCTGTTTGCCACTTTTGGACCTTACTGCTTCCTTTCACCCCTGAAGGGGAGGCTTTCAAGTGAGACTATGACTGTGTGTAGATGATGTGAAAACAGGAATAAAAAGGTAAAAATTCAGTCAGTCATACAAATGCTTTATATACACATGGTGAAACAACCAGATGTTCAGAAACTCTCCAAAGAGCGATTTCTTTTTTCATCTTTTCATATAGATATTCGGTGTCTTACAGACTCAGTCTGTAAGAGGGGATGTGTTTATACTTATAACTGTGTAAGAACCAACTGTGTATGGCAAATATATGATCTTGTGGGTAACTGCAAAGGGAATTAGAAATAAATAAAGGGCTGGTGCAAAGGTTTTCTCAGAATTCCACAGCTGAACAGGTAATTAGGCATTACACAGTGAAACTTTTTCCCCCATTTTATACTAAGTAAACTGAGGCTCAAGAAGGTGATGTGACTCACTAAGACTACATAACAAATTAAAAGCAGAATCATATCTAGGACCGAGATCTCTTCATTTACAGCCCAGGTGTTTCATTGGTCTTTAGGGCTATTCAGGGTAGCCAGGTGGTGCAACAGATAGGGCGTTGGGCTAAGAAGCAGGAAGACTTATCTTCCTGAGTTTAAATCAGACCTCAGATACTATCTGTGCAAGTCACTTAACCCTGTTTATCTCTGTTTCCTCATCTGTAAAATGAGCTGGAGAAGGAAATGGCAAACCACTTCGGTGTCTTTGTCAAGGAAACCCCACATGAGGTCATGAAGAGTTGGACATGACTAATTAGCAAAACAGTAAATAGAGCTATTCAATCTATTTACAGTAAAACTTGAGCATTCTAGCAATATGAGGCCATGAGACAGTCACCTATATTTAGAAAACATTTCCATAAAAAGAACATTTACGGTTTAATTGTCCTTAATGCAAACTCAAGCCAAATGACTGTCAAAACCCAAGAGAAATACTTAATTAGAAAGCTCAAGATTCTGGAGACCGAGAAAAAAGTACATTTGGAAAATGATGTGAACATATGTAGAATAGCCAGGTTACTCTCCTATTCCAGGAATAGCTAGATATTATTCCATAGTGATGACAACAAAATATTGGATAGACTAGCTAGCCCCTTCACTTGGAGGCATTTGGGACATACATACAGTGATAAAGCAATTAATGAATAATGCAACTCCTGAATTTAAAGTAATTCTATTAGCCCCTTAGTTTTTAGCCTTACCTGTTAACCCTAGATCAATGCATTTGTAAGAGGCATTAGCTCCCTTTGTCAGTGGCAGGAGAGAAATCCATAGGAGAAAATAACTTCAGGCCCCACCATCCTCTTGTCTAGAAACAACTGTCTTCCTGGATTTCCTTTCACCAGAAAAAGCTGGCAACCTCAGGGTTACAAGGAAGCTGTGCTGAAGTCTTCTTGGACCTTTCCTGTATCTATATTTTCAAGTAGTGAATATTTTATTAAGTAAATTCTTTACTTAGCTTTAGGTAGGTCTTGCTAGGGCTTTTATTCACCTCCTAGTTGTGCTTCTGCTTCTACAGCCTCTTTCCCCATGAATTAGTTGCTTTCTCTCCATGTATCTTCTCTCTAGGTCTGGGGCCTCCTCATCCTGAAACATCCCACCACCTGTAGTATTAATGTAATCAAAGATCTTCCTCACCCATTCAATAGTCATCAAGAAGGTCTAGGTGGGAAAGCTTGATTATATCTTTGTCTGTAAGTAGGCCTGAAGCCTCTACTTACTAGGTTCTAAGCCAATTTGGGCATGAAGCCTTCAGAGCCCTAAGGGCAGTTGCTAGGACCAGAGCCATATGTGCACTGAGTTCTAGTCAATCATGAATTCATCCAATCAGAGACCTGAGTTCTAGCCAGTCATATGCCAACCAAGACTGTGTATAAAGACAGCCCATAACTGAGCAGCAGAATCTGCAGAAAGTTACAGGAATTAGAATACAGCCCAAGGAGAAGGAGCAGGAACTTGGAGTCAACAGAGTTGCAGAGAAAGGGCTGAATGGAGAGTTAGGATTTATGAGTGATTGTTTACAGGAAGGCCCTAGCAGAAGGGAAGGTTACAGGCTCACTTGGTTCCTTGTTATAACACTGTGTTATAATTTCCTTGTTGGTATATTGAGGTGGGCTTACTGGCTTTGGAATATAATTATTACTATATTGAATTGGGGTTATTGGTCTTGGATTTTATCCTCTGGAGTCTAAATAAATGTTATACTGCCTCTGCCTTCCATGTAGAGAATTTTTCATACTTTGTGATTCTGAACCATTCAAACCTGTTCATGGTCAACCTCGAGGTCATGAATCTTGCCTTGCTGATAGACCACCATGCCAGCCCCATTTTCACATGCTTCCATGAATGTACCTTCTCCTCTGCCTCACTTGGGTGCTTCCTGTTATATACTGTCTTCCCTTGTTAGAACATAAGGTCCTTGAGGGCAGAAATTGTCCTTTTGTTTGTATTTCTTATACAAAATCCTTTAACACTGTGCCTGGCATATAGTAAGTGCTTTAAAAACACACTTGTGGGGGTGGAGTCAAGGTGGCAGAGTAAAAGCAGGGACTTGCTTGAGTCTCCCCCAAACCACTCCACATACTTGTAAAAATGACTGTAAACAAATTCTAGAGCAGTAAAACCCACAAATGACAGTGAAACACATTTCCAGCCCAAGATAACCTGGAAGGTCAACAGGAAAGGTCTGTTTCAGCAGTCTGAGAGAGCAGCCCAGTCCAGGCCAAAATGTACCACCACAGAGCAGGCCCCATTCAACCTGGAGTGGGCCTTGGGACTGAATCACTGGCAGCTTTTTCAAAGCACAAATACAAAAGACAACTTAAAAGGTCAGTAGGAAAGGTCTGTTGGACCTAGTTGAGGAAGAGTGTGTTCCAGTCCTAGGCCCAGGGCAGTGACTGCTGCCTCTGGAGCTATCAGCCCACAGATAGTGGGGAGATTAAGTGGCTGATCAGAGGTGGATTGCAAGGATCTCTTTGCTGGTGACGAGGCAGGATTCTCTTGCTTTGCCCATGCTTAGACCTGGGCCACAGTCCTGCATGGCAGTCATGGAGCAAAGAAGAGTACTGGCATGGCAGAGCTCATGGAGGTAGAGGAGTTCCAAGGCAGAAAAGCGTACTTGCAGTCACTTGAAGACCAGAGCACAGTCCAGGAGAGGAGTAAACACCTCTCCTTTGATCATACAATCTTGGAAGAACTGGAAATTTACACATCCCTAGAAGTATCTCTGAAAACAGCTGCCCAAAACCCCAGAAGCATGAGATGGTACACCCTCTACCCTGGAATCAGAGTTCTACCTTAACAAAGAGTTAAAAAATCAAGTAAGTGGCTGGGAAAACGAGCAAACAATGGAAAAAAACCCTCTTACTATTGAATCTTACTTTGGTAACAAAGAAAATCAAAGCTTACAACCAGAAGAAGACAACAAAGTCAAAGTTCCTACATTCAAAGCCTCCAAGAAAGAAATATGAATTGGTCTCAGGCCATGCAAGAACTCAAAAATGATTTTAAAAATCAAGCAAGAGAGGTAGAGGAAAAAATGGCAAGAGAAATGAGAGTGATGCAAGAAAATTATGAGAAAAGAGTCAACGGCTTGCTAAAGGAGACCCCCCCAAAAAATACTGAAGAAAATAACACCTTAAAAAATAGACTAACCCAAATTACAAAAGAGCTCCAAAAAGCCAACAAGGAGAAGAATGCTTTAAAAAGCAGAATTGGCCAAATGGAAAAGGAGGTCCAAAAGCTCATTGAAGAAAATAATTCCTTAAAAAATTACAGTGGAGCAAATGGAAGCTAATGACTTTATGAGAAATCAAGAAATTATAAAACAGATTAAAAAAAGATAGAAAAAAGTAGAAAAGAATGTGAAATATTTCAATGGAAAAACAATTGAGCTGGAAAATAGATCCAGGAGAGAAAATTTTAAAATTATTGGACTACCTGAAAGCTGTGATCAAAAAAAGAGCCTAGACATCATCTTTCAAGAAATTATCAAGGACAACTGCCCTGATATTCTAAAGCCAGAGGGTAAAATAGAAATTGAACAAATCCACTATTCACCTCCTGAAAGAGATCTCAAAATGAAAACTCCCAGGAATATTATAGCCAAATTCCAGAGTTCCCAGGTCAAGGAGAAAATATTAAAATAAGCCAGAAAGAAATAATTCGAGTATTGTAGAGCCACAATAAGGACAACACAAGATTTAGCAGCTTCTACATTAAAGGATTAGAGGCCCTAGAATATGATATTCTGCAGGTCAAAGGAGCTAGGATTAAAACCAAGAATCACCTCTCCAACAAAACTGAGTATAATCCTTCAGGGGAAAAAGTGGATATTCAATGAAATAGAGGAATTTCAAGCATTCTTGATTAAAAGATCAGAGCTGAATAGAAAATTTGACTTTCAAATACAAGACTCAAGAGAAGCATGAAAAGGTAAACAGAAAAGAGAAATTATAAGGGACTTATTAAAGTTGAATTTTTTACATTCCTACATGGAAAGATATTTGTAACTCAAGAGACTTTCTTCAGTATCAGAGTAGTTGGAGGTAAAATACACATGTGCATGCACACACACACACACACACACACACACACACACACACACACACATACAGAGAGAGAGAGAGCAGGGTGAGTTGAATATGAAAGGATGATATCTAAAAAACAATATTAAGGGGTGAGAGATGAATGTACTAGGAGAGGGAGAAAAGGAGAGGTAGAACGGGACAAATTATCTCACATAAAAGAGGTGGGGGCAGAGCTGAAAGGGGATGAGTGAAGCTTACTCTCATTAGATTTGGCTTAAGACAGGAATAAAATACACACTCAGTTGGGTATGAAAATCTATCATACCCTATAGTAAAGTAGGGGGGAAGGGAATAAGAGAGGGGAAGATGATAGAAGGGAGGGCAGATTTGCAGAGGGGGTTATCAAAAGCAAACACTTTTGAGGAGAGACAGGATCAAAGGAGAGAATAGAACAGGGGTGGGATAGGACAGAGGGAAATATAGTCTCACAACATGACTATTATGGAACTGTTTTACATAACTACACAGGTATAAACTATATAGAATTGCTTGCCTTCTCAATGAGAGTGGGTGGGGAGGGAGGAAGGGAGAGAATTGAGAACTCAAAGTTTTTAAAATGAATGTTAAAAATTGTTTTTACATGCAACTGGGAAATAAGATATACAGGTAATTGGGTATAGAAATCTATCTTACCTTACAGAAAAATAGAAGGGAAGGGGCATAAGAGAAGGGGAGGGGTAATAGAAGGGAAGGCAAATTGGGGAAAGGGGTAATCAGAATACATGCCATCTTGGGATGGGGAGAGGGGAGAGATGGGGAGAAAATTTGGAACTCAAAATCTTGTGGAAGTGAATGTTGAAAATTAAAACTAAAATAAATAAATTACTTTTTAAAAAGAAATATAAAGGAACATCTAAAAAAATAAACCTTGTTGCCTGTCTTTCTATGGCTCTGTTCCTTAAAACCTTGTTTGGTGAATCATAGATTCTAAATATATTTCCATTTTAGAGAGGGAAAGACTGATATTCTGCCAGGTTCAGTGACTTCATCAATGTTTTGTAGCTGTTAAGTGACACAAAAAGAAATAAAATCATGTTTTCTAACTTCAAGAGCAGTGTTTTTAAAGAAGAAAAGTTAAAATTATATCAATTATATGCTTTAAGGTTTACAAAATATTTTCCTTATAACATCACGTTTATAATAATATGATAACCCTTTTCTCAATCTGGACAATGAGGCATTGCCCATGGTCACATAGCTAGAGAATGTCAAAGTCATAATCTGAAACCTGATCCCTTCTATAGTTAAGTCTAACATTCATTCCACTGGCAATGTTGCATCTCTTTCTCTCCATGAAACAAAGAATCAGAATCACAAATTTTCAGAATAGAAAGGACTTGAAATGCCATCTTTTCATATTGTACTGGTACAACTTACCTGACAAATGATAGTACAGCCTTTGCAGAAGAAAGAGGAGACTATTAGCTTCCATGACAGTGCCCTCAACATCTGTGTGATATTAGTTGTTAGGAAATTTCTTCTTAACATTAAGCCAAAATTCACATCCCTGAAACTTATACCGTCTGTTTCTAGTTCTGCTGTCAGGACCAAGCAGAGTATATTAAATCTCCTTTTCATGATACAGCCTTTCAAATACTTGAAAACAACCCATAAATCAATTAATCAAGATTTATTTAGTGTCTGCTATGTGGTAGACACAATACTAGACACTGAAGATTTGAAGGCAAAAGCAAAAATAGTCCCTGCTCTTAAGGAGTTTGCAGTCTAAGAAAAGCAAATGTGTGTGTGTGTGTGTGTGTGTGTGTGTGTGTGCATGCACATGCGTGTGGTGTAGTATCTTTGAAGGGAGGACATTAGAATTTGAAGGTATCAGCTCCATGCAGAAGAACATAATTGAACTGATTCTTAAAAGTAGAATCTTTGAATGATGGAGCTGATGAAGGCATGCACACTAATCATGGGGTACAGCCATTACAGAAGTACAGAGGTAACAGGGTAGAGAAGGAGGAACAAGATAAATTTGGCAGGACTAAAATACATGTGGGGGAAAATAATGGCTAATAAGGATGAAGAAGTAGAATTGAATGAGGTTCCTGGATATGACCAGAAGATACGGGAGGAAAATAAGTAGGGAAATAAGAAAGTCATATTTGCACTTTGGAATATCACTCTGGCAGGAAAGATTTGAGATAGGCACACTTTTTAGAAGGTTACTGCAATATTCCAGGTAAGAGTTGATAGGGACCTGATATAGAAGTGGCCATCATATGAGTAGAGAGGAGGGGTAAGTGTGTTAGAAAAGAGAAAATTTGTTGATTGTTTGGATATATCGAATGAATGAGAGTGAGAAGACAAGAATCAAGGGCATGAATCAAAGAGAACATGAGGATAGTGGAACTCCCTGCAAAAATAGGAAAATTCAGGAAAATAGTGAGTTTTAGATTTTTTAAAAAGTTCAATTTTGGATATGTTGACTTTGAGATGACTATATGACATTTAGTTTGTAAAGACTGTTAATCAGCCAGTGATAACTCTGACCTTTCTCCTGAGTTCTGGCCCTTTAAAAGATGTCTGAAGACTCTAGCAAAGCAGCTGGCTAGCTACAAGGCTCAGCTTCAACAAGTTGAGGCAGCATTATCTGGGAATGGAGAAAATGAAGACTTGCTAAAATTGAAAAAAAAAAACATTTGCAATAAACTTGGGACTGGAACTCAGGAGAAAGGTCAGAGTTATAAATATAGGTCTAACAGTCATTTGCATAGAGATGATGATTAAAAGCTAGTGAACAGATAACATCGCTGAAAGAGAATACGGAGAGAAAAGAGAAGAGGGACTAGGAAAGAGCCTTGGGCTTTCTCTAAACTTAAAATAATATTATGGATGATGAAACAGTAAGTAAAAAAGAGGAAGTGTTCAGAAAATCCAGAAATTGGATCAAAATTGGTCAGAAATTGGTAAAAAGCGTCAAATGAATCAGAGAACTCAAGAACTCTTCTTGAGACTAACCATATTTACTTGCTTCAATTAATCATGCTATGGTATGATTTACACCTATTTTATGTAGCTTGGTCTAGTTTCCCTTTAAGAAGGCAGGAACATCTTCCTTGAAATCCCCATAATATAGTTTCCTTGATACCTGAAGCATAAAAGGCCCTCCTCCAAGGGAAGTAAGTACTGGAGATTTTATTAGAATTCCCATTGCCTTGTGTGGCTGGTTTCTATGGTGGATTCAGAGGTGGGAAGGAGTAGCCATTTTATCTGAAATGCACTCTTTTGTGACTCAGCAATCATATATATTTTTTATTGTGTTAAAGAATCATTTTATTGTCTTCATATATTTTAAGCATTTAAGTATTTCACTGCATTCTAAATCTGAGCATGAATCACACAACTTGCCTGAATTAGGTCAGGCCCAGAATATGTCTTATAATGCAGACTCAAGACCCTTCATCCTCTTACTAGCTCTTCTTGAATGTTCTTCAGTTTGTTAATGTCCTTCTTAAAATAATTGGCTTCTAGAATATAACATAAATTTTCAAATATGTTCTGATTATTGTAGGGCTCAGCGGGATTATCATCTCATTGTGACTAAATACTATAGCTCTCCAATGAAAAAAATGTAAACAAACCATTTTATGATAGTAAAGAGCTAGACATGCGTATATGCAAATAAAGTTGACTAAACCAACAATTTTGTAGAACTATCACGAATACATTCTAACCCAACCACAAAACACACTGTAATATTTATCCAGTTACCAAATTGTTCCTTTAGAGGTAATTCTTTTCTGTGACAATATTTTAAATAAATTGTAATTTATAGTTCATATTAGTTAATAGTTTAGTTTATAGTTAGTACTTTAGAAAACAAATTATTTAAAGTTTATTTAAGCCAAATTTTTCTGAAACTAATTCAAAATGTTAGGAGGCATAAACCTATCTATATAAATATCTTTAATATTAGTGGTACAAATTTGTTTCTCCTAAGATCACATAGAGACCTTCACATTTGTGATAGTTTAATATTGAAAAGTCCTTTTATTAGTTACCTGGAATATTACTCATGAATCTTAAAGATATTTTAATTGCCTATATTTCAGATAAAGAAAGTACTTGGTAAAAATTAGCTCTTATTGGTGATTATCTACTATAATGATTGGAATATATTTCAAATAAAGAAAATCAATATTACAGTAGTCATAGCAACAAAAGAAGAATAGATTACCTCAGTATATTTGACACAGTTCTGAACTCATGGCTTATTCGTATATTGCAAATATATCAAATGTGCCCAGGTCTAATAAGAATGCTAACGTATTTGATATCTAAATGGAAGATTATGCTCTTTTTTTGAAACAGACTACAAATATAATAATGTCAAGTACAATTGATATAAAATTCAGTATTTTTGGGGGAGATATGTTAAGCTTAAATTTTTATATGGTTTCTTAAAAAAGGAGTTGAACCAAGACCTTAATAACTATAACCATATACCATATCTCTATAATCAGAACTATATCTCTAAGTATAATTATAACTAAAACTACAACTATACCTATAACTATATAATTACATATAAAATTATATATGTATGTGTGTATGCATATATGTGTGTATATGTATGTGTGTATATATATATATATGTATATGTTTATTGTGTGTATGTATAAAGCCCCAAGGTACATCAATAACTTAATATAGATTCAGTTATTTTTTTCCCAATTAAAGTCCAGAGCAATTGGTTTCATGGGTTTATATTTTGATTTTCTTCCTGCTATTTTGGGAAATTAGTAATGCCAATTAGTAATGGAATCCAGGACACTTAGAACTGTCCTACTAGAGGAAAAAAAAAAAAAAAAAACATCTACATTTTTCCCTGACCAGTGAGCAGAGATTGACCCTTTTGCTTTATATTATACTCTGAAAATATCTCATATGGCAACTATGTTTCCCATTTTGTCTGCTCCTCTACAGAAAATACTTGTTTAGCAATAAAAATCAGCTTATTTTTATCAGGAGACAAAAAACCTAAAACATTAAAAAGTTCAAAACAAACGTAAACGAGGCTTAAAAAAACCAGGAAACCTCTTTGATTTACTGGCAATGGTAAGAAAAGAGGTAAGGCTAATGAAGAATGGATAAATTCTCTGGATTCCAACAGCAGACATAATCAAACAGCAGATTTTGTCCCAACAGATCACTCCTTAATAGGATCATTGAGCTAGACAAATCTTCAGCTGCTCAGGATTATAATTAGTAGGATTAGCTGTATCCTTCCCTTGTGGCATCATATCTTTAATGTGCTGTAAATAGTTCATAACACAATAAAGATGTAAGAATAATATCAAGTTTTGCATGTTGCTGTATATGTGTTATCTCATTTGATACTCACAGCAACCCTGTGAGGGAAGTGTTACTTTTAGTTCCACCTTAAACAAGGAAATTGAGGCTGAGAAAAGTTAAGTAACTTGATAGTTAATAAGGGTCTTAAGTAGATTTAAACTCAGGTCTGTCTTCCTGACTCTGTATCCAACAATTTATCCACAGTGCCACATATATTTTGATTTAAATTGTATAAAATCCTTTATATATAACAGAATTAACATATCAGCATGATTGGAAGACAATTGCCCATTTTATCCTAGTTTATTATTAAAAATATATGAATCTTCCAACCATGATGGCTGGATGAATGCAATATAGAACATCTAGCTCTTCGATGAAACCTTAAAGTTTACATCAGATCGTATAATGATCAAAAAATCCAATGAGAAACTATAGTAAATTATATTTTCCACACTAAAACTGCAAAATAGAAAAGCATAAATAAGAAATCCCTCCTTTCCTTGCCACTAATGCTAATATCGACACAGAATAGCCTTCCAGATTGATCAAAGAAGGGCCAGGAACACACCCAGGCAGCAATACTGGGTGTGGAAGCATGAGTAGAGATCTTCCATGAGAAAGCCTCCAGATGGTCAAAAAAACTGAGTTTGGTGAGAAATTTATAATGTGAGGTCCTGGAAAGTGTTGGAGATTACCATCAGGCAGCAAACAGCATGGGGCTATACAGCACTGAGAGCAAAGCAGTGGCTCTGAGGCCACTGAGATTTAAGAGAAGACCCTGAAGATTCAGCATATTGAATCTCAAATATCTGGGGGTGAGGGAGGGAAGTTAATATGAGAAAGTAGAGGGTAGTACAATAATCCAGGGGCCAATTTTAATCAAAATAGGGCAAACCCCTCAACCAAAAGTCCAGTAGGGGACAGAGCCTGACTCTGAAAAAGGAAAGGGGACAAAAGCCCTGTTTCAGAAACTAAATTTGGAGAGAAGAATGAATCAAATACTGATGAGTGTAATGAAAAATTATAAATCCAGCTGTGTTTCCAAAAAGGAAAAAACAAGTAACTATGTAATAAGCAGAACCTCAAATGGAAAAAAAAAGATTTTTCCACAAGGACTAAACGAATATTTAGAAGAGAGGGAGGGAGAAATGAGGAAATAAAGTTCTGGAGAAAAGACTTAGGGGAATAAAGAGCTTAGAAGAGAAAGTGGCAAACTGTACCCTAGAAATAAAGTTCTGGAAAACTAGAATAGACCAAAAAGAAACAGTGAGAAATATAAGAACAAAATAAAAAAAGACTGAAAAAACAGATGATGTAATATACATGATTCCAAAAGCAATCCAGCTTGAAAACAGGTCAAGGGCTAATTTTTACCATTGGACTCCCTGAAAATCATGACTAAAATACTCTGTAGACCATATTTCAAGACATAATGATGAAAAATGCCTAGGTCTATTAGTACCAGAAAACAAAGTAAAGAGAGAAAGAATCTAATTCCACCAAAGGAAAACCAAATGAACAGCCCCAGGAATGTCATAGCTAATACTCAATTATCTCACATCAATGAAAAAAAAATGCTGAAAAAAATCTAGAAAGCATTTCAAATATCAAGAAACTAATGAAAGTATTACATAAGAACTTGCAGCCTGTACTAAAAATGAAAAGGAAAAAAGGATATACCCTCCAAAGTTGCTTATAATCCTACAGGAGGAAAAAATGGAATAGTAGACTTTCAAGCATTTCTGAAGAAAAGATCAGAGATGAATAAGAACTTTGAAATACAAACACAGGAGGCCAGAAAATACTCGTTAAGCAAATACACATCAGCAACTGGAAAGGGTTCTATGATGAAGTAGTGCTAATATTAAAATAGGTGAAGAAAAAATCATGTCTCCTCTGAAATTTAATATCTTCAAGGGGTACTAACAGAGTTAAATAAAAGGTGGTGGGGGGCTGAGGGTGAATTAGTTCTGGTCTAGGGGGTTTAAGGAGGAAAATAGAAAGAAGGGCAAAATGAGCTACATTAGTATAGACAGAAGGAAGAAGAAGGTGGACCTTACTATTTCTCCTAATTGAGTACATAAGGAAAAACATAAACAAAAAATGCAGAGAGTAATGGGGGAGTAGTTATCAAATTAGCCCCACTCTTAACTGAACTTCATAAAGAAGGTTAAGCACACATATACAGAGTTTGGCATAGAAAGGGGAAACAAGAGGGCATGTTGGGGGAATTTTAAGATAGAGGATGATTTCCAGAAGGGAATTGTTACAAGCTAAAATAAATTTGATTTTGAAAGGAGAAGTAAAAGGGGAGGAAAAAGAAAATAATTTAGAATCTAAATAATTAGAATCTGTTTGCCTTAGGCAATAGGAGAATGGCTGAACAAAATGTTCAAAGAATTAGGAAATTATGAAAGAGACAATTGAAGAAAATCTTGGATGGTATAATCTGAAATATAGTGAAATAAATAAAACTGCAACAATTTATATGAGAAGAGTAATGCTGTAAATGAAAACAACTGAAAGATTTAAGTACTCTGACCCAAGCAATGGCCAACCATGAATCCAGCCAACCTATGAGGAAGCATGTTACCCACCTCCTAAAAGATATTTGATGGACAAAAGACATAGAAAAAGATGTGCATTTGGGGGCATGACCAACATTTGGGTTTGTTTTTATTGACTATGCTTATTGTTACAAGGGTTGTTTTTTTCTGTTTTTAATTGAGCAATAGTGATGTAAAAAAAAAAGAGATGGCACTATGATGTTTTTTTAAAATGCACAAAAGAAAACATAAAAAAAAACTTCATAAGGCAATACACACAAGCAGAATTTTTTTTAAATAACTTGCAATATTTACTGTATACTTTTTTCATGCAAGAGGTATGTTTTGTGTGGAATTCTCTTGTGTTCTGCTGTGTATGTAAGAATCCATTTTTTTTTGCACATTCTTAGAATTTTGTAAAGATGCCTCCAAATGCATGTAATCATAGCAGAGCCCTATGCCCAAAGGTGGGGAGATGCTACTAATACAATTTTTCTTTTAACTAACTTAAGAGAAAATGCTCTGTAATATGTAATATTCAAGGGAAAATTTCCTTTTGACTCTACAAATCATACAACCCTATGAAAATATACTCTGCAGTAGAAAAGGGATTTGTTATTGCTTTTTGTTTTTTGGCAAAGATACCAGGCCTTTGACTTTATTAACATAGAAACCTCTCACTGAAGAAAGTCCCTCTATCAATGCAGATAAACACCTGTTCCCGTTTATAGTCTCATAGAGTTATCTGGGAAATGAGAGGTTAAGTGGCTGCCTTGGAACATATAAGGAGTCAGAGAGGAGACTGGAACCCAGGTTTTCCTGACTCAGAGTACCATGCTCTTATGCAGAGTTCACGTAACCTCTCTAGGGGGAAAAAAGGTGACTGGCTTTCATTTCAAAATTATTTCTCTGGGTATTAGAATAATATTTTATTTGAAATGTTACCATTATCGTAATGTGGCCAGATCTCCAGTTTCTGTGCTCCTAAGCAGGCTAAACTATTTTTTTAATTTTTTATTTACTATAAAATGATGTGACTAAAAGCTTTGACTTTGCTCTCATTACCTGTATGCTGAAATATCCACATATATTCTAAGGAACATTCTTTTTCAGCTTAGTTATTTGGCTGGCACCATGGTCATAACTTATGTCATTTGAAAATTTTATGGTGATTATTATATTGACAAGGATGACTGTGTCAAAAAAAGAAGAATAAAACAGTTTTATTGTAGATTAGTAACAGTGAACCTCATGCTGATATGCCAGTTAGTCACAGTATCATCAAGTCATACTGTAAAAGGTATTCTTCAGAAATTTTTTTTTCTTTTTTTCATGAACATACTGGTGCATGAGTCTTCTCCTAGGTTATAGCAACACATGGAATGCTCTATTTGTCCTCTCTTGTCTACAGTTTTATGCTTCCTACCATCTTCCTTTAAAGTAACATATCAAACTCTATTTACTAAATTCATTTGGAGAGAGGGTGGCTGGTTTTCTTTGGGGGAGGGGTGGTGGTATCAGAGGAAGGCTCTTCTGACCATGAAACTTCTGTGACTTTCCCTTCAAGTTTCATAGCACATTAATTTTGTAAAACACTTTCCTCATACATTATTTTGGTGTATCATTTATTACTCCAATCTATTAATTTTTCTGAATTTATTGTCCTTTATGTACACTCCAGATATTGTATAATTTGGAACAATGATTCACCTAATATTAAGCTTTTTGACAATGATGCCCAAAGTGCTGCTTCTGCAAATAGATTTGCTGAAGAAACTTACCCACTTATTGTGCCACCATTGCTCTGAGAGAATGAAACAAGAAGACAATGGAATTTTAACTTCCTAATCCCTTTCCTTAGAGATTAATAGAATCATACATTATTAGAGCCGGTAAGAGACCAGTTCACCTAGAACAGCAAAATCTTTCTTTTTCTTTTCAATTGAAGACAGTAAGGCCCAGGATTCTGAAGTTAATCTCCCAAGGTTATACAACTAGCCATCAGAATAAATGAAATCGGAAAGTGGAACTGAAGTCTCCTTATTCCTAACCAGCACTTTGGCTCTTTCTTCTACATTCTACCACATTATATGACTGAATACAAATGGAAAGGCTGGAAACAAAGGCATAAGCTCACTAGCTAGTTATTGGATAACTGTCTCATTAGTATAGACAGTTTCTAGGTGAAGGTTGGCACCTTCTTGGCAACTTAAAAGTTTAGAGAGTTTTCCTAGAGTACAAAGTAATTAAGTGAATTGTCCCCTGTCACATAGTCTACATGGTCAGAGGTCAACCTTGAAGCAACATCTTCCTGTTTCTCAGGCCAGCTCTCAATTAACTACGTCTAAGATCTACTTGTACTGACTTTGGCATAATCATTATTAATCAACTGTACAAAGTGAGTTATATAACTATGTTCCCTAATCGAAGTCTGACATGTCAAACCTAAATCAATGCAAAGGATATAGGACTTCATAATATAGACAAGCTATTACATAATGCATTTGTCCAGTGTTCTTAACTTTTCAAAACACTTTCATACTGCTATGTGTATATTGCTATACTCAAAGATGATGCTCCTCTTGTGGTAGCACTCTATACATGTTTATAAATGACACAACTCTTGAATAGCTGATAGAACAACTCCCTTTGTACACGTGAAGATTGTTCTTTGCCTGTCCTGTCATTCCCAGTTTTCACCTGAAATTCTAGCTCTTAGATTTGGCACTCACTTGAATCTTCAGCTCAAAAATCCTCTTATGAATTCATGCCAGACTTATCTACCTGTTTTTGTTATTTCCCTGAAGTCTACAAGCTTTGTCAAATACCGTAGGCTGTGCCTTGGCATGCTTTAAGAATAGATCTGCTCTCTTTTGTTTCTTGTTACTTTATCTTCCCATATCATAAGAAATTGAAAATAGAGAGATTTTGCTTTTCCCAGTTATTTCTTGAAATAGAGTACAATGAATCTTGCTTCAGGACTCATAGCCCATCAAGGTACCACCCAGGAATTGTGATGTCACATTTATAAATGTGTGTCGCATTTATAAAATTTTTCCAAAAACTGGATTTGTCCATGGGTACATGTATCAAACCTATAAGGAGTTTAAATAGAATCACTATTCCTTAAACTTAAAGCTTGAGTTGGAGCATGCCATGCTGGTGCCAAAACCTAACTTCTAGAATTAAAAAAAGATCTGGTCGAGCTAAGATATCTGAAGTCAGCTTAGTGTCAATAGAAGCATATACAATTGATCACCAATATCATGAATTGACCAGTTTAAGATTATTACTTATCCCAAGAAATTCACATATATGTGACAATCCTATTATTATTCTACCATGGGGAAAATGACATGTACAAAGATTAGTTAAAAGGTAATGTATATACAGTAAACTGATAGTCAGTCTGGTAGAGTGGCTCAAGTATTAATCTCAGAGTCATCATGACCTTCATTTAAGTATCATTTTGGGCAAATTCTGTCCTTGTGAAGTTGAATACATGACTTTACTTCTCAGTACGGTAGACAACTTTCTAAGAATGTTTTGCCTCCTAGTTGCTGATTTGAATTCATAGTCAGAATTTTCTCATCGGGAAGCTTCGTGTACTGATGAAAGGCATTTTCTTGAGCTGTTACTTAAAACTATATCTCATGAACCATTATCAATGTATTTCCCTGTGAACAGTAAGCCAAAAGACAAAAAGAAAGGCATTAACTGAATGGCCATAGTGGAAAAGGTAGGAACAAAACAAGAAGCTGGGTTACACTCTTCTACAAGTATACCCAGCATCAGTGGGGAAAATGAAAAGACATAAAAGTCACAAAAGGAAAGCCATGGAATACCTATCATCAGAGGGTGCACAGGGAAAGATGTACATGTAGGAAACATGCAGTCAAGATATGTGTAAGAAGGTATGTGCTGTGGTGCTGCAGATAGATTCCTGACTCCTCTGCACTTTGGTCTTAAGTCTCATACAGATGCTACTGTGACATTCAAGGCTACTAGGAGCTTCAAGATTTTTTTTTGTGGGGGAGAGGCACTGGATGTTACTGGATTCATATTTGCTCTTTTCTCAACCATATTCAGGCTCAGCTGAAATCTTTGTGTAGAGAATTGCTATCCTCCTTTAAAAAAGCAGGGATACTTACATCAGTTTCCCCTCCAAGTAATGTACCTAGTATGTAGGTACCATGTAGGTTTCTCTAAGGAGAGGAATGAACAAATAAATTCTCTCTCACTAGAAATTCAGTCCTTATGACTCTAAAACTCACAAAGTCTTGGACTTGGCATTATCTCACAGGAAAGGTTTAAAGTTGATGCTATACCAGAAATCTCTTTTTTCTCTTAGGATATTAGATTCTAGAATATTTCCATCTAGGGAATTAAAAATCTTCCCTCCTCTGTCCAGAAGGTTTGGATTAAAAAAGCAATATTCTTGCATTCTCCACTTAGCCTGCATGCAAACACAAATCTTCCATTCCCATATGGTTCTGCAACATTACCATCACTGCTTGGGTTTTTTGGGTTATTTTGGAAGGGGTGGCAGTGGAAGGAGACAGTGGAGTGAGAAATCCCATTTCTTCAAGAGAAGAAAGGATGAGAACTGAAAGCATGACTGTAGTGAAACAATCTTGTTTTTATAGGCCATGATCGGTGTAGCTGATTCTTAGTCACCCAGTAACTAAGAATTCCCTTTGACCCAAATTTGTCTGGCTTCATACTAATTTCACAGGTGCACTGAAAAAACTTTTTCAATTTAGTTAGTGAGCAACAATGACCCACATCCAGTTATGTTTTCAGATTATTTAGGAAATTCCTTAACTTGAGCAGGGACTTCCTTGGCCTACTACTTTTACTTTAGGAAAACACAGGAAAGTTAAATCAATTTAAAGTTTTTCACTGTTTAATTTCAAATTTCCAATACACTGGAACCCTTTGAGACTTTGGTTTGCAAAAACAGTAGTAGCACTGAACTTAAAGAATAACTATCATATCAGGCTTTGCCTGCATTCAGTTCCTATGACATATCAAATATGTGCAAGAAAAACAACTGAGATATCATGAGTCCTATAAGTCTATACTTAAAATTATAATTAAAATATTCAAGTGAGATAAAGGACTAATTTGTTCATACATCTAAATAAAATAATGATAGAATCTGAAGCTGCGAAATGACTTCTTGCTTTTTAAAAGTGCAAAAGAGTTGAGCAAGTGCTGATTAAAATATAGAAGTATCATTCAACTCCAAATGACTTTGTAAATCCCCACACAAAATTAAATAAATATCTCTAGATCTGAAAAAATAACATTTTAACACAAACACCCCCACATTAGAATTACAGCTGCAGAACTTGCTTGCTAAATATTTGTTTATGCATATTTTAAAAAACTGTTTGCACAACACAGAACAAAAAACCAAATCACTTAGAACTGTTTACACTCATTCCTACCATATACTGTCATTTCAGACTATTAGTGCATCATTTAAGCAAGTTATCTTTAATTTTAAATGCCATCACCATGCCGTGCACATTAAGTACAATATAAATATTCTGATACCATTAGTTGCATTGTCGATGGCACTCCACAGATTAAGTGATGTCAGCATTTCCTTGTAGAAGCTGTTTTGAAAGGGTACCAACACAGCTGTATGCTGTCTTTCCTTGGGAACTCTTTTAACCATTTAAAAATAGCTTAGCAACTTCCATATCCAAAAGATAAAATAACAAGTGAAAGTTGTTTGAGGACATATGTTACACAGTTACTAAGTCTGGGAAGCTAGAAATATTCTTATTAGTAAATTGAATAATAATCAAATTTCTTTAGACAAATCCCCAATATGCCCAAAGAACTACAAAACTTAACCCAATTGGCAAAGGAGTCCTCAGACTCCAAAGGATACACAGGATTTTTGCTAGAGGTTCAGCTTTTATAAGAAAAGATCAACTATTCTAATAAGATAAAACAAAACTTAACCCAATTGGCAAAGGAGTCCTCAGACTCCAAAGGATACACAGGATTTTTGCTAGAGGTTCAGCTTTTATAAGAAAAGATCAACTATTCTAATAAGATAACACCAAAGTTATGCCTTTACCACTCTGCTATAAAAGGCAACTAGCCAAGATGTACAGAACCAGCTCTAAGGGAAATGGTATTGTAAGAGATAGCGATTACTATTCACCATCTCCCCTGTGGACTTCCTTCTTTTGTATGTATGCTTTTCCATTTATTCTCCTACTCCACTAGTCTCAGAGAAGCCCAGAAACTCCAATTATCTTGACTCCCCTGCCTCTATTGCTCGGGACTTCTGTACCCTCCCCCACTCCTTCAAACTTAGAATCATAAAATTTTTAAGTAGATGGAACCTTAGAGATCATTTAGCCCCAAACCTGGGAAATTGACTGGGAAAAAGAATGTTTGCCAAGGTCACAGAGTTACTTACAGTTTAGAACCTACTTCTACTGATTCCCTAACCAATGTTCTTTCCCAAACAGATGCCTCTTAAACTGCTTCGTATGTAGGGAAGCTAGATGTTACAGTGGATTGAGCACCGGGGATGGAGTCAGGAAAACCTGAATTCATATCTGGTCTGTGATACATGCTAGCTGTGTGACCTTGGGCAAGTAACTTAACTTCTGTTTGCCTCAGCTTCCTCAACTATAAATGGGGATAATAATAGCACCAGCCTCTCAGGGTTGTTATAAGGATCAAATGAGATCAGAATAAAGCACGTGGTACAATGCCTGGCACAGAGGAAGCACTATACACATACTAGTTGATGTTGTTTTTTGGAGTGGAGAGAGCTGGGCAATTGGGGTTAAGTGACTTGCCCAAGGTCACACAGCTAGTTAGTGTGTCAACTATCTGAGGCCAGACTTGAACCCAGGTCCTCCTGACTCCAGGACTGGTCCTCTACTCACTATGCCACCTAGCTGCCCCAAATGTTGTTGTTAATGTTATTTACCATTATCTCAGACTAATGTTAGAAAACAGTCAAGAAACTAGACTATGGCAATCCTGCCCTTATAATAGCGCCTATTGGAATGTCACCCTGAGTATGGTTTGAACTCATCTCCCTATGAACATTCATGAAAAGTTACTGTAGTTTTCAGAATCCTTTGGAGCATTCAATTTTGGCTTACAGCTGTGAAATGAAGCTTTGAAAAGATCCCTATCACAGTGGGTTACAGACTGAATACACATGCGCACAAATACAAGGGTGCAAATACTACTACAAAAATGAAGCAATTTGAAAAAGCATGCTAGTTGGCATTCCCATCAATCTTTCCTCTTGGTAAGTAGGGGTTTAAGCTTTTTTCCTGAGTGGTCAGCTCACTAACCATTCTGAGTCTTTGGAGAAGCAATACATGGTTTCCCCTACTAATTAAGATGAAAACCTCTGGTAAGATGAACACTTTCTTTTCTGAGTAATAGCAGGAGAAAGCTGCCATTGCGCCCATATCTATTATTGCTGTGGTTTCCATAGCAACCAGTGGCTGATTTAGTGTGAGAAAAGGGAGGCATGGTAAAGACATTTTGACAGATAGATCGGGGTAACAATTTGTCACATCACTGGACAAGTCTACTCTGTCTCTACTTTAGCTTCATAAACTGTAGAATAAATAAATATGTCTATAACACATAGATTGGACCATTGAAAATTGAGCATGGGAAGTAAATTATCTCTACCTTGGATTAGAATGAACTATTACACCTACATTACTATACCAAAATCAGAAGACTAATTGATAGTGACAAGAAGCACTATTAAAAAATTAGCAAAAGAAAAAAAACATTCTCCCTTTCATTTGCTATCTCTTTACATGAGAAACTCAAAATGAATTTTAGACATCTTCCGCAAAAGTAAATTACATTTCCTTGGCAAGTTGTACCTAACTGGATTCCCATTTTATATCTATGCGGTGACTGCACTTTCCAAAACCAAAGTTTAGGCACAGGATCTAACAATAGACGTTCCTTGTGAAAAGACTTTCTAAGTGTACTTTCTTTTCTTCAAATTGGCACTGTTCCATATTTGGAAAATTGTTATCTCCATTGTATAACTAGGAAAATGACATTTTTCAATGTCATTAAGGAATTTCTCCAAACTAACCCAGTAGGGCTACATTTTTTTGCTAGAAATAAATCCTTTCGTCCTCCTCTTCCTCTTTTTCTTTTTCTCATTTTCTCTTCTCTTTCTCTTTTACTCTCTCATTCTCTCTGTCTCTCTCACACACACATACACACATACTCATACACACACACACAAAGACACACACACACACACACACACATATATATATACATATATATATTTGCATATCATATACACACACAGTCTCCACTTATGTTAAATTCAGTTTACTAGCTCTCTCTGAAAAATTAATAATATATTATTTTTAACCTGAAAATTTTCCACAAATATGGTAAATAGTCGATTGCTGTCAACATCGCACAGTCCTTAAAATCAAACTAATGACAGATAGTATCTACTTTTGACATTTTCTCTTGTGTTACCAACATCATGATACTGCTTTTATCTGTGTAAGAACAACTTAAATGCTAAGTTATTTTTGGACAGGAATCATAGCTTTTAAAGAATAGCTCCTTTCTTTAACAGTCAAATAAAAAAAGGCTGTGGATTTAAAACTTGATAATCAGAAGAAAATATTATTGACTTGTATTTTTATTTTCTTGTCTCACATAATATTCATTTACAATGGGAACAGGGAGGAGTCTAATAGTTCTTTTTAACAGAAAAATGATGCTTTCAAGGAAACATCCTCCACTATGAAATTCCAAGGTGTTCACTATGTTTTTTCCTCTCTAAGGGAGAAAAAACCCTACCTTTGAAACAAAATTAGAAAAAAATGTTTCAATATAACTTGAGTGGAATTAAAAATAGAATGTGGACATTTGTTAAAATATGTTGCCAGAAGGTATTAAGCCACTCTTTTGCTTGTCTTTTAACATCATTTCCTATGAAAGAGAAATATTTAAATTATAATACATATATTACACAGGTTTGGGCCTCAAAAATTTGCCTTTCCTAATTGTCACAGTATTAAAAGGCATTTTTTCTCTTATTTCTTTAACTTTTTTTATAGCATGTTATTGTGACAGATAGTTACTCTAGAGCAACAGGCTAAGCAAGAAACGATTCAAAATAGTCATGTGTTACAGGTCCAACTATGTTGTTTAATAGAGAGGATTATCTCCAGTTGTTTTTCTTTTGTTTGTTTGTTTTATTTTGTTCTTTGCTTTCCAATAGTAACCTTTTTAAAAGGAAACTGGAGATTAACTGGAAGTATGATAATAGTCTTCAAAGCCAAGGAAGAGCTGTTACAGAGAGGTAGACTTGATTTCAGCAAAAACTTTTTTTAAGCTTTTATTTAGTATTTTATTTTTCCTCAGTTCCATGAAAAAATAATTTTTAACATTTGTTTCTAAAACTTTGAGTTCCAAATTCTCTTTCTACCTCCCTCTCCACTCCAACCATGCTCACTGAGAAGGTAAGCAGTTCCATATAGGTTATACATGTGTAATCATACAAAATACATCCATAATAGTCATGTTGTGAAAGAAAGCAAAGACAAGAAAAAAACAAGAAAAAATGAAGTAAAAAGAGTGTTTTTCAATCTGTATTCAGACATCATCAGTTCTTTCTCTGTGTGTGGATGGCATTTTTCATCATAATTCCTTCAGAGTTTTCTTGGATCATTGTATTGCTGAAAATAGCTAAGTCCGTCACAGCTGATCATCTTACAATATTGCTGTTACTTTGTACACAGTACATTTCACTTTGCATCAGTCCATGCAAATCTTTCCAGGGTTTTCTGAGAGCATCCTGCTCATCATTTCTTATAGTACAATATTATTGCACCATTAGCACATAACACAACTTGTCCAGCCATGCCCCATTTGATGGGCATCCCTTCGTACTCCCAGAAAAGATCTGCTATAAATATTTTTGTATGTATATGTCCTTTTCCTTTTTGTTTTTTATCCCTTTGGGGATACAGACCTAGTAGTGGTATTGCTAGGTCAAAGATAAGAATGATTTTATAGCCTTTTGGGCAAAGTTCCAAATTGCTCTACAGAAGGGTTGAATCAGCTCACAATTCCACCAACAGTGCATTAATGTTTTGTTTTTCCCCATCCCCTCCAGCATTTGTGATTTACCTTTTCTGTCCTATTAGCCAGTATAACATGTATGAGGTAGTATCTCAGAATTGTTTTAGTTTGCATTTCTCCAATCAATAGTGAGTTGGAGTACTTTTTTTTTTCATATGGCTATAGATAGCTTTGAATACTTCATAGGAAACTAATCATATCTTTTGATCATTTACCAATTGGGGAATGACTCTTCTTTTTATAAATTTGACTCAGTTCTCTATATGTTTGAGAAATTAGGCCTTTATTAGAGAAACATGCTTCAAAATTCTTTTCATAGTTATTATTGCCATGCTTCCCTCCATCCTATCCCCACCATTTATTCTGTTCTCTCTCTCCTTTCACCCTTTCCTTCCTCAAAAGTGTTTTGCTTTCCACTACTCCCTCCCCTAATCTGCCCTCCCTTCTATCACCCCCTTTCTCTTATTCCCTTCCACTCCTACTTTCCTGTAGGATAAGATAGATTTCCATACCCAATTGTGTGTGTATGTTATTCTTTCTTTGAGCCATTTTTGATGAGAGTGAGGTTCACTCATTCCCTCTTACCTCCTCCCTCTTCCACTCCAGTACAAAAGCTTTTTCTTGCCTCTTTTATATGTGATGGTTTACTGCATCCTACCACTCCCTTTCTCCCAGTACATTCCTCTCTCACCCCTTAATTTTAATTTTTAGATATCCCTTCAAATTAACTCACACCTGTGCCCTCTGCCTATATATACTCCTTCTAACTACCCCAGTAATGGGAAAGATCTTATGAGTGAGAAGTATCACCTTCCTGTGTAGGAATGTAAACAGTTTAACTTTATTAAGTCCCTTATAATTTCCCTTTCCTGTTTACCTTTTTATGCTTCTCTTGAATCTTGTATTTGAAAGTCAAATTTTCTATTCAGCTCTGATATTTCCAGCAAGAATGCTTGAAAGCATTCTTCTTGAATATTCTTTTTTGTTTCTCCTAAAGGGTTATACTCAGTTTTTCTGAGTAGGTGATTTTTGGTTGTAATTCTAGCTTCTTTGACCTGGAATATTATATTCCATGCCCTCCAAACCATTAATGTAGAAGCTGCTAAAGCTTGTGTTATCCTGAATGTGGCTCCACAATAATTGAACTGTTTTTTTCTGGTTGATTCCAATATTTTCTCCTTGATCTGGGAACTCTGGAATTTGGCTATGATATTCCTGGGAGTTTTCCTTTTGGGATTCCTTTCAGGAGGTGATCAGTAGATTCTTTCAATTTCTGTTTTACCCTCTGGTTCTAGAATATCAGGGCAGTTTTCCTGGATAATTTTTTGAAAGATTATGTCTAAGCTCTTTTTTGATTATGGCTTTTAGGTTGCCCTATAATTTTAAAATTATTTCTCTTGGATCTATTTTCCAGGTCAGTTGTTTTTCCAATCAGATATTTTAAGTTGTCTTTCATTTTTTCATTCTTTTGGTTTGATTTATTGTTTCTTGATTTCTCATAATGTCATTAGCATCCATTTGCTCCACTGTAATTTTTAAGGAATTATTTTCTTCAGTGAACTTTTGGATCTCCTTTCCATTTGGCCAATTCTGCTTTTTAAGGCATTCTTCTCCTCATTGGTTTTTTGGACCTCTTTTACCATTTGCCCTAGTCTGTTTTTTAAGAGGTTATTTTATTCAGTATTTTTAATGTGTCTCCTTTACCAAGCTGTTGACTTGTTTTTCATGATTTTCTTGCATTACTCTTATTTCTCTTCCCAATTTTTTCTCTACCTCTCTTACCTGATTTTCAAAATCCCTTTTGAGCTCTTCCATGCCCTGAGAGCAATTCATATTTTTTTTTTCCTTATAGGCTTTGTCTGTAGGTGATTTGACTTTGCTATCTTCTTCTGAACATATGTTTCTATCTTCCTTTTCACCATAGTAAGTTTCAAAAGTCAGAGATTTTTCCCCCTCTTGTTTGCTCCTTTTCTCAGCCCATTAGTTGACTTTTAACTTTTTGTTGAAGTAGGGCTCTGCTTCCAGGGTGGAGGACACCCTGCCATAAGCTTCAGTAGTTTTGTGCAGGTGTCTTCAGAGATACTTCTAGGGTCCTGTAGGTTTTCAGTTCCTCCAAGGTGGCATGATCTAAGGAGAGTTGTTTACAACTCCCCTGGCCTGTGCTCTGGTCTATGAGTAACCACAAGCCCTCTTTTATGCACTGGTACTGTAGGGAGGGTCCCCCTTCCACTATGGTCACAAACTCTGCTATGTGGTACTCCTCCTCACCCTGAGATTGACACCTAGGACTACATCTCAGATCCAAGTATGGGCAAAACAAGAGAGTTCTACTTCAATGCTAGCAAAAGCACCCCTGTAATCTCCTTCTGAGTAGTTGTTCAACCCCCTTACTACCTGTAGACTGGAAGTTCAAGAAGCAGCAACTGCCACTGCTGATTCAGTCCCTCCCAAACAGTCCCACTCCTGTTTTGCTGTGGCTGGGACTATGCTGGCTCAGCCTGTGCTGGACTGCGCATCACTCTCACCCAGGTGTGACAGATCTTTCTTGCCAGCCTTCCAGGTTGTCTTTGATGTCTGTGGGCTGAGTGGTCTGGAAACTGCTACTGCTAACAGTGATTCAGTCACCCTGAGACCTGCTCTGACTTTGGTGGGGTCCAGTCTGCGCTGGCAGGGCCTGAGCTGGATTGTGCTCCTCTCTCACCCTGGTGCAACAGACTTTTCCTGCTGACCTTCCAAGTTGGCATGGGCTGGAAATTAGTTTCACTCCATATTTTTGTGTGTTCTGCTGCTCTAGAATTTGTTTAGAGTTATTTTTAAAAAGTATTTGAAGGGTTTTGGAGGAGAGCTCAGGTGAGTCCTTGCCTTTACTCTGTCACCTTAGCTTTGCTCCCTCCAGTACAATCTTTGTAACAGAACTATCCATAAGAGACAAAGACTGCTTTGACAAGTAAGAGATTCCTACATGGTGATCTGAAACAGTAAGGCAATAATAACAACATAGATGGTAATTGTCAAAATGCCTATATAGTTCTGTATTGCAAAGTATACGAGACTCTCCACATAGAAGGTAGAAGAAGTCAACCATTGATTCAGACACCAGAGAACCAGATCCCACAAGCCATTTACCCAATCTATCAGAGCAGTAAAACATTCAATAATATCACAACATGGAGGCTTGCCATCCCAAAACCTCTCTGAACATCTGCTGTGGTCTTCCCCAAAACAAACTCGCAGTACAGCTAAGTCAGCCTGTTCAGTTCTCTCTCTCTCTCTCTTTCTCTCAGCATTTTCTGTGACATAACTTCTTTTTCCTGTCAGGAAGCTCCTCGCACCATGTAACTTAGGCTTTCTGTGATGTAAGCAGGTCACATGGCCTACTAATGGGTGGGAAAGATCTTCAAATCAAAATTGCTAATATATGATCTTAGAGTAGAGGCTATATAACCACTTGTTTGGTAGGTTGTAGATGATATTCTTTTTTTAGTTTTGGACAATATATTCACCGAACTCTCTTCCTCCCCTGCCATGCTGTAATCACATTGTGTATTTGGCTTCTTTCTAGCATGTCTTGAAGAATCTTGGCATACTTATCTAACACCATGATACATTCTTGGTTTTAAATTTCACAATAATTGAGGTAATTAATGAACTTTTGGCAACTCCCTTACACTGATGGTTTTTAGTAAACTACTTCATTTCCTGTTCCTGTCTGCCATTGAAACCCTAGGGAAATGCTAAGGAAAAGAATCCCAAAAAAGTCAGTGATACATGAACAACTGAAACTTTGGGAATTTTGTATTTTGGAAAGGGAGGAAAAGTGAGCCTAGAAGAGACTCAAATCTATAGTTAGACAAATGTTTTCATGGATAGAAGAATAAGGTTGTTAAAAAAAAAAACAGATGGAATCTCATGGAAGATTTAAATAGAGAATAAGCAGAAGAAATGATGAGATAGAAGCTAGAGACATATATACAAAACAATGAAGCTGAAATATTATCACACCAAAGGAAATGAATTACATAAAGAGGGAATGAAATTAGGTTGAAAGAACTGTTCAAGCAATTTATTTTCAAATGTTAAATATATTACCTTTGAGTCCTATCTGTCATTGCTTGAACATTTTAGGATAGGCAAAAAGAGGTACAGTAACATTAGGTTGTCCTCCAGGGTCAATATTTGGATCTGAGATAAATCAAACCTGAAACTCCTATATGGATAATCCAGGAAATTAGTCAAGAATGATTGGAAGAGAAGGATAAAGATTTACTTAGATGTTGATGAAAGGAAATGTGTGTGTTGGAGATAAAAGAGGGAAGGGTAAATCATCTTCTAGGTTAATTTGATTCTTTGTTGTTTGTGTGATCTTAACAATTTAGTCATGTCATACTGGTGCAGACCCAAACCCAACCATAAAATCTTCCATAGATATCTACCCAAATGTTGGAATCCTGCTGGCTCTAGTAATATAGATGATACTAATGTGATCCTCAGTCTGTTCTTCCCTTATCCTTGTTATGGGACAGGACCCACTGGCCTTTCCAGATGTATGGTGGTTTATACTGCTTTTACTAACTTTTAGTACATGGCATTTCATCTTACTTAGACCGACCGTGGGCCTGTCCCTTGGCCTCTGGTTATATAGAATTTTGACTCAGAAATCTGAGATCATGGGTCTCCCTGATTCATTATCATAAAGCAGTACCCTATGAAGATTTTGACAAAAATAATGGACCTTCGGAATGGGAGTAACTCAGGAATGCGGTAAACACAGAAAAGCTCCCCCAAACGTAATCTAAGCTTATTGCCTCCTTTTAATGAAAAGATCTTCAAAAACTTTTCATATCTATGGATGTTCATTAAAAATTGAAATTTGTTTATTAAACATAGATGTTTTTCAAGGATACTTTTAGTTTACCCATCCACAGTACGTTTCTTCTGAGACAAGAGTTCTCCAATGAAAGGTGGCATCTAATATCTCTTTGTGGTACTGATTATTAGGAAAGATACCCTATAATTGAAAAAAAAATCTATTTCATTCTCTCCACTTCTCAAACAATTATTTGAATCATTTCCATGTTTTCTTTTTATAAAAAGAAGTCTCTCCATTTTGTGTGCGTCACAGAAGAGTCATTGGAGCCTGATTCCTTCTTAGCTCAGTGAAACATGTTCTACATTCTAGCATTTTAGTTTAATCCTTTGTTGTTCCAAGGTTAGGAATTTAATTTCATTTATTGAGACTAGTGGGTATTAAGGAGTTAAGTAGTTCACCATGGGAGTCAATGGTATTAGTATTTCCTGTCCTTAGCCATTGTTATAGCAAAGATTTTTTCCTCTCAATTTCTACTGTTCTGTGATTATTGTTATTTTTGTTGTTGTTGTCTGTTCCTGGACTATTCATGGGAGGTGGAAAAGTGCCAGAAGCTACCTAATACTAGTGTGATATTTTGTGGCATCAGAACCAAGCAGGGAGGCTTGTGGGAAAGGAAGAGGGGGTTGGGAAATTCTGACCCTTCTATAAAGGTAAGCTCCAGGAGGAGGTTTTTTCCTCCACCCTCTAGTCCTCCAAACATAGCAACTGAAGGTACTGAGGGAGTGTTCAGCATCAAAGCTGAAGCAATCTCCATCAAGATGAGATTTCTGGTCATGAGCAAATGCTGAAGGAATCAAGGTATTTATAGAGTAGAGCCCACAGTCCCTTCATTTCCTACCACACTAAATCTTTCTTAGCTAAAACTTGAACATGGCCTACATTTAATAATATATGTTTAGGATATGTCTGCTATATTTTCCTCTTTTTAAATACTGTGCTATTATTTAGTAGCTTTACTGCTATGGGAAACATTGGAATTTGGTACAGAATAGTGAGGCATCACAGTAATTTTGCCATTGACACTGGAGACATACAAGAAGTCCAATAGTCCAGGGAGATCTATGTATAGGATAGCTATTATGGAATTCAATTGACAATAAATAAATAGACAGATAATAAATAAATGGATGAATGAATGAATAAGTGGATGAATAAATGAATGAATAGTAAATAGATTAATGAATGATTACCACTTATATAGCACTTTAAGGTCTGTAAAGTGTTTTTCATGTTATATTTGATCCTTATGATTACCCTGTGAAGTATAAGCTATTATTATCCCTCACCTACAGAGATTAAGTAACCTGCCTAAGATCATTGAGTTAACAAATGTCTGAGGCAGGATTTAAAATCTGGTCTTTGGAATTCCAATCCCAGCACTGTATCCTCTGGGTCAACTAACATAAACTACACTATGGACTTATGGTATGATGCCTTAAGAGTTCTTCTGCTTCAGGAGTCTTCTGTTCCAAATAGGTCAGTGTTTTTGCTGTTTCTTTACATGCTCCCTGGCCCCACTTCATAATACCAACAAGCCATTCAGATACAACCAAATAGACGTAATAGAAACAATGGGGAAAGAAAGATTTTTGGCTATTGCTGAGATATCTGCAGGAAAAAAAAAAAGATCTAAATTTGGAGTCAGAGAGTCTGGGCTCAAAATCTTAGTATGCCACTTTGTACCTGTGTGACCTCTACCAGGTCATTCTATGTTTCTGAGCCCCAGTTTTCTCAGCTTTGGATTTGGTGTCTTCCACATCTAAACCTATGCACCTATGACCTGAGTTTATGAAGAAAAGACAGATAAATCAGGAAGAAGGAAGACAAGCAAAACCAATGCATGGACTGAAGGTAAGGATTGCCATATTGGATTCACAAAGAAAAACTATTTCTACTCAGATTATTTAAAGGTAACAACTATTAGCAGTCCAATAAATTTGTAATCTAAGAAGTCACAGTGTGGCCCCATCCCCCTTTTCCTCTATTGTCTCTTATTCTACTCTTCTTCTCTCAAAAATTGTATTGTAAGATTCCTATTTCCAGTTTACAAATGAGTACTCAGGATGTAGAACATAAAGGCATATATTTAAAGCAGAAAAGGGTCTTATAGGTAAGAGAGTCCAACTCGATCATTATAATTATTATTTCTCCATCTAATGCTGGCTTGCATGTTAACCTCTTTATGTGCCCCCTTGTCTCATCTCATCTTGTGATGATTACACAACAAATACGAAATAGTATTTTTGAGAGGTGTTATAGAGAAAAGAGCATAAGATCTAGGACCAGAGGACCTGAGTTACAGTCCTGGCATTACAATTACATGACAAGCCAAACTCCTTTTCCAACAATAATGCCATTACCCATTCAACACAGTTATAAGTCTTATAGCTGGTAAACTGTTAGGTAAGTATGAATTTACAATAGTAATTAACATAATATTGAAATAATAATTATTTCATTACTTATATCTTAGCAGGGTTCTTTAACTTGAAAATTCTTGAAAAACGTTAATGAAGCACAGATAAGCTTCAATCCAGCTTCAGTATTGCTTTGGTGTCAGGGAATGAGCACTGGCTATAAAGCCAGTGAGCTTAGGTTTAAATCCCAGCTCTGCTCCTCACTTTCCTGGGACCTTAGACCAGTGACTAAATCTCTCTAAAGCTCAGTAACCTTATTTATAAATAGGGGGGTTGGGTTAGGTAACCTCTAAGATTGTTTGCAGATGTATATCTATGATCGTGAAATAAATTCCAAATAAAAAGAATCAAATTGAAGAGAATACATAGAATAGTTGGTCAATTTAAAAAAAAAAGTGCCTATTATGTGCCAGGTACTGTGCTAATCACTGATGATACAAAAAGAGGCAAAAGATGGTCCTTGTTTACAAGGAGCTTACTAATCTAAGAACACCAAATACTCCATGTTTGTCTGGGCATGGGGATTGCCTATACCAATAAAATAGCATAGGCACCAGAAGAATGTAATGCCCTTAGGGCAAGGAATGTTTCTTTTTGTATTTTCATCCCTCTAAATTTAGCACAGAGTATTTGGTATTTGATAAATACTTGTTGAATCGATGAAGAATTTACTCCCCCATGCCTATATTTTTTCATCCTGTCCAACTCCTATTCACATTTATCATAAGTTTTCATAGAGAATTTTCCCTACACATTGGAAGACTTCTTACTGTTATATTAATATGTCTACTATACATATACATATCTTGATTTTCTAATTTTTGTTCATGATTCTTATTTCCTGGCTGGTCCATTTCTTTTTCTAGTCATAGATAGATAAATATAGATTTTTTGATACATACAGATGTTTAATAATACATTTTTTTACTTGTTATTTTTAATGACAAGTAATAAGAAGGGCATCCATTGATTTTTTTTCTTCACCCACTTCAAAATAATTACCTTTGTGAGATAGGAATGATCAATTAAAAAAAAGGTGAGCAAGGTCTGTTTATCTCTTTGAATCGATCAAAGTCATTTCTGAAGACTTAGTCATGACCTAAGGAATATAAATAAAGGGAAAAGCTATCCCAAAACCACACGGAGATTCTGAGGCTGCTCTGGAAGCAGAGAGATAGGAATGGGGAAACAGAGGTGAGCCAAGAACCAGCAACCACAGGTCAGCCAAAAAGAAGAAGGGAATCAATTCCTTATACATATAATAGATCAAAAATTTACGTCTGGCCCTAATGCTGAGACAAGTTGAAGAAAATAAAAGTTTAAAAATGTTCCTCTTAATGAACCAAAATGAAGTCGAACTATTCTTTTTTGTTTTGTCATGGGGAGTTCAAGGCAGAATTTATAGCACCATGAAGTTAAAAAAAATGAGTTGCTGACCATTTCTCAGGTATTTTTAATATCTCATCCTAGGAGTCCTACTAAGGGTATCTTAAGAAACATCACTATGATTCTAACAAATAGCTATTTTATTGAAGTTTAACTCAAGATTTTGCTTTCATGGTCTCCCAGTATCAATGATACAGGACGAAATCAAATGACTCCATATTCTGGCTATTTTCTGGCTAAATTAGTATGGATTTACATCAATGATGACAAAATATTTCATTAAATGTGAATAAATTCACCAAGCACAGTGCATTTAGCATATTTGTGGTTGTTAAACATGGAGTGCTTGGAAACATCTCATTAGTTTTGCCTTTGTCAGTTAGTCATTTAATTAGATTTATGTGCCAGGCACTATACTCAGTGCTTTACAAATATTATCTCACTTAATTCTCACAACTACCATGGGAATTAGATGCTATTATATCCAATTTGTAGGTGAGGAAACTTGAGTCAGACAAAGGTTAAGAGACTTGCCTAGAGTCACACACTTAGTAAATGTCTGAGTACAAATTTGAACTCAGGTCTTCCTGATTCCAGACCCAGTGTACTTTACTTACCATACCACCTAGTTGTCTCCCTCCTAATCAGAAAATTAGTGAGAGAGGAAAAAGAAGAAAATGAGTTCACTTTTGGCCTGTTGATTTTAATGTTATTATTTTGTTGGTGCTTTTTATTTTATGAGTATGCTATGCTCACAAAAGAAGCATAAGGCAATTTTTTTTAATTTAATAGGATTTGCAGATATCTATAAAACAGTCACCAGTTTCTTGGTATGATTCAACTTACCACAGGATCATATACTTAGAGTTTAAAAGGACCTTGTATGCCAGCTACTTTAACACCTTATTTCACAGATGAGGGAACTGAGACACAGGGAGTTTAAGTGACTTCGCAAGGTCATAAAAGGAGTAAATGTTTAAGTGCTTAATATAATTTAAGTTTGCTGACTCTAAAGTGTTTGGTTTTTCCCCTGTACCATCCTCATCTGCATCATCATTATCTTCATCATCATCTTCACATAAAAAAAATCCAATAACAAATCTCCTTTATAGAGCACTTTATCATTTCCAAGACACTTTTGATGTACATTACTCTATTTTAATCCTCACTAAAATCCTCTTAGTTAAATATACAACAGGGCAAGTATTGAGGAATTTTAAGGTTGAAGAAATTGAGTCTCAGAGAAAATAAGTGGCTTATTCAAAGTCATAAGGATAGTCAGTGGAGGACCCTAAGTTGGAAGCTACTGCTTTTTCTCCATTATCAATTTAGTGGAGAAAAGCATGAATTACATTAATTCTACATCCTTTCTTCGTAAAAGGCATAGTCCAAGCTCATTTATTTTCATTTATGACAAGAAATCTGCTGGGTAAAAGGTTAAATTTCCTTTATTCACATGTAGAATTAGCTATCATTAAGGTTATTCAATGTTATTCATTAAACCCCCTTCCTCTTCCAACCCCTTGTAGAAGGATGCTACTGAACTAGGCTTGATAAACAGCTGCGTACTTGAACTTATTCATTGGAATCAGATGAGAATCTCAGAAGTGCTGTCAAAATCCCAATGCCATTATTTTAAATATTGTACCATATTTCCAGAACTTAAGTTGAAGAATTGGTTGTACTTGAAAATTTCTGTGTAGAACAAATGTTCTTTTATAAAGCTCACTGCCAAGTCAATCAACATTGAAAACAAAAGATGCAGTTTACATTTAGATCACTGGGTATGCATTACCATCTATTTATGTTCAAAACATACCCATGACCATTTATAGATGCATTGATTGTTGTGCACCACAAGACGGCATATAGGTGACATCTTTGTCTTATTTATATGGCAGCATAATATAGTGGATAAAAAGCTGTCCTTGAAACTAACAAGAACTGGGTTCAAGTCCTATCCCTAACACATTCTGGCTGAGTCACTTGAACAACTCAGTGCTCCTCTCAGTGCTCCAGGGCATTCTCTAAAATTAAGTTGTAGAAAAGTTGTTGACCTGTATTGGCAGAAATAATTTCCTCACTTAGAGATTCCTTAAACTAATGAAATCACAGCTCTAATCCTGATCCCTTATTTAGACTGGCATTCTGGTATAGTGGAAAGACCAATGAACTTACAATCCAAATATGTAAATTTGATTCTTTTACTATTTACTAACTTTGTGACCTTCATCTAGTCACTTAACATTTCTGAATTTTCTGTTTCTCTTTGCATAAAACAGAGATAATAAATAATTCTATTGTTAGTCTTAGAACACTGCAGGTTTTGGAGAACTGGAATTGGAATCACTCAAAGGTTACAGAGACATGGGTCATAAGCATACAGCAAAGGTTGCAAACAGGGAATTAGGAAGCAGAGTTGCATAGAGGGTATCATCAGAGATATATATGGGAGAAAATGGACTGGTCACATGGCAAAAATGAGAAATGACTAATATACCTAATGCTACTTTGGCATCCTTGTGACGTTAGGAAACTTCACAGAAGTCTGGTGGCTGTTGTATTGTGAATTTATATGAAGGCAGGGATAAATGTAGCACCATTAATCTCCATATAGTTGAGTTGCTAGACTTAGTTTTGGAGGACCCCCATTGTGGCATCAGAGATCCATTGAACTCCTGGCTTGTGCAGATAAAATGAAATAATACATGGGAACTATTGTATAATTGTGAGGTTCAACATTAGTACAATTACTATTACCATCCAATATGAGTTATCTATTTTGTTCTTTTAAAGTAATTAATTTTTTAAATAAAAATTGACTTTCCCATCTTCCTTTGCTCTTCCCCAATTGAGAAAGGAGATAAACAAAACCCATGTTATAAACATGTAGTTATATAAAACAAATTACCATATTGGCTGTGGACAGGAGAAAAAAAATATTCCACATACATAGCATTTTTCATCATGAATCCTTTGGAATAATGTTTGGTCATATTGACCAGTATGTTGATCTTTCAAAGATACTTGTCTTTATTGTTGTGATCATACAAATTATGCTCTTGTGTCTAAACATTTCATTCTACATCACTTCATAAAATTACCTCATGTTTCTTGGAAACACTCTTCTTTATCATTTCTTATCTCACTATACTGTTTCATCAAATTCATGTAAACATAACTTGCTCAATCATTCCCTAATTCATATGTCTCTTTCATTGAAATGAAGACTCTTTCAGAGCAGAGTCTGTCTTACCTTTCTATTTGTATCCCTGTGCTTAGCAAAGCACTTTACACATTAAAATAATACTTTATTTTTTCATTTATTCATTGACTTGAAAGAAAATTTAATTGAACCCTTTTGAGATCAGCATCCAAGAGGGAATAGAGGAAAGAAGGCCCCATACTGAGCCTTGGGTTAACCTTATGGTTAGGAGACTGGGTAAAGATAATGACAGAGCAAAGGACACTGAACAAATAAATGTCAAACTGGTAGGGACTGAAGCAGAAAAGAATCACTAAATCCCCAATAGGAGAGTGCAAACAAAGATGGAGTGGTCAAGAGCATCAAATGCTTTAGGAAAGTCAAGAAGGATGAGGACTAAACATTTAAATGAAATTGGAAATTAAGAGATGATCAGTAATTTTTTAGAGAGCAATTGTAATTGAGTGTCATGGTAGGACATTACAATATAAAGAATTTAGGACTGAGAGAACTGAAAGCAATAAGCCTATAGAATATAGATAAAGGATTCTAGCCATTTGTCTGTGAATGGGTGGAAAGGAATAGGATGATCACTCATAATTACACACCAAATATCTTTTTGTCATCCTCTCTGCTCATCCAATTTACCCTCTAAACTACCGACTGTTGCTATTCAACCTGTTGCTACACCCTTCAGACCACTAAATCTTACTATTCACCTGGTCTTATATCCTCTAGCTCATAAATCATGACATGAGGGAGTTAACCTTGTGAGACTCTGAAACTACTGTCCTGATTTCACAAATTGCTCTGTCCTTTTCTTCTATTTTGTACATTCATTTCTACATTTGAAGTGAATTAATATTAATTCATCTCAATAACTTCCTAAATTTCCATGATATAATTAAAGATATGTGGGAATTTTAAATATCGAGGGTGAGAACTACTTGAATGAAAAGTTTGTTCGTTACATCTCTAGATAATAATACATGAATTTGATAGAAAAATAATACTCGCCTTACATTTAATGATAATATAAAAGATTTTTGAAGCATTAAAAAAATCTTTGCACTAATATACAAGAAAGGTAAATAGATTCCTCTGTCCTAGCAAACCAATATGTTTTTAGGACCACAGAGAGACAGCATGAAAATTTGGGAACTCCCCCACCAGACATCAAGAATACTGGCTTCCCTTGTCTTGAAAGTGCACAGTTGGGCAACGATGCTTATGTAAGAAGTATAGCAATATTTAATAATAATAATGATAATAATCACACATTCATATTGAGCATTGGGTTTAACAATAATAATTGTTATCTATATAGCATTTTAAAGTTTTTTAAGCACTTTAGATACATTATTTATTTGTAGTCTCACAAGAACTCAGTGAGATAGGTACCATTTCATAAATTTGTCATCATTTTACAAATTTGGAAGTCAAACATTAGAATGGTTTCCTGGCTTAATATACTCAGTAAGTATCAGATGAAGGATTTGAACCCAGGTCTTTCTTTTTTAAAGTATAGTATAGTGATCACTATACCACACTGCCCTCTCAGTACTTTGCTAAGCACTTTTCCCACAAGAACTTTTTGAGATGGGTATGTGAGCATAATTATTTCCATTTTGCAGATTAGGAAACTGAGGCTCAAAAAAGTTTGCTACATGATAACATAGATGATGTCAAAGGTGAAAAATAAAGTTTTCTCCTGATCTCAAGCATAGCAGACAATTCAATAAACATTACAGCCTCTCTCTGTATCTGTAAGTTTAAATATAAACCTTTTAAATGTTTGTTGCTATAGTACAACATATGCTTTATCTAATCACAAATGTGTGTCAACTACTACAATTAAATAGAGATACATAGAATTATATCTCCTTTCTTTTGAATGGGCCTAAAAACATGGTATTACCTTCCATTCAGTTTCAGTTGATCTCAAGATTCTCTGCTTCCTCTTTTAAATCATATACGTACTTCCTTATGTCAGCACCTCTTCTCTCACTTTTGCCCTTTAGCTAACTCTAACATTCACCTCTTCTTCTATGGCTCTTCTTGCAATATCAGTACTGTGGATTTAAAAAGACTTCATTCTCTACTGCCATCTTAACATTATCTTATCATAGCTCCCTGTCAGCCTGCCTGACCTTTAATCTCTTTTTTTTTCAAATCTCAGTTCATATCTCTTTATTACATTGCAGAAGAAAAGTGAAAATAGCCATATCTAAAAATGTCATATTAATCTCTACTTTCATAGTATAGTTTTCAAATCAAAATCATGCAAGATGGTGTGATAAAATGTATGTTTTATATATATCAAAGCAAATACAATTTCAAATGTCTCCCATCTTTTGTTGAATCTGTAATGGGATTCCATATCCCTGAAGAGGATTTTGCCCTCTCTCCTTTCTTGAAAATTTATTAGAAAACTAAGGCATCTAAGGAGCCAAAGAGGAACAGTAAATAAACAGAGCAGGCAAAATATTTCTTCAAAATTCATAGGGAAACCTATTCCAAGTATGCTATTTGTGGGTAAGAGTATTGACTAGATTTAGAAGACCTAAGTTTAAATCCTGCTTCTAATGCTTATTACCTGTTTGATCTTGGTCAGGTTGTTTAACCACCTTCGGCCTCAGTTTCCTGATTTGGAAAATAATTTGGTGGGACTAGACAACTTCTGAGGTCCCTCACTCTTCAGAGCAATAATCCTGACATCTCTGAATTATTTAAATGACAGTATCTTTGCCAAGAAAACCCCAAATGGGGCCATGAAGAGTTGGACATGACTGAAATGACTGAACAACAATAACAACACCTACGATACTATTAAACTACACCCGAATCTCATATTGTCTAGCCAGAAAATTGTTTATGCTAGTTACCTGAAGGATTCTAGCTAAGCACCTAGCAACCAAATCATCAAATCAGGTCAGCGTGTAATACTTTGCATTTTTGTTGTAATCAACTGTTGACTTTATTTTTTTGTGTGTGACTAAATTACAGGACTCAGAGTTGTCCTGGCTATTCTATCTTTCACTGAGCCTACTTTTAGAAATTGTGAACTAGAAGGGATCTCAGGAGGCATTGAGCCCAGGTCCCTCATTGCACAGATAAAGAACTGAACCCCCAAAATGTGAAGTGTCTTTTTCAAGGTCACATAGATCTTCAGTAGCCAAGTTCAGATTTAAACCTATAGCCTCTATTTCAAAACCCAATGTATTTTCTACTATATTATGTTGATCAGATTTCTAATAAACTTACCTCACCATTCTTAGATACTCTCATTTTCAAGGATCTCTATTAAATCCACCTAAATCATTTCAAGGCATAGCCACATTATAGAACTCATAATCAACTGAAACACTCCTAAGCTCCTAAAATCAAGGAATTGACCTTCCTAATTACAATGCCCTGTCTTTTAGCTTAAGCTCTCCTTTTCCTGATGGTGTTTTTTGCACTTTTGATTTCCAGTTCTTGAAACCTTTCTAATTTTGCATATTGATATTTAGCCTTGATCTCAAAGCCTGCCATTTCAATTCTAATTTTTTACATTTACTCTTGCTATTAATTCCATCTCTAGCCTCCTGTCTCCCTTGGAGAAGTTCCACTTTACATCACTGCTCTGCATCTATGGCTGCCTCTCTCTGTACCTCAGGGTAAACTGATTACCTCTAATCTTATCACTATGCAGCTGACTCAGCCTGGGATACTCAACCTTCCCAGCTCCCCTTAATCTCCTTCCTCTTCAAAGTGGAAGACTGGAGGGTAAAACACTTAACTCTTCCCAAAAGTTTCCTTTATGTAAGACAGGAATTGGACTTCCAGATGACTCCACTTTCCATCTGAAACTTTGCTAGGTTTTAACCCTATAGAGTAAGATGTACCCTTCTCTGTTTCCACTTGCTTTTGTGTTGTCTTCCCTCATTAGATTGTATGCTCCTTGAGGGCAGGGAGTCTTTCCTATCCTTATTTGTACATCCAGAGCTTAACACAGTACCTGGAATATAGTAGGCATTTAATAAACATTTATCAAACTGAATTGAATATATATGTTATATCTCTGCTATCTTTTCTGTGTCTTTAATCTTTCTCTCTTTTCTGGTTCCTTCCCATTTCCCCCCAAACTCACTCAAGTCTCTCCTTCTCCAATACCTATTCAAGCTACTAACTCCTCTCTCTTTTCCATGTCCTGAATGCCTTTTTGAAAGTATTTTTCCCTTTCTACTTCCACTTTCCTACCACCCTTCCAATCTTGTAATTTAGCTTCCATTTCCATCACTCTACTGCTGAACTACTCGCTTAAATGTCACTGACGACCTTTTGAGTTTTTAATACTATCAGATGACCTCTTATCACTCCATCCACTTTCTGCAGCATTTAACCTAGTCTTTAATGTTAAATAATCCTCTTCGCCCTGACCAAGAAGTAGGGGTGAGAATAGGAATGGAGCTTGGACTGAAAGTTTTCCATCACCTAAGTTCAAATCTCTTGGGGTTGGTGGATAGGTTAAAAAAAAAAAAACATGGCAAAAATGGCCTAAGTAAAGGGGCAGCAGCATCAGATTGATTGGTTAGTTAAAGCTAGATTTGGTTGCTAAGGCTATTGATGCTATCTATGTCAAGCTTCATAAGAAGATGTTGGTGTCTAAAGGGAAGAGTCAAACGGATTTTATGTAACTGGTAAATGGGCTAATGTATTCAATATCAAGATAACATAAATAAGTTCTGCACTGAGCATAATCTATACAATTTGCAGCACTCATTTTCTTATGCACATTTATGTATGTATTTATGCTGGTCTACTCCTCCTTTCAAATGCCCCTTAAATTAGTTATAGCTGGAGAGCTCCCACTGCTACCAGCAGTTTTACTTTCTATGGAAAGGACCATCCCTAAGAGGCAATGGATTTTTTGCAGAATTGAATCTGTTACTTTGAAAAGAAAGTATCACTCTTTAAATAACACCCATAGCACACTAATAAAAGACACCTAAGTATTTATAATGGACTAGGATCTTGTTTTTATGGTTCAAATCATGGTTTATTAAGAAATAATGACTTCTAACAATATTACTTTGCACATACATCCCCAAACTGGGCTGTAGTAAAGGCTTAAATGATTTCATGCATGATTTCTTTCAGTGGTAGTACATACAAAGGAAAACAAATGTTCTGCGATGATTATTCCTCTTTAAGAAAGTATTTATCAATTAGATTTTGAAGACCTATTTCCAAAATACTGAAAACAATGTAATTTTTACAAGTTAAGCAAAACATGATCTCTAAGTCAATGATATTTCAACAACTGTTAAAAAAAATCTAAATGATTTCCCTGTCAAATCTGTACCTCTAGTATGCTCCCCTGTGACTCATAAAATACCCAATGTTTTTCTGACACATACATTTATGTTATGTTATTCTTGTAGTGGTCTTTCCTTCCAATTTAAAAGTAAAAAAAATGGATTTTGGACTTCATGCACAGGTTTTATATTGAATATAAATTATACACAATTAAAATGTCACTGTTTAGCACTTACCCACAGTTTGCTAAAAAGGGAAATATTTTATTTTCATGGTTAGAATGTTATTATATCCTCTCAAATAACTCTGCTGCTTCTTCTGCTTTGCTCTTGCAAAGAATTAGAGAGCTCTGTGATAACCATTTACTTTAGCACTTATTGGAAAATCATGACTTCAGAATTAGAGTAATAATTATTAGTATTTTCTGTACATCCACTGGGAGATCCCAACACCTTTGGAGCCACACTATTTAGGAAATACTGTTCAAGTTCTTGGAAAACAAAACTAAGGAATAGCCTTTACAAGAATTATTGAATTAATATCTGGCGCAAAAATCAAATTCAAACATTCTTGCAGATTATTATCTTTTGTTTTTATATCACCTAGATCTCCCAGTAGCTTTCCTTCTCTACATTCTCACAGAGAGCCATCCTGTATAACAAAGAGTATTTTAAAAAGAAAGAAAGAAAAGACATAAAGATAAAAGAAATCAACCCAATGGCCAAGAGATCAAAAAATTGAAAAAAAATTACAGATCTGTAGACCTACCCCCTCTGCAGATTAGTTTTCAGTCTTCTCATGGCTTTTCTTTGGGACCATGATTGTTCTTTGTAATTCTGAAATAATGACTTTCAATTATTTTGTGATTGTTTTTTTTTTTAATTTATATTCTTGTAGTCATTGTATATATTGTTTTCTTGACTCCATTTACTTCATTTTGCATCACTTTAGGTAAGTCATTGGATCTTTGTATTCATCATTTCTTACATCATCTTCCACAATTTACTTTACCATGTCCTAACCCATTTGCTTCTAATTCTTTGCTACAACAAAAAGTGCTGCTATAAATATTTTGGTACATATGAGAGCTTTCTTCTCATCAATGACTTGAGTCATATGCCTGACAGTGGAATCTCTGGCTTAAAAGCAATGGATGTTTTACTCATTTTAATCACATAATTTGACATTTGTATGCAGAATGATTGCACTGATTCATATCACCACTAAAAATGCTGTAATATGCCAATCTTCGTACAATGGTGCCAATATTGACTGTTGTCATTTTTACCAATTAGCCGTTTATAAGTTATAAATTCAAGATTGTTTTAATTTGAAATTCTCTTACTATTGATTTGGAGCTTTCTTTTATAAGGTTATTAAAAGTTTGTGATTACTCTTTTGAAAATGATTTATTATTATCTGGCCATTTGTCTGATAGGGGATGATTTTTAGTTACAAAGACATAGATATTAGATTATATAGAGATATCCACCTCTAAATACAGATATCAATAAATATTATATAGATATAAATAGATGATAACATAGATGATAAAAGTATAAATGAAATAGATACAGATGATATAGACATAGGTAGATATAAATACCTTTAATTTAATTATAGCTGGATATAGATACATAAATATAGATTTCAACATACGTATTGATATAGATATCTGCGTATTGTCTATATCTCTTCTACACCAAATCCTTATCTGAGAAACTAGTTACAATTTTTCCTCATTTGAATGCTTTGCTTCTTAACCTAGATTGATTCATTTTGTTTGTGCAGTTTTTCAATTTCACATAATCAAAGTCTTTTATTTTATATTTATTCATTACATCTACCTCTTATTTGATTACCAATATATCTCCTATACATAGCTATGAAAGAGTTATCATTTGTTTCTCATCCATTTGTGTGTGTGTGTGTATGTGTGTGTGTGTGTGTGTGTGTGTGTGTGTGTGTGTGTGTGTGGTATGTTCTTTACTATTAAGATCACATATCCATTTTGGATTTATTATAGAATAAAGTATAAGATATTCTAAGCCAAATTTCTAACAGACTGCTTTCTAGTTTTTCCAGAAATTTTTATCAAATGGGAAGTTCATCAGTAATATATGTTTTGGTCTTTATTAAGTGATGAATGGGGCAGTTGGGTGACTTGGAGTCAGGAAGACTCATCTTCCTGAGTTCAAATCTGACCTCATATTTACTAATTTTGTGACCCTAGCCAAGTCACTTAACCCTATTTTGTTTATCATTTCTAATTTTCATAGTCTTTTTGTGTTCTAATTTACTTTTCTCTTTTAATTTTCAGATTTTTGCTGATTTTGGATTTATTTCTTAGATTTCTGAGTTGTAAGTACATATTAGGTTTGTATATCCTCTCACTTTCCATTGTTAAGGAATGTTTTGCAGGATTTTTTTATTTACTTCAGAAAATTACTGTTCCTGCAGCTATTTTGCAGAAATTTTGGTAGGTTGTTTCATCATTATCATTTTGAATATAACCCCTGTCCCAAGGCCTATTTCTATAGAATTCTCTTTATTCATGTAGATGAATGCTCTGTCCTGGTGAGGGCTGGGGAAGACTTGGTGGGAGGAGGAGAGTTCCAGCTTTCTTCAGTCTTCTTCAGGGCTCTTCAGGCTTCATGTTACATCGGGTACTTCTGGCTTCCAGCTTCAAGAAGGAAGGTGGAAGAGGACAACTCTACTTCAGGTGGCTGAAGGAAAAGCCTCTGGGAAGACATGAGAGTCATTGCAAGTTTCCATCATGTCTTTATTTCTAGCTTGCTAGATTAGATACTTTGGAAAGTTTCCCTTGGGTGAGACCTAGAACTCTTTCTTGGCTGAACTAAGTTTTCTCATTCCCAAAGGAGAGCTCCTTTACTTTGTATTGTGTGATATGTTTTCTGCTATGTGTACCTTCTCTGATTTCCATTTTGGTACTATTTCTTCACTATTTTTATGTGTTCATTGTGGAACTGCTATTTGGTGGAAAGGGTCAGTCAGATATCAAGCTTGGTGCCCTCCTTCCCCCAATAATGAAATAATGAAAACCAATCAGAAGTTAGCTTGAACCCAATCATATCCAGATCAACAATATGTAAGGGAGCAGATAGATATAATTCTAGCCCAGTATCCCCCCTCCCTGAGCAGAATAATGTCCTCTGACCCTAAATTTCTGCTCCTCCTCCTGGTAATAATGAGTCTCCCTTGGAGAAGGGTCAGGGGAAAAGAGGCTAGAGATATGCATTTTGTCCCCCTTCATGTCACATATGGACATCTGCTGCATGTGGGGGAGGGGAATAGGCCCTCACCACATATGGGCCTTGCTACACATGTAGTCTCCTTATAGTTACATTTAAAATGCTTTATTCAACTTTATTAACATATTTTGTTTTTCATATCAACATAATTCTCCCAGCACTCCCTTCCCCTTCCCAGAGAAAGCCATTCCACATAGTAAATATGTTATTTTTAATGAAAAAGGAGAGGAGAAAAAATCAGCCAAACTCATCAATACATTGAAGAAGTTCGAAAATATAGTCTACATGTACAAACCTCACAAGACTATAAAGGAATGAGTGTGTGTGTGTGTGTGTGATTGGGGGGGTGTGCGAAGATGGTCTTTTAATATCTTTTCTTTGGGGCTATTGTAGAAACAAAATCCTAACCCTTTCCCCTATGAAACTGAAATTTGTTGTTTGTTTTTTTCCTTAAAAGGTATTGAGACATTCCTCAGGACCTTGATGGCTCAGAGTACTAAGGGATCAAACTGTTGATGTCATTTCACTACATTACAAATCAGCCATAAGGAGAAAGGTTGTGACAGATGCCTTTGGTTGGTGAATGTGGTGAATGTTGGTGAATCTGTTCAAGCATTCCTCAGCGCATATTCTCGGTGAATATTCTTCAGCAGGGGCTAAGCAAACTTTTTTTTTAATTAACTCTTGAATGACCGGCAAGGACCTAATTTTGTTCCAATATTGTCCCTGAATTATGATGGAGGGGCCTGGCTTGAACCAAGCCCACACTAGCTCAGAGGCCATGCTTATTGTTTGCAATTTTGCAACATTCTCATTTAATTATTTTGTGATCGTTCTTTCCTTCTGCACTATTGTAGTCACTGTACATATAGTTTTCATAGCTCTTCTTGATTTATTCTGCATTAGGTCATATAAATATTTCCATTCTTCTCTGTATTCTTTACATTCTTTTATTTTTTTACAGATCTTTATTTATGTTGTGAATTTTTATTTTTGCTTTTCTTGTACTATGATTTTAACTCCCACCTTTATGGGTTTACCTGATGCACAGTCGATTTTGTTTGTCTTTTATTTTTATTCTTTACTTGTCTTTGTTTTGTTTCAGCCATGTTTCTTGCAAGCAACAGATTACAAGCTTTTGTTGTCTTATCCAATTGGTAACTTTTGTTTTATATTTTTACATCTATTCCCGTTTAAAGTTACGTGTGTTACGTAAATGTTTAACAACTGGCATTCTGGGGACAAATGTGCCCAGGACACAGTTTTATGTTTAATCTCCATCATTAACATTTTCTCCATCACTTTCTTAAGTCTGAAAGGGAAATCAAGGCTTGATGTATGGCATTTCCTGATTTCCCAGGTATAAATACTTGCACTGGAAATTAATAATCAGCTCTTTCAAGTCAGTCCAAGCCAGCTCTAGCATACATGAACATATATGTATGGGTCTTTCTGTGAAAGTGTGCCCCAGCATGTCTGGCAATGCTACAGAGATAGAAAATTGTTGCTTAAAAAAATAGATTAGTTTTGTGTAAAACTGTTTCTTAAACTAGATATCTTTTTGAATCATTGACTTTGAATAAGAAATGCAAGAACTTTTTCCTAAATTATCTCCATACAATGAATAGTGTACCTTTTTTTTTCTGTCCATGGTGGCATAGTCTTAAAAGTTCAATAACCATGACAGCCCCACTGAGGAAAATGCTCGATTTGTTTATATAATAATCAGGGAAGACTTAATGAAAATGCAAAGATAGATCACTATTGGAAAGTCACAGATCACAAATACATAAGTGTATTAGTGCCTGCATTTCTGAGCTGTTATGCTTAAGTCTCTTAGTGGGGGTTTAACAAAAAAGAGTATGTTACAGAGGATCACATATAATTTGTAACATACTCCCAGACTCCTTTTCTCTGAAACAGAATGAGCCCAGCAAGTTTTATTATTAGTGTATTCTAATCTTTTATACTTCACTAATCTGCTTCATCGCAATTTTTCTAAGCATGCTGCCTACCTCTGAAAAACAAATTACAAACACTATTCCATCTAACAGCATGTGGTTTTAAAACAGATCTGACTATTCCCCCTTCCTGGATAATGAGTATAAAGCCTCTTTGTACTTACAGCACAGGATAAAGTTGAAATGTGACTTTAAAAAAAAACTTATGTAATTCTATTAAAAATTTACATATAAACATAAACAGGAATCAAGTTTGGTTGGCTATGTGAAATTCTTTTGTTTTGTTTCTATGTGCAAAAGGAAGATTTATCTATATTATTCTTGAGAACTGAAAAAGAGTGCTTGGAATCTTTGGAATCTTGCTTTGGAATCAGGAAGACCTACCTGGCTTTTTAAGAGTAGCTAGGTGGTGCAGTGGATAGAATGCAGGGCCTGGAGTCAGGAAGACTCACCTTCCTGAGTTTGAGTCTGGCCTCGCACACTTACTAGCTGTGTGACCCTGGGCAAGTCACTTAATCTTGTTTGCCTCAGTTTCCTCATCTGTGAAATGAGCTGGGGAAGGTAATGGCAAAGCACTCCAGTATCTTTGTCAAGGAAACTCCAAATACATTCGCAAACAGATGTAACTGGTTCTGTGATCCCAACAAACAACTTCACCTCTCACTAGCCCCAGATAACTGTCTCTGACATCAGTTAAATAGTGCATAAAAATAGTGCATGCCAATTGGCATTAACAGAGGGAGTTTCTTACCAAGAGCATCATATGTTGATGAAACAAGTCTAGCAAGAAAAATGATAATTGAAATTTCTTTCTTTTATTATCATCATTAAATTTAATTTTATGGTCTTAATTAAAATGTAGTGCTAAGGTTATATCAGCTTTATAGAACATCTGTTAAATATTAAGGTTTAATTTTTTTTTCTAGTAGGTGCTTGTTCTTCCCCAGGAGATACAGTTTTCTTAAAAGGTTATCACCTTTTCTTTTTATGTATTCTTATATAATATGTATTATGTTATATTATATATTATATATATCATATTATATATTCTTATACAAAGAGGTCAGTAGAATTCAGTAGGATCTACTTAAAGGATCTCCTTAGAGGCAATGTACCTTGTAAGCCAATTGGTTCTGCTTTTGTTGAATTCTCATGGAGTCAATCCTTTGAAGGTAATGATTCCTACCAACATTTCATATAACCAGAAATTCCTGATTCTGCCACTGGGCTGTAGTCAGTATAAATGACCATTCTGCCAGTTTTTGTTTCTCTAACATGTTATTCCATTTAATGTCTAGACCCTAGGTTGGGTGCTAGAAGGAATCTCTGAGGCCATCTAGCCCAGCCTTCTCATTTTGTTGTTCAGCCATTCAGTACTATCTCACTCTTTGTGACCCTGTGGACTGTACTGTCATGGGATTTTCTTGGCAAAGATACTAGAATGATTTGCCATTTCCTTCTCCAATGGATTAAGGCAAAACAAAGTTAAGTGATTTATCCAGGGTCACACAACTGGTAAGTTACTGAGGCTGCATTTGAACTCAGGTCTTACAGTCTCCAGGCCCTGTGCTCAGACCCATTGAGTCACCTAGCTGTCTCCTCTTCTCATTTTTGTACTTGCGGTTGTTCAGTTGTATTTCAGTCATGTGTAACTCTTCGTGAGCTCATTGGGGTTTTCTTGGCAAAGATAATAGAATAGTTTGCCATTTTCTGCTCCAGCTCATCTGATGAGGATGAGGAAACTGAGGCAAACAGGGTTAATGACTTGGCCAGGGTCACACATCTAGTAAATATCTGAAGCCAGATTTGTACTCAGGAAGATGAATCTTCCTGACTTGGGGCCCAGCACTCTACCCGGTTCCTTTGCCACCTAACTGCTCACTTTATAGAAAAAGCAATTGAGATCCATACAGGTTAAATTATTAGCATAGCTTCACACAAGTAAAAAGACAACAAAGGCATTTTTAAACACAGACCCCCTGACTCCAGAGTCATGCTTTTTCTACAGTAATACTATCTAAATTTACATGGTAACATTCTCTAAATCTTTCCATTAGAATGGTGAGCTAGGTTAAACCCCAGCATGTACCTCCTGCCCTTCCATACACACACAAAGAATCAACAGGAAGCTTTAACCTCTTATGCCTGAGAGTATGCCTTACCCCACTTCTGGCTAAATCAGTAACTAGCAGAGATTTCTGACAGTCTTAGATGATATAAATAATCCCACTTAGGTTCCAAAGATATCTAATGAGGGGGAAGGGAGAGCTAATGGAATGCTTTATAGAGTCATGAAAATACCATGATATTCCTTCCAAGAAGTTATCATAGCATGATGATTACAGAACAAGAAGGGGAATCAGAGATTACCCAATCCAATGTCCTCATTTTACAGAGAAGGAAGCTCAGAGCAAGGAAATTATGTGACTTCAGAAGGTCATACAGATAATACGCATCAGAAGCAGGATTTGAACCTAGTTCTCTAGACTCGGTACTTTAGAGGAAAGAACTGTCTCTTCCATATGTTTGAGGACATCAATTTTTGTGTTCACCATATTTTAACATAGAGATGTTATAAGGACTCTTCTGAAGCTAGAGAAAAAGGAGACAGTGTCAAAAAGGGTAGCATGTTCAGAGGCTGACTAGAAAGAGAAGAGCCTATATAGGAAGAAAGGAGGGGCAAATGCCATAGAACACATTATTCTGTTTTCCAACTGTCTTCAAGTAGGAAGGAAGGATCTAAGCATTATATATACTTTTATGCCTTCATCAGCATGATCCCATTTGGGGTTGATATTGTAGAAAGGGATTGGTCTCAGCTGTTTGTACTTATGAAAGTCAGAGGACTGGGTTCAAATCTTACGTGTCACACTTACTGTATCTGTGACCACAGATATGTTATACACCTCTCTCAATTTCAGTTTTATCATATGTTAAATAAGGGGGTTAAATGAGGTTACTGCAGCCCTAAGGCTATGATTCCATGGTCCCATAAACTCTGAAATCCCCTCCAGATATAAATCATGTAGTCATATAAGATCGATAGTAGGTCTGACACTGAATTACTAGAGATGTAATCAGAGGCATATTGTTAAATGTTTATCAACCAAGTCTCCCCCAAATTGAAAAATTATATGTTTAAACTATATTTTTAAAGCTACATTGTTAATATTTCTTTTTCCTCCATCACCATCTTAGATCTAGTAATAAGCAACAAAATAATTCAAGTCTTGATTTGTAGCATCTGAGGATCTACCAATCAGCTCCAGCATATCCCTACCTATGATAGACTCGGGAATAACCTCATCTCCTAACAGAACTCAAGTATTTATTTTTTCTTAGGAGAAAAACTTCAACAACAACGACCCCCAAAGACAGAGTAAATTTTGCCCCATCAAGGTGTTTGGGGGGAGGGTGAGTTGTTGAAGACACTTCCGTGATTGAGCCCTTAGGGCAATAAGGAAATTATGAAGGATTCACAATACTATTGTTATTGGAGTATAGGAAGGTAACATAAATGACAGCTGTGGGCAGCCCCCAAAACTATTTGCAGGGAATATCACATAACCTGAGAGAAACCTAAATGTTTAGAACTCTTATTGACTCTAGGGATTTATATTACTCTTTGGAGTATGGGAATTTTCACAGATTTGTTGAGACAAATAATTACTTACCTGTGTTTTTCTAATTTTTATTTAGTTTTCTTATCTAAGCCCTAGGCTTCAAATAGGGAGTTTGTCTCAGAAAACAAGGGGGTCCAGGCATATTTCCTGCTTTTCATGTGCACCAAGATCAATGAAAAAAATCCTTAAATTCTACTGGAGCCCTTCTTTTCACTAGAATGTCTGAAAGAAGGGTTACAGACATGTAATTTATATAGAATGTCAACTTGTTAATAGGTAATTACATATATAACATATAATGTTATATGTAATGACATGTAGTTCTTGTTTTAACATTCTTCTATTGATTACCATGGGAGCATGAGATGTGAGAATTAACAATTGCAACTGAGCAGTTCTGCTCATAATTCCCAAAGGTTTATGGTGTTGAATTTGGCATTGGGAAAAATCTAGGATGACATGACCTGAGATCATTTGTCCAGGTGCTGGCCCTTGACATTATATAGTTCCCACTTTGGATAGCCTAAGCTGTGACCCCCATCCTCTCCAGCATTCCAGCCATGCTTCTGCCTCCTTCACCTATCTATGTGACCAGACCAGATAGATGGACCCTAATGATCCTGTCTTTCAGTGTCCTCACCTAATACAAAAGTCAACATTATTAGAAACTCTCAGGGGAAAAATGTTTGGCTTCCAAAGTTACTTCCTGCATTTCACTTTCCCATAGTAATGACCATGAGAATGTCATGGTTATGAGGAGTGGTGCTACATTCATATAAATACATATATAGAGAGTGAGATAGAGAAGACTTATGTTTGTAACATTTATCTGTCTAATTTTGTTTACAAAGTTTCAACAGCAAGAACTATGTCCAACCTATGGTGAAAAAAAATCTCAAATGTTAGTGACATCCTCGGTGGCTGTCAATCCTTTTGGTCACTCCATAAATATCAGCTGGTGAAGAACAGTTCTCATTCAGCAAGAGGTAAACAATGGTTGATGAGCATAAAAAATGAAGCAAATGTTCACAATAAACAATTCCAAAGATTAACTTTTAAAAATAGTCATATGCTTCACTTGAGAGTGCACCAATTTGAATCTAGAAGGGCAGAAAAAAAATCAAGACATCCTTGCAGAATGGAGGTTTTGCCAAGACATTGGACAAATGATGCATCTCTTCTGAATGTAAAAGAGTTTCTTCAGTAATGTATCAAACACATATTTATACAAATGCTCCTTCATTAAGAGAAATAAAAGCAAGCTTACCACTTCTTCATGTCTGCATTTTCTCACATTAATTCCATTAATCTGCAATGGGAAAAAAATTTTAAAAAGTCTTTCTCTGCATCTTATAAAGTAAGTTTGTATTTTTTTTGAGGGTAAACTGTGCCAAAAATATATGTACCTACTATGTTAACATACCTGAAGAATGGCATCCCCTATAAAGAGCAGTCCTGATAGTTCCGCTACAAATAGAGAAAAACAAATTATTCTTGCACTTTTGCCTACGTGAATTAAAGTTTTGACAATAGGATCATACATCCAATGCTAGGAAACAAAGCAAATAAAAATTCAGAGCCCATATAATCCAGTCTTTTTATTTTATAAATGAAGAAACTGAGGGACAGAGATATGGTGGGACTTACAAGAGGTCACACAGGTGGTAAGTGGCAAAGCCAGGGTTCAAAACTAAATCCTGGAGCTTCAAATCCACTATTCTTTTCACAGCATCACAATGAATGCCAAATATAATGGACCCAAACTAATCCTCATGAAACCAAACTAAATATTTCTAACTAAATATGCATCTAGAAAATGTTTTCCCAAATATGAAATATGCATATAGATATTTACTTATATTTATGTGTCTCCTACTTTAGCTCAACAGAGTATTCCACAATGTCATTAAAATACAAAATGATTCTTTGACAATTCCCTTTGGATGGGAAAATCAAGTTCTCTACCTCCTTTGTAATTCTTAAGTGGTCTTGTCTAAGAAGATTTCTGACACTTGTTTCTAATACACTGACTAGAGAATTACCTTCAATATTTCTTTTTAGACATTTAATTTCACTGATTTTCAATCTAAAGCAGAAAAAGTATGTCTAAATATATAATAACTGAACTTTGTTTTAAAAAAAAATAAGCATTAGTTAGGCTTAATGGTTAAGAAGGCTAATTTAAGCTTATAAATTCACAATCAGTCCCCCAAATGGATTGGGCTTATTCACATGGTAGAGAGTTCTCCATGACCGAAATTCTCCAAGTGAAACCAATTTAACCATATTTTAGAAGACATTTACATCCATTTATTAGTCAGATTAGATGATCTCTGTGGTCCCTTTTAATGCTGAGATTCTATAAATAATATTCACGCCTGCTTTTTGAATGAGACAAGATATGTGAAAGCTCTTGGAAATTGTGAAATGTTCCATTGATGTAACTGAAATAGGTGAGAGTGTTATGTAGTGGGAGAAGCTTTGAACTTGGAGTAAAAAGCCATGGCCTTGAGTCTTGTCTCTGCCACTCTGTAGTTATCTACCTATTTATTAACTAGGGAAAATTCACTAGCCCAGTAAGGATGCAGGTTCTTCATCTATGAAATAGGGTCTTTGGACAAATTGACTTCTAAGGTCCTTTCTAGATCTAAAATTAAATGAGCCCTAAATAGGCACTTTTCGTTGGCTTTTTGTGAAGTGATTTGCTTCCCATCACACTTTTGTGTTGTGTCCTTATATCCCACCTCTTTTTCTCCAAATAAGTTCATTTAAAAATGCTGAAAAAATGAAATTTGAAAATAAAGAAAACAAAAAAGAAAACAAAAATAGGGGCAGCTAGGTGGTGCAGTATTATAGAGCACTGGCCATGGAGTCATGAGCACCTGAGTTCAAATCTAGCCTCAGACACTTACTAGCTATGTGACCTTGGGCAAGTCACTTATCTCCAACTGCCAGGAAATAAAGGAAGGAAGGAAGGATGGAAGGAATGAAGGAGGGAAGGAAGGAGGGGAGGGAGGGAGGAAAGGAAGGAGGAAGGGAGGAAAGGAAGGAGGGAGGAAAGGAAGGAAGGAAGAAAGGGAGGAAAGAAGGGAGGAAGGGAGAGAGGGAGGAAGGGAGGGAAGAAGAAAGGGAAGAAGGGAGGAAGGAAAAGAAGGAAAAAGAAAGGAAGAGAGAAAATTAAGGACTTCTCCATTTTCAAAGAAGAGGCAAAGGCAAGAGACATGTATAGGATTTCTGTATACCCACATGATGATGGGACCAGGAGGAAACAAAAACAAAAACAAAAACTATAAATACAATGGAAAGAAGAATGGCCCTGAAGTCAGAGCATGTAAGTCAAATCTTATCTCATGACTACTACCTCTGTGACATTGGAGAGATCACTTAATCTTCCTGTACCCAAGTTTCTTTATCTGTGAAATGAATGTCTAGACTGGAGACTAAAAGGCATCTGAGGTCCTCTCCAGTTTGAGATCTTCACTCTTACAGTTAAGTGATATATTAGACAGAGTTTTGCAAATGGAGTTAGGGAGTACTGAGTTTGAATCCTGCCTCAAACTTTTACTAGCTGTGAAAGAAACCCAGACAAATCACTTAAGCTCTTTCAGCCTCAAATTCCCCATCTGTAGAATATAGATGATAATAACACTTACCTAACAAGACGGTGAGGATCAAATGAAATAATATACGTAAAGTGCTTTGCAAAACTTAGAATGCCATATATATTTAAGCTATTACTATAAAAAATATAACTTTCTCCCCAAGTGGTTTGCTGATTGGCATTTCTTTCTTTACACCATCTCTAGCAGGTCATTATTTTAATGAATATGTTACATGAGAAGACTAAAAACCACTTACTGTGTACATAGCTCTAGGGAATTTGCTGAAGTGGGAAACAGAAAAGGTTTCTAATATAGGATGATGCTGGGGAGGGAAAAATAATGGTTGTTTCCTTGGTTTGCCAGAGACATATGAAAAGGCATTTGATACTTTGATTATGAAGAAGGGAGCTTGTTCAAGTGGACAAGGGTTTTGTTAAAAATGGAGAAAGAGAAGATCTAAGTAAGTCCAGTGATTTACGGGAATGGAAAATTAGCTTATATTTATGGTATTATCCATAAATTTTATAACATCCATTATTAAAAGAAGACATGCATATTTAGGTTTGATTCTTCTTTTTTCCAATCATACTATAAGAACTACTTAGAAAGCAGTTAGAGTTACTTTATAATGCTACGTCAACACATACCTCTTTGTTCTTTGGAAATTTTTGAAATTACAACTGGAATGTTATGTTCTGCTCCTCCCTGAAAAAAAATTAAAAAGTAATTTAATTGATTGTTTAAAGGTTTAAAATACATTTATAGCTAAGAAAATTAGCAATTAGTTCACAAAATCCATTTACCATGTTTTCAGTGAGCAAGTGGGGAATGAAACAACAAAATATTGCCCTCCATATTTCATTAATACGTATTAGCAAAATTACTTTTATATAATATCAGATAGAATCAAAATAGCATGTTAAATGGACATTGTGTATATTTTGAGGCAGAAATACAAATTATTTTTCCTATAGTTGCCTGTCACTTCCTCTTAGTAATTGCTTATGAAGGTGCATTAACTAATTTAAATTACAAGATTACTATATTCAATTTTGAATGAATTATATTGATTCAAAAAAAAGTATTTCATGGTTCATTTGAATTTCATGACTAATTGCTTTAACATTTCAATATGTGTATGTACACTGTCAAAATCATATAAAAATAAAATGAATGTTTTATGATCAAAATAGCAAAAAATATATATTCAACAAATTAAAAGCAAACAAAAAAAGATCGGAAAGCTATTTTTTTTTACATTAAATTCTCTCATGGAACTTCTGCTAATCAGTTATGACTCTGATGTTGAAAACAAAAGCTGACCAAAACAGATTAAACTGCATCAAAGTAAAAACCAGGATTATGAAAAACCGTTGAAACATTTAATAGAGGAAGGTTGAAATTTATCATTTACAAAATGAGATTTTCCTATCTTCCAGAATTCAAGAGCATGCTAAGTATGATTTTCCTCCAAAATAAAAATCATTTCAAAACAAACCTTTCTTCTTTAATAGGAGCAATAGGACAAACATCTGACACTGTGTTCCTATTTAACTTTATTAAGCTTTATGCATGAAACTCCCTCTCATAAACAGGAAAGAATTCCTGAAGGGCTCAGTTTCTTTTAATAAAACCCTTAAGAATTATGTATGGGTTGCATTGGAAAGATTTGCCAGAAGACCTTCCCTTTGCAGAAATTCCTTCTTCAGGTTACACAGGTGCTTCACAATTCCATTAACTCTATAAGTGAATTGAAATTTACAGTATTACAAGGATAGTTTATGCAATGCTGCCTAAGCATCCTGAAATCATCTCCCCAAAACATCAAGCATATGTTCAGAAGGAAACCTTGATGATGGGTTATTACTCCTTCCTGATGTGCTGATAATGGCATTTTCCAAAATAATCTGGAAGAGATTCATCACTAAAATTCACTTTCCACTGAACTCCAATATTTCATAACACTAAGTGTCTAAACTTAACTTTGCTGCTATTTCTTACATAAATTCAGGTAGTCACCAACTTACTCATGGGTTGTATTCTAAGAGTTCATTTGTAATTTGAGGTTTTAAATCTTAGAACCCATTTTTATCTATGGAAACAATATAATAAATTGTGATTGCATTCACAAGCCAGACCAGAAACACAATTTTAGTGCTAAGTAATACAGCAGTTTAGAACTATTCATATTAGTCTGATAACAGGAGCTCACTAGGCTTATTAATAGTACCTTATATTGGGAGTGATGGCCAATGCAGTGTCAGATGGATGAAGAGTTGAAGGAGAAGAAAAAAAAGAGAAAGATATAGAGGCAAGAGAGGAAAAATAGTAATAAGATAAGGATGATGAAGGGAGAATGCTTCTTCCTCTTCCTTTGAGTACAGGGATAGCACTAGGCAAATTTTTAAAATATAGCTAGCTCCTGATTAATGACAATAATGAGAATTGTTCACATTTGCACTGCATATTTCCATTGGGCTGGAACCAATTACCATAACTGCATAATTATAACTTTGAATAGTGTGAATTTGAACATATTCAACCACTTTATGGGATTAATTTTTTGTACAAATTGCTACTGAGCTGTATTTTTTATGTTTCCTACCTCATTTTTTTTCAGTTTCTTTCCTATTTCTTAAAGTTCCCTCTCTTTATGACAGCAGTGTCCCCATGTCACTCAAAGTGTCTCACTGAGTGTATTCTCCTATTCATGCCTCACTCATCAAGGTACTCCGTGCTTTCAAATCACCTACTTTCCCTAACCCAACCAATTCTCAACGTAGGCTGGTATAGTAGCTGGACTGGGAATGAGAAGGCAGGGTAAGAACCCCACATTAGTCAGTCACATTACTTAGTAGCCAAATGACCCTGGGTGACCAGTTTTGCCACTCAGTCCCTGCTCAGTTCTTAGATGGAAATACTATCTACTTATCTGAGTCATTATGAGAAAAAAAATGTTTTTAAAGCACTTTATAAATATAAGCTATTGGTATCATTCCCTCAACACAGTTTATATACACTAGATTCTAGGAAGAAAACTTTTAGATGCAACTAATTTATACTACTTGGTGAATGACTACACAAAAGAGGCCAATTAATTAATTAAGACATTCTGCTGCTATCTTTTTTATCACTCTACTACCGGAATGTAGTTTATAGGACAACAAACTACTGTGTGTGTGTGTGTGTGTGTGTGTGTGTGTGTGTGTGTGTGTGTGTGTTCTGTTTTATAAGGCAGTGTTGCCAAAAATCAAAAGCAAATACACTCTACGGTCACTCTGCTAATTATCCTCTCAGTATTTGGATGAGCCGATCCTCAGACAAAAGATACAAAGATCATCATTAGCTTGGTATCTGAAGCATTTCCAGCTTTATGTGTTCTACCAGAGCTTCATAGCATTTAGATGAGGTTTTGGAAAAAAGCTTTAATGATAATTATCTCTACTATGAGAGATATTGCTGATTTTCAAAGGCTTCCTTGCATCTTCTACCTCTGACACCATATATTTTTCTAAGATAATTAGTTCACAGGATAATAGATTTAAAACTGGAAAGAAGTCATCTATTGTAACACCTCATTTTACAAATTAGGAAATGGGCCCAGAAATATTATGTGATTTGTCAAAAGTCACATACATAGTAAGTTGTAATGCTTGGATTTGAATACAAGTCCTTCTGCATTCCCTATGGTGGAGGAAAGTTGGGGATGGCAGCAGTCATCATTTATGTATGTATATACCATTTATAAATTGAAGGATACTTATGTATTTTTTTTTAATTTTGGCTGTTCACTTATTTTTAGCTGAATCTTATTTTTCATTGACTTCTATTATAAAATACCATGAAATATTTTATGTAGGTAGCCCTTTTTAGAACTTTGTTTTAATTTTCCCAAATTGTTGGCCTTAATACCTATCCCAGGAATAAATCATGCTCATGTCATATTATTAAACTTGGCTTTCCTCCTATACACCTATGTATGACACCAGAGGTTGTCCTCTACTGACACAGCCTTTAGATGAGGTTTTGGAGAAGGAATTCAATGGAAATTATCTCCATTATGATAAATATTCTTGATTTTCAAAAGCTTCTGTTCATCTTCTACCATAAATATATATATGTTCATATATATATATATATATGTTCATATATATATGTTCATATATATATATGTTCATATATATATACATGGATGGTAGAAGACATAATATCTATAATAAGATATATATCTCTATAGATCTATCTATCTATCTATCTAAAAGTTAGGCTGCTACAGCATGCTTCCCAATAGATGCTACCATATAGTCCAGAATCATTATCATATTAAAACCACCATAAGGTTAATGGTTGGGATATGAAAAATAATTATGTCCCATTTGTTATTTCTGTATGCTTAGAATCCCATTAAAATTTTGATGGGAGACCTACACTTTCCCAAAATATTTTAGAAATATTCTTTTCACATGATCAGTCTTGATTTTCCTATAACACAAACTATTGCACAGTAAAGTTTTTTTTACATTTAATATATAAAATAAATACTATGTAGATTATTTTAAGAACCATACATATATGTGTATGTATATGTATATATATATGTATATGTATATATATATATGTATATGTATATATATATGTAAAATATAGTTATTGGGCAGTTTTAATACATTAATCAACTTGTTCAATAAAAGGTGAGGCTTTTCTTTGTAGTTTCACACACAAATCCCATACTGCTTATATTTGCCTGCTTTTGTACCATTAATGTAATTGACCTTTTTTGCAACTGACATTAATCCCTAACACTCAGATCTCACTATTTTGACTCGTTTACTTCCATCATTATAATTTGCCTTGATTTTAAGGCACTAAATCCACTTCTTAGTGCTTGGCTATCACAATCACTATGGCTATGCTGTAATATTGTGAACTAATGATGCTATTTTGGGGTACCTCTCTTTTTCCCATCTTTTTGATGAATACAGCAAGATATGGACATAGGATAAAGTGAACTCTGTCATTAGAAAAGATTACTTAAGGATTAAGAATGCAGTTTACCAAGTTACAAGAAAAAATAGTACATTCTTACCTAAACCTCTGAATGGAGGTATCCCTATTCCAAGTAATCTGCCAACCTTATCAACTTAATTATTAGGAAATATTTATTTTTTACCTTCTTTGTGCAATACATTATGAGGGAGAGAAAATAATGAATTGGGTTCTAAGTCCTTATCCAGGAAGAGGAAGTTTGGTGTCTCATGGACAAAGATATACCTGCAAGCAGGACGTATCAGCAGAACAGTAACCTACGGAACAGAGCAAATGAAACTATAGCTGAACCTGCATGTCTTCCTGTATGCTACTTCATGTGGTATAATTGCCATATGCTCCAGATTTTCCAGTACTGTCTTGATTTTCAGAGGCATGGAATATTAGAACTACAAAAGATCTTAGAGATAATCTAGTCCAGCCCCTTTAAAATGAAGAAAGTGAGGATTGTTGAACTCAGAGGACTTAGCAGAAAGTCACATAGCTAGCTAAGAAAAAAATAATGCAAGATTCAAACCCAGGTCTTCTAACTCCAAGTTCAGTACATGCTTTTCACTACACTACACTGCTTACAGAAGAAAAAAAAAAAAGAATGTACTTTAAGTGAGTCTCTATAATAATAATAATACCTGTTCTGAATTTTGTTTGGAAAAGCTCAGTCACCATACTACTTCCTGTATACCTCAGTTGTCTGTTTTTGTTGTCATTTGTTTTGCAGCTTAAATTTCAAACCACAAAATATAGGGATTTCTTTTTTCTCAGATTGTTTTCTAGAGGGGTTGATGGAAAACTGATACACAAAATGGTGATGATGATAAAGGTACACAGCATCTTCAATTCTTCAGTGCCTAGAGTTCCACCTAATTCTGACACAAGCAATCTAGTCACTTCTTCCAATGCATAGGTTTCATCAGTAGCATCCCCATATTTCTTCCCTTTCCATCTCCTTATATTTACCCATTGGGAATCTAATCCTGAAATCCCCTGGAAAAAAATTCTGAAAGGAAGATATGGTGGGCTTCATTTAGAGATGTAGATGAAAGGAGGAAATGGAAATTATTGGAAGGAGCTTTATTTATGGAAAGAAAAGTGATGTAAGAGAAACAGTCTAGACATTAAAATAATCAAAATAATGGGCAGACCTCTCAAGAACAAAGATGAAGATAGTGTTGCTGAAGAAGACTAAGATCTAGCTCTTCTTATACAACCAAGACTATCAGAATTAACAATTTTGAAGTCTTTGTGAAACTTTTAACTTCCTCTTTTAAAAACATTTTTGCTCTCTGTTTCTGCAAATGTTTCTAGTAGGAAAAGCCTTAAATTTTTTTTTGAACAAAAAGCTCTATGAGTTTGCTTCAGGGACAGAAGAAGGAAGTTGTAAGTCTGTGCTCTGTCATATGAGAGGAGAAATCTGAATTGGAACAGCAGATAGGGACAATAGAAAGAGATCAGATTACTTCATGGAAGAAAAGAAAAGCGCTTCCTGGGGAACTAGCCAGGACTGGAGTTTGTTTCTTTTAGAAAAAAAATAATAAATTTTAAATAACTGACTTACAAATAAACTTTTGGAATATAGTTTATTTATTTATAAATTGGAGACTGCATATAAAGGTGAGGTTTTTTTTTTGTAATTTGTTAGAGAATTTGCATGCATTCAGTGAAAAAGTTTAGCAATTGTGCAACCCCCACACATCCACAAAAATCTGTACTATAAGGTGATAATGCTAAAATCTTGTAGCCCATAGGAAAATATCACAAAATTGCCAAAATTATTGCCTCGCACAGAAAAAGGGGATATATCAAGTTTTTTTTAAATGCTAGAATGGATATTTGACAATTATTCAAATTGAATTTTTTACTGAAAATTTGTTGGTTCCTCTAGTGGTCGTTTTATCATCCATAAGTGGACAATGTATCATGGTTAGAGCAGTAAAAAAAAAGTTAATCTTTATAGACTATTTAAATATGGTATATAGGGCTTTTAGGTGGCACAGTAGACAAAGTATCAGCCCTGGAGTCAGGATGACTTTAGTCCAAATCCATCCTCAGACAATTACTAGCTCTGTGATCCTAGGCAAGTCACTTGACCCTGTTTGCCTGAGCTCCTCATCTGTAAAATGAGCTAGAGAAGGAAACAGCAAACTGCTCCAGACTCTCTGCCAAGAAAACCCCAAAAGGGGTCATGAAGAGTCAGACATGACTGAAAAACAACTAAACCATAACAACAGCAACAATAATATATGGTATATTTTGCAACACCCTCAGTATCTTTTTTTGTCATTTCACCTCCATCACAATTAGTAGAGGAGGGCCACAGAGGAAAGTGGCTACTTTGGGATTTTGTTTTCATTTCTTCATTAAGTGATATTTTATCAAATGGAAGCCTGCTGGTATTGAGTCTTTCCATTCTGGAACAACAGGGACAAGAATTGCCCAGGAAAAGCAGTTATGGATGAGTTGAGATTTGCATTGTTGGAGGAAATACTGTTTACATGTAGGATCAGAGTTACTGAAGTATCATAGTGTGAACTTGACTGTACTTTGTATCTGAATGGCTCAAATAAGTGCTTTATTCCTCCATACAACACACTCATCATTGAGAGCTGAGAACAGGGATTATGAATATAGTTGTAGTAGTATATTCAATATTTTAAGAAAATACTTCTACCTAAATTATATTTGGTTTTATTTTAATATTGCACAAAATTTTAAAATCTTAAAACAAAATCAATTAATATAGATTTACAGATATATGAAATCCAAACAATTCTATTCCCATTTCCTGATTTTACACACTCCTTTCTCTATCTCTGATTGTGTCTTTTATTGTCTCCATCTCTCTGTGTTTGTCCCTCTGTCACTCTCTTGGTCTCCTCTCTGTCTCTGTCTCCATCTCTGTCTGTCTGTCTGTCTGTCTGTCTCTGTCTCTCTCTGTCTCTTCTGTCTGTCTGTCTGTCTCTCTCTCTCTCTCTCACACACACACACATACACACACACACACAGAGCCAACTGAGCTATCTACTTGGTACACTGAATTTTTTTTTCTTGCAATGATCAAGTAAACAAATGTTAGTATCTTGGGACTTGAATTTGAAATCCTGTCATCTTAGAGAGTCACAATCATTGCAAAGAACTCTTAATTGGATATTTTAGAGAATGAAAGAAAGTAATAAAGGGAAAGGAAGGAAAGTAGCTAATTTTGATGACTTGAAAGAGGAGTGGTAAATGTAGTTTAAAGTCCCCCTATGTCCTTTGCCATTTAAAAAACACTTTAGGTCTAATGATAAAATATTTTTTTCATTTTTACCTGTCTTCATTTATACCCTACCAAATTTCATTACTTGTATAAAAAGTTATGGGTATATTTTCTTTTTTGTCAATTACATTTCCAAATATATACCCCCCTTCCCTCTCCAGAGAGTCATCTCTTACAATGAAAAATTTAAAAGAAAGAAAAACTAAAGTAAGTCAGGAAAACTAAGCATCATATTAACAGTTACTGATAGTCTATGCATTCTTCCACACTCATACTCATGAACCTTTTGAAAGAAATAAGGCATGACAAGATGCAGTGTGGCATGGTAGAAACTAGAGGTTGAGGACCCCAGTTCATATCCCACTTCTGGCACTTAAACCTGTGTGATCTTGAAAAATTCATTCTACTTCCTTGGGGCCCAGTTTCCTCCTCTGCAAAATGAAGGAGTTGGAGTAGGTAACATATTAAGTACTTTTTGGCCCTAGATCTGTGATCTAGGTCAATAATCTCATTGCTTCTTTGGAGCCAGGCTTACCTACCTATTTTTTTAAGAACTCAGAATATTAAGTACATTTTGGCTTCTCTTGATGAATGTGGTTATGGGAAAAGATATCTGTGATTCTTTAAATAATTTAATAATAATTTAAATAATTTTGGAAATATTAAACTTATTTTTGAAAGATGAAGGAAAATGTAATCTATATTTTAATAGTGGGAAAATCTGGATTATATATGAATGTTGTGACTCTTTTCCCAAATACTTTTAAACAATCCCACAATCTTCCCTTTTACATCATTTTACTTCCACAAATAAAAAATTCAGTCTTTTATTAATAATATTTGCTGACAGACCCTCTAAGAAATGACAATTGTAATTAGTTAGCTAGTGAGAGTGAGAAGAAAAAAAAAGAAAGAAAAATCATATTTTAGATGTTGATTCAGATTGCTTGAAGCAGTAATAAATGTCTCCAAGTAAAAAAATAAAAGCTAATATGACTTTAAGATTAGAATACTTTAAAAAGTAAAAGTACTTTAATCACAGATGCCTGCACGTTTGGACTTACAGAAAAATACTCATACCAGTGAAGTATTGCATGAAGGTTATTTATGTGGAGTCCATAGCAACAAGGTAGAGAAGGACCAAATTCATGCCATGTTAAGAATAGCTAAAGGAACTCTCTAGCTTGAGAGTCAGAACACTGGGCAAGAGAATGAATCAACAGCTAGCGTTGATGATTTGACAGATTGTCATATGGAAAATGTCCTGTTGGCTGCTACGTGACACAGTGAACAGAGTTCAGAATCTGGAATTAAGAAGACTCATCTCCCTAGGTTCAAATGTGGGCTCAGATATTAGCTGTGTGACCCTGGGCAAGTCACTTAACTCTGTTTGAGTTTCCTTATCTGCAAAATGACCTGGAGAAGGAAATGGCAAAGTACACCAGTATTTCTGCCAAGAAAACCCCAAATGGGGTCACGAAGAGTCAGACATGATTGAAAAGACTAAATGGTAACAATGACATATGAAAAAGACATGTTCCTTTTGACACTAGAAGATACAGCTAGCAACAGTGTGAAGATGCTGAAAAGTGGCCCATTTATGGTTGGCATAAGGAAGAACTTTTTTACAATTAGAGCTCTAAAACTGTAATGGTCTTCTTGGGAAGATGGTGGGGCTCCTTTTACTTGATGACATTAAACAAGGACTGCATAGACATGTCAAGTATGTTTTGACATTCGACCTTTTGCATATATGGGTTGGACTAAAAGACCTCTGATGCCACTTCTGACGTTAAAAGTCCCAGAATTCCCAAGTGATTGTATCAGAGGGCAAGCTGGCCTATTTCTTGCTCCTCATTGCCACTTGCAGAATTTTCCTCTATCATCACAAAGCAATCCCTGCTTTGAGGGTTCTCTCTTTATGAATTTAATACCCAATCCATACTTGGTAGCTCTTTTCCACTAGCCCCCAAAACATTCTCCTTCCTTTCTCAATAAGTTCAGTGCTTATTTTTTATTCTCCATCCCTACTCTAACTCCTGGTTTTATGTAAGGGACTTCAAAATATATGTTGATGTCCCTTCAAACGTCCTCACCAATCCACTACTCAACTCTTAAGACCTATTCTATTCCACCTCAATAACACACAGTGATGATTATACCTGTCACCCAAAAATGTTTTAGTCTCATGATTATGAATTATTCCTCCCAAATCAATTCTTTGTTCTCATTTTGATCTCCAATCTATTCACCACTCAGTACTTTCCAGGCCATTACCTATGTTTTGACTACAATCTCTTTTCTTTCCCTATCTCAGCACCTAATTTAACTTTGTCTTACCCTCTATTCTTGGATCTCTTATTCCTCTTTTCAATAAATGCTCACATCTTGCCAAAACCTAATCCTGGATTGCTCCTAATCTTCTGCCATCTGCCACCTCTGCTCCTAGTCATGTGCTGTTGAATGGCCTGAAAGAAGTCATGCAACTATCCTAGCTATACCATAAATGCTTGTTATCTAATCAAATAGGACCACGGTCTCCACTATAAATAATTCCTTTTTTACTTCCCTAGTGAATTCCATATCTCCCTCACTATAACAACTGTTCCAAGCTGCTCCATATACTTCAGATCTCTTATACCATCTCTCCCCAAGTCTCCCAACTGAGAATTTTCCCAAGGAAATAGAAACCATTCAGGATGAAGTCCCTCTTCTCTTCTTTGCTTCATATCACAATCACTTCACATCATTCTCCAATATCTCTTCCTTTACTCTGGTTTCCGGGGGAAAGTTGCCCTTTGTTTTTTTTAACATGGTCTGCCCCTCTACATTTACCCTTGAACACATCCTTCCCATATTGTCAGCCACATTGGTTATTCCATCATCACCTTCTCAACTCTTCAATCTCTCTCCATCTAGTCACGTCTTGCTGCTGAGAAACATACCGAATTATCCCTCATCCTTACAAAAAACCTTTACTAAATCCTAATACCCTCATTGGCTGTTATGATTTATCTCTCCTCCTTTTCTCAGCCAAATTCCTTGAAAAGAGTTGTCTACTCTCTTTGATCTATGGCTTGTCTCTCACCCTTTTCTAAGACCTCTGCTTTATTTGACTTCCAATCTCATAATTCAACTCAACTGCTCTTTTCATAATTACCAATATCATTAATTGCCTTTTCTCAATTATCATCTTTCTTCATCTTTCATCTGCATTTGACACTGTTCACCATCCTTGTTTCCTGAATACTCTTTCTTCCCTGGGTTTTCATGACAATGCTTTCTCTTGGCTCTTTTCTCTGAACAACCCTTCTGAGTTTCCTTTGATTTATTATCATCTAATTCATGTCCACAAACTGCTGGTGCACCTCCAAACTTTGTCATGGCTCTCTTCTTTTTACATTCTTTATTATCTTGCTCAATGACCTTATCAGCTAACATGGGTTCAATTATTACTTCCATTTGAATGATTTTCCTATCTATACATACAGACCTAGTCTTCTGAACTCAAAACCTATATTACCATTTCAAACTGGATTTTGTGTAGACATCTCAAACAACACTGTCAAAACAAAACGAATTTTCTTTCCCCATAAACCTACAACTTTCCCAAACTTCTCTATTAATACTGACAGTGCCAATATACTCCAAGTCACATGGGCTCACAACCTCTATATTGTCTTCAATTCCTCACTTATAATTGACCCCAGAGACCCAAGTCATTGCCAAACTTAGTCATTTTTAGCTCCCCAACATTTTTAGCACACACACTATTTTCCCTATCTATTACTCTAGTTTAGGCCCTTTTTACCTCTAATCTCCATTATTGAGAACTGTTTCTAATGAGTTTCCCTGCCTCTGATCTCTCCCCCTACACAGATGACAAAATGAGTTTTTCTGAAAAATAAGCCCTCCTCTTTGCTACTCAATACAAACTACTGGCTTCTTGATACATGTAGGGTCAAATATACATCCCTCTATTCAGTCTTTATTGTCTTTATAACCTGTCTTTATCCTATCTTTCCTTTTCTCTTATGTATTACTCTCCTTAATGCTTGTGATCCTATGACTGGAGAATGTCCCTGAAAGTTAGCTAACTCATCCTGAGATTAAAAGTTTAGTAGTATAGTATGGCTCAGTGTAACATATAAGTACACTGACATATTCAGGTGACATATTCATATGAAAGAAATTTAATATGCTTGTCATGCATGTTAACCAAGACATTTTTAAAAATATGTTTAAGTTCTGCCCTTGAGTTTTTTTTAATATTCAGATTAAATGATTGTTAAAAATGAAACAATAATGTCCCTCCCCATAGCATGCCACAATCTGGCCACATTTTCAGGTAAATAATTATCATTTCTCTTGGTCAAAGAAATAGCTCTTATTGATGGCTTCTGTTTTTAAAATGCTGATTTGTATGCAAAATCTTAACCAACTATCAAAAAATATGAAAGTTATAAGGTTATTTTGAAACCCTAAATTAGGCAAAGAAATGGGTTTTAAAAAATAATCACTTCTTTCCCCCCAAAATAATACTCTAATGTTTTCAATTTCTTTATTGAGAATCATACTATCATACCCGCTTTGAAGAAAATATCTTATGTTTGACTTGAAGTCAGGAAAATGTGAGCTTGTCTCCTTTATCTGATAATATTTAAATTTATGACCTTTTGAAATCCTTATTTTCCTGTGAAATGTCCTTCCTTATCCGTAAAATGGGACTAATAAAAATCTATTGAAACTACTTTATAGGGTTGCCGTAAGGCTCAAATTAGATAATATACACAAGATGTCCTTCAAATCTAAAAGCACTCTATAAAGTTTAATAATAATAATAATACTAAAAGCATGTTAATGTGGAAAGAACACTACCCCTAGACTTGAAGGACATGAGTCCTGATCTCACCCATTACTTTTATTACCTGTGTGACTTTGACAAATCACTCAGCATCCTCAGACCTGTTTTTCCTCAGCTACAAAATGAGGGAATTGGACTAGGTGGCCTTTGAAGTCCCTTCCATCGCCAAATCTACAAAGTTTGTATTACACACACACTTCAGGCTTGAGATGGTACGTAGAAGGAGACAGAACTCCTAACTGCTTAAGATAATACTGAGTATGACACTGCATATTTAATGAATAAGGGTGATACATGGAGAACACACTAATGTTGATGAAGACAATGACAGAGGTGGTCAAGAGAAGCAAGCATGGACTTTTGAATAGTTACTGGAAACCTCCAAGTTGCAGACATTTAGGAGAAGTCTCTTGCCTCCCTACCCCCAACTACACACACACACACACACACACACACACACACACACACACACACACAAACACACATATCTTAAATTACAGTGCTTATAACCACAGAAATTGTTGAAAGCGGAACCTGCCCCCCCCCTTTAGTAGAGTCACTTCCTCCCTTCTTGGTCAAGATGAAGTGTTTTATCTTGCTCTTAGCCAAAGATCTCCTTTGCTAGGGTATATTCTTTGGTGTATTTTAATCTATATTCTCATCATGAATGTCCCAGCCTTTTCATTTTCATCTGGCCATTTTCTGTGTAAGTCCGTTATCTACAACATGATATTAGACTAATTGTACACATAATTCCTCCACCATATAATGTGAAAGAGGGGTGGTGTAAAGTACTTTCTCACAAGCTATATTTCCTAATACATATGGTAGGATGAATCAGCATGATCTTGATATGTGTGGCCAATTGATTTTAAAAAATACAGAATTACATACACTACAAGTTATTGAAGCTTGAGATATGTATTGACACAAGAAGTGCAATTGGATGGTGTGTGTGTGTGTGTGTGTGTGTGAGAGAGAGAGAGAGAGAGAGAGAGAGAGAGAGAGAGAGAGAGAAAGAGAGAGAGAGAGAGAGAGAGAGAGAGAGAGAGAGAGAGAGCAAGAAGAAGAACAAGAAGAAGGAGAAGGAGGAAGAAGAACAGAAGAAGAAATGGGAGAGGGAGAGAGACAAGTTTTATCAGTTATATACTGAATGTGAGGATACTGATTTTATAACAAAAATCTACAGAGAGAGGTTGGAGGAGGAGGAGGAAGGGGAGAAGATGAAATGGGAGGGGCAGAGAGACAAATTTTATAGGTTATATAGTGAATGTGAAGATGTTTTTACAATATAAATCTACAGAGAGGTCAGACTCTCAATACTTGAGACAAATACCATTTCCCATTAGATTTGCACATCTGATTATATATCATATAACTTGAATACTTTTTAAACTTAATCTTTAAAAATACTGAACTATAAAAACTGTGCTGTTAAAATGTTTAGTACATTTAAAAATTTTTTAAATTAAATTTAATAAATTTTTAAATTAAAAAATGCCTTGGTTTACTTCCACATTGTTTTATTTAAGGCCCAGTTCTTTACAACAATAAAGTTATTCTGAGATTCTATGGGACCTGTGTTAAAGGCACTTTAAATTGAAAAAAAAGATAGAATAACATTCCCAAATGGTGTGTATATTATGATAGCTTAACTAGGTAAAGTGGGAAGAATGCCAGGGCACATACAATTACTCTTCCAAAATAAGTCAATCATTCCCACAGAATTTTATATGGTGACTCAAACTCAAGTGGTATATTCTTTTCATATACTATTTAAATGCCTCCTCAACCTTCTTAAATGGATTTGAGCATATCAGAGCAATTAAAATACATATCCTTGCTGCATAAAAAGGACGTTCTTGTGTTTAGCTTGAAAGAAAATCTGAGCAGAATGTAATTATTTATTTCTCATGAATAGAAGACATCTGTTATGTCAAAAAAGAAAGTCAAAGCACCAAGTCAAATAAAAAAAAATAATTCCACCCAGCAATTTTCTTATCATGGGCAACACAAGGTAACTACACATTAATCTTCTTTCTGAGTCACTTTTATAAGGTCAGTTAAAATCACATATTCACCCAAATAGTAGTTTCATTTTGCATTCATACCTTGAATCTCTTTTTTTTATTCCTTGAGATATATCCTTAGTTTTTTACCCATTGCTATCATAATCTGAAGATGACTAGGCTGAGAAGATGGGAAATTAATTCCTTTTTGTGTATATCTAAAAAGTTGAAATCAGGTATGATTGTTAGTGTTTTCTGTCTCCTCAGATTCATTGTGCACATATTTACCTTTTTAGACACTACATGCCACAAAGAGAATGTAAATTGCCTGAAGATAGGAGTTGTTTACTGTTTAACCTTTATATCCCCAGCACAAAACATAAAGGTGCTAGACTTTCAATAGGATAGGGACTAAAGAAATGTTTTCTTTCCTTCCTTCCTTCCCTCCTTCCTTCCTTGGACACAAAGTACCTGATTTTGTTCTCTTTAATACAATATTAATATAAGGCTACTACCTGTCAAATTTTTTTCCAAAGAAAAGGGGGATAATAAACTACATTGATGGTTATATCTTTTCTAAATGAATATCAGAAAAACAATAGCACCTTCAGTTTTATTAATGAATGAAAATGAATGAATAAATGAGGGTCATCTGATCAAATGTCATAATATTTATAAAGCCCTTAGTGTAATGCCTAGCACGTAGGAGGTACTATACAAATGAAAGTCACTTCCCTCCCCATTCCCTTCCCCTTCTCTTCATATTCATCAGAGAACTGTTACCAAACTCTGACTCTCCTATGCCTTTGCCTCTGTAAGATTAAATTTTAATAAATTTTAAACCCATAGTGAGAAAAGTACCAAATACAATTTCACTTCCATATCTTAATGAATATAGACCTTTTTGGAGATGCCCACCCCTTGTTTTACCCACTGATAGATACAATCTTTGGTATTTTCATTGACTACAAAGTGATATATAAAATGCTCTGGGATTTAGAGCAGGAAACAAAGATGGAATCCCATGCCAGATGCAGGTACAAATCCCAACTATTTTTTTTCTCAACTCAGTAAAAAGAGATGTTTTATCTGATATTTTGGAATGTCCAGCCCAATTTGACCCCTAAGCCAAATAGGAGGGGGAGCTTCATAACCCTCTCATCTGCTTTCTTCTTTATTCACAAAAATAAAATGCATGATAAGGCAGGCACTATAGCATGGCCTATGCGATGATAGACTGAAATGACATGCTACCTTTATGCTTAATCCAAATCCTCCTACAGTTTGTCTTCTAATGGTCACCGTTCTTTCCTGAAAGAGAGGGTTTTTTTTAAAGTGGTTAGTAGATTCTAATACTGTACTTACATTCACATTTCTATTCTCTCTCTTGGTTATTTGATCATAATAAAATCATAGTTTAGATTCTTGCAAATAAAAAGATTAATTTTTAAAGTTAAAATGAAGCTAATAAGCTAAATCTTAAATTACTGAAAAATGATTAAATTGTTTTGTACTTTATAGTGAAGGAAAAATTAAGCTTTGTTCAAACCATTTATGCTCATGTTTCAAAATCTAAAGCTTCTCAAGCCTTCTCATTATGTCATGTTATTGCATTTCCATGATAAACAAGGCTAAGAGGCTCATTTTTTGCTTATAATCAGCTATTGATTATCCAACAATAAAGACTACTTATCATCAAAGGGTACCCTATCTACCACTATTTGATAAAATTTCAACTTTGGATGGTAAAGATGAGCCAGTAAGGAGTCAAGTCCAGAGGTAGAAGTAGTTGAGGAAAATGTTTATATACTTCCAAATGCATTTCTGTATTGTACGTATTGTAGCTATAAGATGTTAGAAACAGGGGAATTTTAGGCACAACTTCAGCATTTTAAATAGTAAAAACTGAAATCCAATGATGTTAAGTGACTTACTTAATGTCAATTACCTGTAGTACGGGCAATATAATTTCTTATTGAAAAAATAGTAATGAACCTCTAATTCTATTTTAAACCTAAATAAAAATGATTTTTGAATGTATTTTTAATTCTATAGCCATTTTTATTCTTCAAAAGGCAAGCAAGCATTAACTGTATACTTGAATTTATATCATCACAGGTAATGTGTGGTCCCAAATACATATGAACATACTTCTACCTACATATCCCAGCTCTTTTAAACAAACTGTATAATAGAAACCTTAAAGATAAGTTGTCAGGAGTTTCCTAACTTTCTGACATTCTGAATTATTGAGTTACTATAGCTATAAAGAGAACATGTGGAATTGAAATCTTCCATCTCAAGGCAACCTGAAGCCTCTTCATCTGTTCATCCTTGATCTCCCAAGTGAACTTTCTTCTTTGATAAGTATTTTCAGGTTAGTTCTAGATGTTACATAGACTTAAGCATTTTCTTCTATTTCAGCAAGAATTTTTTTCCCCTCTCATTGTAGCCCTGGTTCTACAAGCACTTTCAGAACAGATGACATTTCAAGAGACAGACTAAGAAAAAGTAAAAACAGACTTTTGTTTTCAGTAGCTCATGAGCACAGGCTAATTATTCATTATATTTTGGCAAATCTGCAGGTTTTCTTAAACATGAGCTAAGCTACTTAGTTTCCATTTTTAAAAAAATGAATAAGGTCTTAAGGACAAGGTTATCATATTTGAAAGTAAAGTTTCTTAAACCTCACATAATCTATACTCAAACTATGACTATTTTTACATAAAATTTCATTTCTCCTTGGCATAAGACACAAAAGATAAACAGAGGTAGATTTTTATCACAATTAATTTGTTAAATAGAAAACATTCAGCAACAAATATATCTGACCTTTTAGAAACTATCCTACTAAATAAAAGCCTAAAAATGACTTCTTTATTTTTACAATCATTGTTCTATCATGCCTTGTTTAATAAATTCATCTTAAGCCCATCTTTGTAAATACAGGAAGAGGGGAGTTATTTAAAAATTAATTCAAAAAGATTAAGAAATAAGATGAATATTTTCTTTAAATTATAAATAATTTAGCACACTGCCATGTAGTTCTTTAACTAAACTGTGATTTTCAACTCAGTCTGTCTGTAAGTATGGTTGTGGGTGTAGATTTTTTTTCTAAAACTCCATGTATATATAGTATATCTAGCCATGCCTCAAACAGAACATAATTAGATAGATATATAAGTGTATACGCATATATGTACATATACATATACATACACACACATAGTCCAGTCCAATTTTAAAGTGATTAAATATTTATTATGAAGTACCATTACATTTAGTAAGTTAGACATGAATTCAAGGCAGATAAGGCACAGAAAGCCTTTAAAGAAATAACCTTTAATTTCTTCTGATCATGAATGCATGAAGAATTATACATGAGACACAGTACAATCTATATCCAACAGAAATATAAACAGAAAATGAGGTGGATCAGTTATGATGTGTTAATGTGGGATAACCACCAGACTGGTCATGTATTGCTCTGGTTCCTATATTAGTTGTTCAGTCCACAAGGCTTTCTTTATCTAGCATTTATCATGTTCCTACAATATGTCAAGTGCTGAAAATACAAAGAAAGGCAAAAAAATAGTCTCTGCTCTTAAGGAGCTTATTTTTTGAATGAAGAAGATAATATGTAAATAACTAGGCACATACAAGAAATATACAGATAATATGGAAGAGAAGGCCCTAGGAGCTAAGGTAGATCAGGAAAAGATTTCTTGAAGGTTTTATCTGGACAAGCCTTAAAAGGAGCCAGGGAAACTAAAAGTTGAGATGGAAGGAGCAGAGAATACTAAGAATGGGAGATAGCTAGAGGAAAGGAACAGAGATGAAGTGTCACGATCAAGGAACCCTAAGTAGGACAGTGTAGCTGAAAATTAGAGTATATGGAAGGGAGAAAAGAGTAAGAAGACTAGAAAGTTAGGAAGAGAACAGGTTATGAAGAACTTAAAATGCAAAAGAGATAAGTTTATATTTAATTCTTCAGAAAATAGGGAATGACTGGAGGTCATTGAGCAAAGGAGGGACAGACCTACTCTCTAGACAAAATAATTTTGGCAGCTACTTGGGTGATGGCTTGAAGTAGGGACACTTGAAATAGGGTGACTCTTTAGAAGGCTATTTTAACAGCTCAGATCGGGGAACAGCTCTGTGAGCAGAGAGAAAGGAAAACGTATGGGAGATGTTTTAGAGGTAATAAAAGGTGAGTGAGAGTGAATTGTTCAGGATGACACCAAAGGTTGGGACCCCAACTGGGTGACTGGGATGATGGTACCATCAGCAATAGGATAAGGAAGCTCAGAAGAGGGAAATGTGTGGAGAGTAAGATCATAAATTCCATTAAAGGAAATCCAGTCTGTCCAATTGGCAATTATAGTTGCAGGACTGAACTTAGGGAAAAAAGACTAGGGCTTACTATATGGAACTGGGAACTGAATAGAGATGACAATTGAAGCCATTGAGCTAACAAGATCAAGTGAGATAATATTGAGGGGAAAAAGGAGAGAGTTCAGAACAAAGCCTTGGGGGCCCACCCGAGGGTAGTAGGCATGATATGCATGAAGAACCAGCAAAGAAGATTAAAAAGTGGCCAGATACTCTAGAGGGAAACTGAGAGACAGCACTATCTCTCACACTCTCTCTCTCTCACACACACGCACATGTGCACGCATGCACACATAAGTAGAAAGGAAAGAATATATAGGAGAAAAATTATTGACCATACCAAATATTTCTAAGAGTTTAAGGAGGATGAGGATTGGGAAAATATCATTACATTGGAAATTAATTAAGTCATCATTAAAAACTATGGAGAGGGTAGTTTCTGTTGGCTGATGAGATCAGAAGCCAGACTGCAAAGAGTTTAGAAAATAGTAAGGGGAGAAAAAGCAGGAGCACTAATTATAGATGGCTTCCTGAAGGAACTAAGCCATAAAGGAGAATCAAAATACAAGATAATATTCCAAGCCCTTTGATCTCTTAATGTAGAAGCTGCTAGATCTTGAATTATTCTGATTGTGTTTCCACAATACTCAAATCGTTTCTTTCTGGCTGTTTGCAGTATATTCTCCTTGATCTGGGAGGTGTGGAATTTGGTGACAATATTCCTAGGAGATTTCTTTTTGGGATCTATTCGAGGATGTGATTGGTGGATTCTTTCAATTTCTATTTTGCCCTGTGGTTCTAGAAAATCTGGGCAGTTCTCCATGATAATTTCTTGAAAGATGATATCTAGGCTCTTTTTTTTATCATGGCTTTCAGGTAGTCCAATAATTTTTAAATTAGCTCTCCTGGATCTATTTTCCAGGTCAATGGTTTTTCAAATGAGGTATTTCACATTGTCTTCCATTTTTTCATTCCTTTGGCTCTGTTTTATAATATCTTGATTTCTCATAAAGTCACTAGCTTCCACTTGCTCAATCTAATTTTTAAAGTAGTATTTTCTTCAGTGTTCTTTTGGACCTTCTTTTCCTTTTGGCTAATTCTGCCTTTCAATGCATTCTTCTCCTCATTGGCTTTTTGGAGCTCTTTTGCCATTTGAGTTAGTCTATTTTTAAGGTGTTGTTTTCTTCAGTATATTTTTCAGTATTTTTTTGGGTCTCCTTTAGCAAGTCATTGATTTGTTTTTCATGGTTTTCTCGCATCCTTCTCATTTCTCTTCCCAATTTTTCCTCTACTTCTCTAAATTGCTTTTCCAAATCCTTTTTGAGCTCTTCCATGGCCTGAGACCAAGAATCACCTACCCAGCAAAACTGAGTATCATGCTCCAAGGCAAAATATGGATTTTCAATAAAATAGAGGACTTTCAAGCTTTCTCAGTGAAAAGACCAGAGCTGAAGAGAAAATTTGACTTTCAAACATAAGAATCAAGAGAAGCATGAAAAGGTAATCAGGAAAAAGAACAAGAAAGAGAAATTGCAAGGGAGTTACTAAAGTTGAACTGTTTTGTTTACATTCCTACATGGAAAGATGATGTGTATGATTCATGAGACCTCAGTATTAGGGTAGCTGAAGGGAATATGCATATATATATATATATACATATATATATATATGTATATGTGAGTGTGTATGTTTGTATATATGTACTTGTATATATATATATATATATATATATATATATATATATATAGAGAGAGAGAGAGAGAGAGAGAGAGAGAGAGAAAGAGAGAGAGAGAGAGAGAGAGAGGGAGGGCACAGGGTGAGTTGAAGATGAAGGGAAGATATCTAAAAGAAATAAAATCAAATTAAGGGATGAGAGAGGAATATATTGAGAGAGGGAGATAGGGAGAGATAGAATGGGGTAAATTATCTTGCATAAAAGTGGCAAGAAAAAGCAGTCCTGTAGGAAGAGAAGAGAAGGCAGGGGAGGGGGAATGAGTGAATCTTGCTCTCATCAGATTTGGCCCGAAGAGGGAATACCATACATACTCAATTGGGTATCTTACCCCACAGGAAAGAAGGAGGAAGAAGATAAAAAAGGAGGAATGATAGAAGGGAGGGCAGATGGGGGTGGAGGTAACAAAAAAAACAAACACTTTCGAAAAGGGACAGGGTCAAGGGAGAAAATTCAGTAAAGGCGAATAGGTTAGGAAGAAGCAAAATATAGTTAGTCTTTCACAACATGAGTATTGTGGAAGGGTTATACATAAGGATACCCATGTGGCCCATGTTGAATTGCTTGACTTCTTAGGGAGGGTGGGTGGGAAGAGAAGAGGGGAGAGAATTTGGAACTCAAAGTTTTAAAAACAGATGTTCAAAAACAAAAAAAAGTTTTTGCATGCAACTAGAAAATAAGATACACAGGCAATGGGGCATAGAAATTTTTCTTGCCCTACAAGAAAAGAAGGGAAAAGGGGATGGAAGGGGAGTGGGGTGACAGAAGGGAGGGCTGACTGGGGAACAGGGCAAACAGAATATATGCCATCTTGGAGTGGGGGGAGGGTAGAAATGGAGAGAAAATTTGTAGTTCAAACTCTTCTGAAAATCAATGCTGAAAACTAAATATATTAAATAATTAAAAAAGCTGAAAAAAAAAAGAACAAGAAACCACAAAATAAAAATACAAGATAATAGTTAGGGGATGGTAGGATAAAGTTAGCCTTATGTTTGGTTTTGAAACCTTAAAGATGGGGAAGCATGCTTGGAATTTTACATAGGAGGGAAAATGCCCACAAATAAAGACTGAAAATAAAGGAGAATAGAGATGAAAGTTGATGGGGGAAATCTGAAGGGTATGGGGATCAAGGGCATTTATAGAGAGCTTGGCTTTGGCAAGGAAATTAGTCATTACTTCATCTGAGAATGAAGAAAGAGATGGTAGGGTGAGACATCCGAGTGATGTGAGATGAATTTGGGGAAAGGAGAATTGAAGGTTACTATGGTAGGCTTGAGGAGAGACAAGAAAGTTTGGGACAGGAGAGTGGGCTAGTGAATCGATCAGGGAAGAACATAATTTTAGAGTAGGGTTAAATTTGATCACAAAGAGGTAGAAACAGGGGAAAGAGGAGAATGCAATTGAATGCAGGGGTGATGGAAATGCTGAGGAAGAACTAGTAGAGGGAATGGACATGTAACAACCACTAGACTAGTTTTTCTTTTCCTTGCAGGAAAATATTATGTCTCTGTTGCTGGGTTCATTCACTGTTGGCCTGGGTCTAATAGCTTGCTCCTCAGTGCTGGCTTCTTACTAGACTCAGCCACTGCAATCACTGGCAGACTGCTATAAACTCTAATTGCTGAACTTCTGATGGCTCTGCAAATCTTTCAAAGGTCAGAAGGTAATAACCTGGTCCATTCCATCTCTACAAACTCATTCACCCATCATAAGAAAAGGGATGAAAGAAACAGGTGCCATGCTCTTACAATCAAATGACAGCTTAGTTAGGGAGATAAAGCAGTTATAATCCTTGCTACTGTCCCTCTCCCACCTGAAGGCACTCAATAGCTTTGTTTATAGCTGGGGGGGGGGGCGGTGATGCAAAGAGGGTTAAAGGAGGAGCATATTAAATCTTTTGAATGAAAAATCAGTTGCAGTTGCAGTTCCACCAACAATCCTTTAAGCTCCAAATCCAACTATAAAACTCCTTGTCACTTCACAGCACTACAGTTACTCATTGCTCAGTATATATCTATATCTATATCTATATCTATATCTATATCTATATCTATCTATCTATATACATATATGATTAAAACTAAAAGGAATTGTGTGTGCTCCACATAACACATCAGAAAGGGTATGTGTTTGCATGCTTTCAGACTGGGCCTTCATTGTCTAGTCCCTCACTATATATGGACCTGTAAATGCTGATTTTTTAGGAGTTTAAAGTGATTTAATAAAGAAAACAGGTTTTCCTACATAGTATATATTCATTCTCTTAATCAACAAATATTAATTGAGATCTTAAGAGTTACAAAGCACTATGCTCAGCATTGTAAGGGATATTAAAAATGTAAGACATAGCCCTGGCATTGACAAAATTTATATCCAATAAATTCTTATGTAATTATGATTCTATTCAATGAAAATTCAGTTCCATTTTTCTATTGAATCCAAACGAGATTTTCATTGGTCTAGAGAACACTAGGTAAACAAACTCTAGCAATAAAAATATGAAACTTACAGTCTTTGAGAGCTGCCTGGAGTATTAAGATGTGCCCAGTGTCACAAACCTAGTGGGTACCAAATGTGGGACTTGAGCCCATGTCTTCTTGACACCAATTTATCTCTCTACACATTATACAATGATACTTCAACAATTCCTATAAACTATAGAAAGAAGTACCCTAAGTAAGAGAGAGAAACTAGTTTAGTGCCTGGTGAGCTAAATGGTCATCTTTATTCTCTTGAAACTGGCAGGAACTCTTCTCTCAGAAAAATTCCTCATTCACTAATAGCTACTGTTGGGCTGCATGAACTATTTTCTTAACTCTTATTCTGTGGATAATAAATAAATGATTGCTTAAAATAGAACCAAGCCCAGTGGTGCAGTCAGCTCAGGCAGAGAGCATCAGCAGTATCAAGATGAAGTTTTCAATCTGTCAGAGAAAAATGCATCTTAATTAGCCAATGTCATCACCCAAATTACCTAGAACATCTTGCATAGCAATAATTAGCATTGAACACATCTTGGTCAGTTAGTTTTGTTCCACAGATGATTTTGTGCTGGCACACTGATTTCCTTGGATGGCAGCCGGTAAGCATACCAGGGTTATCAGAGATCTTTTTTCAATGCTCATTCTCATTTCCTACAATCCTAGCTCCAAAATTTCAGGGCAGAGAACATTTAGAACATGTTCCAAATATAAAAATATAAAAGAGCTGATGCAGATTGTCTGGTAAAGACTACAGAGAGTCAGCAAAAACTGTTGAGACTCTCAGAAAAAGAACTTATTTCAATATAAAAAAAAGCAAATAGAACTACTCCAATTCATGCTCTACAGCTTCAAGACATATATAAAGCATGGATTTAAATCAGATCATACTTGCTGATCTATAAACATTAAAAAAAATCCTTCCCATTGAACACAATCACTTTTTTAAACAATTATGAAATATAAAATAAATCATAAATACTTCCTTTAAGATCAATTCTTCTCTACCGATCCCAAACAAATTATGTCAATGTCCCAAATTCTGCTTTGTATTTCATATTGATTTCTTTGTGTTTAGTGAGTATATGTTCATGTTAGCTCACTGAAGGACCAAGGTATGTCTCTAACCCCTTTATACTCACTTCTCCTCATTCCTTTTTGCTTTCCAAGAAGAAAGGAAAAAATGGGGTTGCCAACATTATCTATGTTGCCCAACTCATCATTCAGCCTATGCCTGGGAGCAGGATTGGAATTGTGTTTAGTTAACACATGTAGGATACTGCAAGGACTGTTGCCTGGTAACAATGCACATAGTATTTTGGTAAACCAAGGTCTAGTGTCTATCTATACTGTAATGTTTCATCACAATTTCAAGCTAAGGGTACAAAGCACATGTGTGCATGTATGTGTGTGTGTGTGTGTGTGTGTGTGTGTGTGTATGTATTCACACACACATGAATGAGGGAATTTTTCTATAATACTTTTTAACCTTTTAGAATGAGAAGGTTTAAATTCAAGAGGACTAATAGCCTGTAATATTGCTTTGGATCGATCATAACATCCCAGAATGCTATAAACAACACTGGAGATCTAGGTCACATCTTAGTTTACTCATCCCTAAAATGGGACTTGTTGACTTTCTTATAAGACTGTTGTGAAGATGAAATGAGATATCTATTTGGAAAGACTTTGCAAACTGTAAAATACCTTTATGAATGTCAAATACCTAAATGAACTATCATATCTGTGTTCTTATTCCTCAAAATTAAAATATTTATTGTCTTTAATCACACTTATGGTTTTGCTTGGTACTATGCAAATAGTATTACATTCCAGACCACATTCTTTTCCTTTAGAAGGGTATGATTTCTAATAGTCATCACTGATGCACAAGAGACATTACAGGTATAAAATATGCATAAGATAGCTTATCAATCTATATTTAATCTATATTTCATTAATCAGTTTCCTTAGATACATGATACTCATAATCTTCAGTATATCCCTAGGCTCCTTAACTCTAATACTATATTAGGAGCACTTCAATTGTAAGCAATTATCATGAAAAATCCTTTGCATTCACAATACATTCCTGATGAAGTATCACTTCCTAATCTTAACAGAAAATAAATTATTAATGTACTTCACATTTCTCAGGTATAAAAATCACTAAAGAATTTCTGTCTCTGATGCTATGTACACATAGTGAAAAGAGACAGAAATGAGCAATTAACCAGGCTATTTATTCTTTCGTTCAACAAACTTTTATTTGAATGCCATATCTTTTTCAGGCAATGGGGTAGTCAGTGTTAAGCTGCTCTGATACTTAAAAGCTGTGTGATTTGGGGGCAAATCATTTCATCTCTTGGACTAAGTGTTATCATCTATAAAAGAGGTTGGAGTAGATGACCTCTGACTTCCCCTTGAAGCTCTAAAGCTGTGAGTCTTGTTCCTATGCACACTAACCTCCTTGTATGGACAGGCAACGTTCTAAAGAATAGCCACATTAAAAAAATGTTCTCAATCACTGATGATTAAAGAAATACACATTAAAGTAACTTTAAGATTCCTTTTTATATCATTGACAGGTAACAAAAAATGAGAATGACACATATTGGAGGGACAGTTACCTTCCCCTCCATACCTGCTGAAACTGAGATCCTTCATTGTTTGTAAATTGTGGCTCTGCCTAGCTGCCCCTGCAACAAACTATGATAGAAATTTGCCTACAAAACATTGTTTCCAAGCATTTTTAACACAGTTCGATAGTACCATTCAGGTATTTCTTTTTTTAAAAAGTTATTATTTTTAGCTTAAGAAACAGTAAGCTCAAATGAGTGACGTAATGGCCCTGAAATGAATTGTAAGTGACTTATAAATAAACCCATCCTAGTAATAGAAAGACAATTCAGCTTTCACATGTGTTCTAGTCAAGGCATATCTTGTCAGTACCAGCTGATGTTCATTAGTGAACCAATACTGTGTGGGCAGAACAGGCTTGAAATATAGACAGCCCCCAGCATTCCAGGAGCAAATGAAGCATTGTGTACAAATCTCATATAGCCCATGCCAGTGCTGCTGAATCACCAGGTTTGCTTGGCCTTCACTAGGTTAATTGATTAATGCTTTAGGTCTGATTCTTTTTCATCACTTTTCACCAGTGTTCCTTTCCCCTGCTGTTATGATTTGATTCTTGTTAAACAGCTAGGAATTAGACCGCTCAGTGCTTCTCCCCTCCCACCAAGCCATAGCCCACAGTAGCAATCAGAATTTGCCAGGTCCCTACACCCCATATCTTACAGAAATTGTACCCCACAAAGTTTCTGTGATAGTGCTACTATTTGCCAGGGTTCCCCCATTCTGCTGCAGCATGGAATAAGCTAGTAATAGAAGAATCCCTGAGTCATAGGTTCATCATAAGGAACCAATCCGCTATTAGAGGTTCTCCTTCCTGTCACCAGTGGATGTAAAGAAGAGTCACTGACTGAAGATGTTGGTCCACTGCACTTGTGTCCATCAACTTGCTGCTTCAACTAGAGTATCCATTATGAAAGCCAGAATAATCATTGTAGCAACACCTACTGGGCTATGCAGGGTGGCTGCCTTGATAAAGAGTGGAAAGAAAGGTGATTTAGTAGCACCTTGTATTCTTGGGAATCTTGTCAATCAGAACAAGCAGAGACTTATTTTCTCTCCAGTTACTCAATTGATTTCTGTGTATGGCCAGTTTTCATCTAATTAAATAATAGTTCACAGTTCTAAAACACTTTTCTTACGTGATTTCCTTAAAAAAAACTCCTGCTATCATCCATTATATAAATAAGAAAAATGGCTTAAAAAGAATACCAGAATTACAAAATTTCAGAGCCAGAAGGGATCTCAATGGCTGCCTCATACAACTTCTGCCTGAAAAATATTTCCTTCTGTCAATAAATAGGTAAAACAGCATGCATTTAAATAGTACTTTATGGTCTGCAAAAATACTTCATATATACAGACCATCCCCAAAGTCTTAGCAGAATTTCAATTGATAGCTTAAAATTGCACTAAGATTTTTAGGACACCCTATATTATATCATTTGAACCTCATAATATTCCTTTGAGTTTAAATGCTATTATTATCTTCATTCTACAGATGGGGAAACTGGATCTGAAAGAGGTTAAGTGACTTTTCCAGAATCATAAAAGAGTCGAAGTTCAATCAATGTCCTTTTTACAAGGCAGCCAACTTTCATAGCAGCCTTCACCTTGATAATAAATTACCACCTATAGAAAAATTTCTCATTTTATAGACTATTCATGTCTACTAGAAGTCAAATATACTTTGGAGTTTATGTATGGGTATCTCCCTATCAGATCTTTACTGCTAGAATCACTCACATGGAGAGCCATGGTGGAAGAGGTAAAAAGTTTCTGATCATTTGAATTTGATGTTACTCAGCAGCTATTCCTCAAAACTCGCACTGTCTAAAACACCCTACTTTTCTGGCAAGAAACCCAGATTCCAAGACTATCTCAGTAAGGTAATCACCTGTTGTTGCAATAACTCAAGGTGGGGGTGCTATATCAATTTTCCTTCTTCAGTTAAAAAGCAGATCATGATATCTCACTGACTAGAAAAGTTATATTTCCCTTACCTCAACAAAATATTGGAGTTCAGGAGCATTGTCCCAGTACTATATAATGGAAAGAACATAGATGTTAGAGTAAGATGACCTGGGTTTGGATCCAAGCTCTGCCTATGGAATCTTGGAAAAGATCTTTCATCTCTCTCTGTATTTCTCATATGTAAGATGAAGAGGTTGGACTCAATGATCTCTATGATCCCATCTTTGAGGTCACACAGATGTCTACTTTGGTCCCATGCTTCAATTGCAGAAACTGTATCATTACCTAGATTCCTGATATCCTTTAAGCTGGAAAAGTCCATTGTCCTGACTCTTCTGTACTTAGCAGCATTTACAATAGGACCTGGCACAGAGGATGCAACTAATAAATGCTCATTGACTCACTGACTCGCTTGCTGCTGAATGGTCAAGAAAGCTGTGCGGCAGGATATGCATAATCTCTCTTGCATTATCTTTCTTTGACAAGAACACAGGCCCTTTCTGCCAAGCTCTGTTCCGTCCTATGGAAAGGCAAATGTGGAAGAAGAAGGAGGAGGAGGAGGAGGAGGCGGAGGAGGAGGAGGCGGAGGCGGCGGAGGAGGAGGCGGAAGAGGAGGAAGAGGAGGAGAAGGAGGAGGAGGAGAACAACAGGGAAAGACAAAAGAAAAAGGAAGAAAATAAAAGAAAGGGGAGATAACAGCAACCAGCATTAAGCTTTCTTGTATAGTTTAGCATAGAGCAGAAAAGAGGCTTTACATCCTCTTGAGTCTTAACCAATCATGCATAGGGTACCACAGTCTTTGAACCCCTTAAAAGGCCCTCCCCCTCTCAAGTCTAGCAAACTGATCATAAAATTAATCAAGGGACTCCACGAATCCCCTGATCAACCCACTTTATTCTCTATCACACACTTCATATTATCTATCTATACATGTCATACATATTATGTATGCATGTATATATGTATACTTATGCAATATGGCAGACACTGCAGATGGAAAATGACAACAAAATTTAATAATAAGAAGACATCTAACTTGATTGTCTTTGGCATAAACATTTCAAAGTACTTTCAGTTTCCCCAGGCTTCTCCTTTTCACAAAGCCCATCCTTTTGAATACAGTTTTTTTTCTGTAATATTATATGCTTGTGAATTTTGAAACACCACTATCTCCAAAGAATGAAAATTTACAATGAAACAAAAGTCAATGGAATTGGGCATAAGGAGACTGCATATTTCCAATGGTGATCTATGAATAAGAAAAGATTTAACATATCTGTATATATGTATATATACACACATACAGATATGTTTATGTATTTCTACATATATTTGCATATATATGAGTTGGTCAGGTAACAAGATTTAAAGAACAATTGATAGGCAGTCTGAGTAGCACATTTGTGCTCTCAAAATGTAAAAAAGGCCCAAAAGATCTCTACTATTTGAGGTTAATAGTCAGTGGAGGTTTTATGGAATAACGTGGTCAAGTATTGCACAAAATAAGAAGGTGGGAATAGTTTGTGATCTTCAGTAATAGGATTACCTGCTCTGATGAGACAATGGATCCTTTGAATTGCTGAAGTGTTAAAGGGAAATACAATAATTTGTTGGTTGAGGATAATGAGGCTCATAAGTAACCAATCAGTTAGAAGATTTACTCGACTTGGGGAGTCAAAAGGCCAGGGCTTAAATACCACATGGCTCTGCCACTCAGTAGTCATAGAAGTAGGAAAAGTCACTTAAGTACCATGAGCCTCATTCCCTATCCATTAATAAGAAATGCTAATATTACACTATATAGGGATGATTATGAGGGAAATGCTTTGTAAATTCTAAAGAGGGATCTAAATTTATTACAAATTATTATTATAACTAATGTTTTTATTTGGGGTTATTTAATTAACAGAGACACAGGTCCAACTTTTGGATGATAATAAATTGCTGATCTAGTACTCTGTCAATTTGAGCAATTCATTTCACTTCTTTAGCCCTGTTTCCTCTTTTGTAAAATGAGGGAATTGAGCTAAATTATTTGTAAGGCATATCCCAGCTCTAAATCCTGTGAACCAATAAGTTCTACCCTTACCCTCAATACCTACTTAAGAAAATCTCTTATTTGTTGTATCCATTATGTGATGGTCTGGAAATAGCTGGACTACCCTGTCTCGTGCCATCTAACCAAGAAGTAGCAGCATCTCCTAACTAATAAGATTAAAAGCAATTGTTACCTCCCCTTAAATTTCCCTCTGTTTACTTTTCATATCATGTAATTGCTATCCAAAATCATATGTTTTGTCCCACGAAGTTGATAATCAAAGACTTATATTGGGCTTTTAACAAAACCTATTTCTAGAACTTCAGAGCAATTTCCCTGAATAATTTCTTGTAATATTATATCCAAATTTTTTTTAATCATAACTTTCAGGTAGTCTGACTATTCTTGTATTGTTTTCCTCAATCTGTTCTCCAGATCAGTTGTTTTTCCTAATGAGATGTCTCAGATTCTTTTCTCCAGTTTCATTATTTCTTAGTGATCTATAACATCATTTGATTCCATTTGCTCAGTTTTCAAGGAGTTACTTTCTTCCTTAAGATTTTGTATCTCTTTTTCCAATTAGTTAACTTTCTTTTCATAATTTTCTTGCATTGCTTTTATATTTTTTTCCTAATTTTTCCTCATTCTCTTTTATTTTATTTTTGAATTCCTTTTTAAGTTCTTCCAAGATTTCTTTTTGGGCTTGTAACCATTTGACATCACTCTTTGGAGTAAGAGTGGCCTTTTTTTAACCTCATTATCTTCCTCTGAATATGAACCCAGATCTTTATAGCTATCTATGGTCAGGTTCTTTTTCCTGTGCTTACTCACTAACCTGTTCTATTTTATTTTTAGCAGCTTATTATTATCATTAAATATTAATTCTGAGTTGTGGGTAATATTGCCTCAGGGCTCAGGTCCTCCTTACTGTTATGTCTAGAGCCTCAACCTCAAGGACTCCTCTTCTCTCCTAAGCTACACTTAGTTCCCCCAGCCATGCTGTTACAAAAATGTTCTTGTTTCCTGTGATACTGCTTTCACAGGGCTTGTGCTCACTCCTCCTTGCCCACAGCCACAGTCCAGGATCATATCTTGTCAGCACCACTAAGCCTGACTTCCTCAAACAGCAGGGGGTCCTTCGGTCTTCCCTCACGTAGTCTGCTGGTTTTCAGATAAAAGTTTGTGAGGTAAAAGTTCCTGAGGTGAAATTTCTTGAGGCTGTGAGTGAGGTGAAAATTGAGGTGAAATTTCCCCGGGACCTATTCAGATTTGTGACAGAGCTGCTCCAT